>NC_087580.1:41381971-41689649 GCF_036250125.1 Pseudopipra pipra
GACCAAAAGACAAAGCCCAGGCGCTGTTTCCAAAGGAACCCCAATGAAAGGGGGACACCGGAAAGATGGGGGGACAAGTCCTGCAATGGAACTCTGTGTGTGCAGCCTCATTTTCTCCTTCAGCAGCCACAGGAGAGGGGGCAAAAAGTGGGGGTTGGGACCCCTACACTGTTCGGGGGGGAAAAATGGGGATTGAGGGAACAATGGGAAAGTGGGAGGAACAGGGAAAAGGGTGGAAAAGGAGGGATAGTCTGGCAGGTCTGACAGTCCCATGGGGGTCTAAGGGCACAAGGGGGCTAAGAAAGGGGGGGGCAGGCCTTGAGCTTCCAACTTCCTGTGGGGTGCTGGGGGCTGCTGGATCCAATCTCAGCCTTCAGTTATGCCAACAGAATCAATTTAGAGGAATTAGAGAGGTGCGACTGAAAAACTTCTGTTGCCCAGGTTTTAATGATGGCAAAACAGATCTATTGATAGAAATGAATTTATTTAGGGTTACAAATGATCAGACAAAAGATCTTCATCAGAATTATTTATTGCACAATAGACACACTAAAACTACCAGGAGTACAGGATAAGATAGGACAGTGCTCTACACTAAAGCAATTGTTGAAGCCAATTGTTGAAGCTGGCAAAAAAGTAGTAATTCTTAAGTAGAGACGGATGGACCTCCCCCAGACCAACGCTGGTGGGGAGATCTCTGCTCTAAACTTCCAGGACTGACACCCCAAGAAGGGTTCTGTTGGAAGAAGCTGCCCCTATGAAAGGGGACTGGCCCTTTCTGGTCGAAAGGGATGGACTGACAGTCCTTGAACTCCAGGGGTTGCCTCACCATCAGGGGGTTCATTCGGGGTGGAAGCAGCGGCCGAAGCTCTTCCTGCAGTCGGGGCACTGGTAGGGCTTCCCTTACTGGTGGGTCCGTTGGTGTCTGGTCAAGTTAGAGCTCTGGGGAAAGCTCTTCCCACACTCCCCACACTTGTAGGGCCTCTCCCCAGTGTGGATGTGCTGGTGGGTGACAAGGTTGGAGTTCTGGTTGAACCCCTTCCCACAGTCGGTGCAGTGGAAGGCCCACTTCCCTGTATGTGTCTGCTTGTGCTTCAGGAGATATGAGCTGGTCTGAAACCTCTTCCCACAATCCAAGCACTTGTAGGGCCTTTCCCCACTGTGGATGCGCTGGTGGACATGGAGGGTGGAGCTCTCCCTGAAGCTCTTCCCACATTCCCAGCATGAGTAGGGCCGTTCCCCAGTGTGGATGCGACGGTGACTGCGGAGGTTGGAGCTGTCACTGAAGCTCTTCCCACATTTCCCACAGGTGTAGGGCTGCTCTCCAGTGTGGATGTGCTGGTGGCTGAGGAGGTGGGTGCTCTGCCTGAAGCTCTTCCCACATTCTAAGCACTTAAAGGGCTTCTCCATGCTGGGAGCCTGCTCAGGGACCACCAGCTCAGAGCTCTGGCTCAAGGTCCGGCCACCTTCCCAGCACAGGCTGGCTCTTTCCTCCTCAGAGCACCCTGAGATGGCTTTGGAGCCCCTCCTGCGGGGGGATCTCCGGTCCTTTTCTTCCCCGCTGCCTTCCTGCGCCGGGGAGCCCTTCAAAACGGCCTCTCCCACCAGGGTCTCACGGGGGGATTTGTCCTCCGGGCTCTCCGTCCTCAGCTCGGGGCCTGGGGCAGGAAGCAAGAACGACAGGCAGGGGATTTGCCTCCGGCCCACAGGGAAGGCCAAGGACATCCCCCCAACTCCGGCCCCGGCAGGACGGCGGCGCCAGCGGGGTTGTCCTGCAGCCGGGGCCATGCTCGGCTGACAGAGCCAGCACAACACCCGCCCAAAGGGACACTGACTTCCTCCTCACCTGCCTGGGGGGCCCACGGCATCTTCCTCTTCCTCGCAGCCTCCTCCTCCATCCGCCCAAGCTTTGGGAAGGACAAATCCTGATGGGGGGGAAACAAGGGATGAGCGTGTTGGTTGGGGGTTCCTCCTGCCCAAGTCCACCTCTAGAACTCACCGGGCATCCTGTGTCCATAAAAACCTCCAAAACACCAAGATTCAGCCCAGAAAAACCCAAACCACCCAGAATCAAGCAAAAAAGCCCTCAGAAATAGCAAGAAGTCCACCACCTTCCAAAAGCTGAAATTCAGCCAAACAATACTCCAAAATATGAGGATTACCCAAAAAATATCTCCCAGGAGTTCCCTGTCTCTGGTCTCTCCCCTCTGGGGTTCGGACGGTCTCCCCTTTTCGGGATGCTGGAGGTCCCACTTAGAGATTCTGGGAGTCTTGGGGGTCCCAAGGGTTCCTTCTCCAGTGACTCTCGCCTTTGGGTGCCGCATTCCCAGACATTCCCCCTCTCCAGGTTCTCCACTCTGTTTTCTCTGGGATCCCAGGGGTCCGCACTGTCCAGGTTTGCCCTTCTCTGTGCCCCCGGTTTAAGGCTCCCGGGGGTTCCAGGGCTCCTCTCTCTCCGTGCTCCCCCCTCCAGGCTGCCGGGGGTCCCCCAGCTCCGCCATTGCCCCGTTCCGCCCTCCACACTTGGCAGCTCCTGGGCTCCACACCCACCCCCGGCACTCCCGGGGGGCCCCAAACCCCCTGTGTCCCCCCCGCCGGCACCGGGCTGACAATGAAGCCGGCGGGGCCTGACCCAGCAACACCAACCCCCACCGTGGGGGGGACCCGCATCCCCCCACCCACCTCCGGAGCTCTGCCACCAACCCAGCCCAGCACCCCCAAAAAACACCTCCTGCCCACCGCAAAGAGCCCCCAAAGGCACAGCCCTGCACAAGGGCCAGCTGTGTACATGGCAACCAAACAGCCCCACAGGCAGGGGAACACCAGAGGTTGCCCCAGGGCAATGACAGCAGGAAGTGGATCAGGCCCCCTGACATATGGGTGGGCTCTGGGTTCAGCCTGATCAGGGGCAACTGGGCACCAACAGCATGGCCCCGACCGCTGGCTCAGCACAGGGGGCCTGAGCTCCACCCTTTCTCCAGCCTCCACCGCTCTACAAGGATCAAGTCATGGGGACAACAAGGCAGCCCCACAGCACATCCACTCCCACTCTCCCTCCTCCCCCTAGCCCCCCTCTCCCACCCCTTTCCCGGGCTGTTTTCCAGTGTGGATGTGCTTGTGCCGGAGCAGATGAGAGCTTCGGCTAAAGCTCTTCCCACACTCCCCACACTTGTAGGGCTTCTCCCCAGTGTGGATGCGCCCATGGGTGAGGAGGTTGGAGTTCCGCTTGAATCCCTTCCCACAGTCCATGCAGCGGAAGGGCCTCTCATCCGTGTGTGTCTGCTCATGCAGGAGGAGATTTGAGCTGGTCCAAAACCTCTTCCCACATTTAAAGCACTTGTAGGGCCGTTCTCCAGTGCGGATGCGACGGTGGGTGCAGAGATTGGAGCTACGGCTGAAGCTCTTCCCACATTCCTCACATGTGTAGGGTCATTCTCCAGTGTGGGTGCGCTGGTGGCTGAGGAGATCAGAGCTGTCTCTGAAGCTCTTCCCACATTCCCTACACGTGTAAGGCCGTTCCCCACTGTGGATGTGCTGGTGTTGGAGCAGGGAGGAGCTACGGTTGAAGTTCTTCCCACATTCCAAGCACCTGAAGGGCTTCTCCCTGCTTAGAGGCTGCTCAGGGACCGCCAGCTCAGAGCTCCCCCTCAAGCTCCAGCTGCCTTCCCGGCACAGGCTGGCTCTTTCCTCCTCAGAGCACCCTGGGCTGGCTTTGGAGCCCCTCCTGCGGGGGGATCTCCGGCCCTTTTCCTCCCCGCTGCCTTCCTGCGCCGGGGAGCCCTTCAAAACGGCCTCTCCCACCAGGGTCTCACGGGGGGATTTGTCCTCCAGGCTCTCCGTCCTCAGCTCGGGGCCTGGGGCAGGAAGCAAGAAGGACAGGCAGGGGATTTGCCTCCGGCCCACAGGGAAGGCCAAGGACATCCCCCCAACTCCGGCCCCGGCAGGACGGCGGCGCCAGCGGGGTTGTCCTGCAGCCGGGGCCATGCTCGGCTGACAGAGCCAGCACAACACCCGCCCAAAGGGACACTGACTTCCTCCTCACCTGCCTGGGGGGCCCAAGGCATCTTCCTCTTCCTCGCAGCCTCCTCCTCCATCCGCCCAAGCTTTGGGAAGGACAAATCCTGATGGGGGGAAAACAAGGGCAGACTGCATTGGCTTGGGTGTTCCTTCTGCCCAAGTCCATCTCTAGAACTCACCCGGCATCCTGTGACCATAAAAACCTCCAAAACACCAAGATTAAGCCCAGAAAAGCCCAAATCACCCAGATGCAGGCAAAAAAATCCCTCAGAAATAGTAAGAAGATCCTCATCCCCCCAAACCGCACAAAGTTGAAATTCAGATGAAAAATACTCCAAAATACGAAGATTAGCCCCCTCTCCCTCCCCATAGGCCCCCTCTCCCACCCCTTTCCCACCCACCCCCCAAACCCCGGCTCCCCCCAGCTCTCTTTGGGGGTGACCCACTGCCCCTCACGCTCCCTTTGGGGGTCCCACCCGCTCTTTTCACTTCTCTCATCCCTTTCCCATTGTGGCCGCTCCGCTCACCCGACAGCGGCAGGAAGGGCAGGGACAGGGGCGGAGCAGCAACAGCAACAGCAGGAGAACAATCACCCCCCCATCCCGCAGGTGCCCTGGAAGGGGGAACTTGTCCCAAATATCCTGGGGGGAGGGCAAGGAGGTCGTGACATATTTGGGCTGCCAGCACAGATTTCCCTGCAAAGTCTGCACTGAGTCAAGCTCTGCACAGGAGACTGTGACCCAGGGATGGGATTGGAGAGGCTCCCCCAGGTCCCCAGAATCAATCAGCAACCAGGAATATGCACAAAAAAAGGCCCCTACGAAGATTTTGGGGGGGAGTGTCCTGTAGGGAGGGGACAGTGTCACCCCACCAGAGCAGGGCTGGCAAGTGGGAGGGAGGCTGCTCCAGGGCTCTGCAAGAGGCCTCAGGCTCTGCTCAACCCCAGCACTGCCTGGTACCAACACCCCCGGCTGCACCCGGCCCTGGGCAGCTCTGCTGCCACAGGCTGTACCCTCACCGTGGCCCTGCAATGGCCCTGCCTGTCCCTCACCCGTGGCCCTGCCCGTGGCCCTGTCCCTTGGCTCTCTCTCTGCCAGCTCAGTGTGGGGCACACGGGCTGGGGGTCCCTCCCAAGCCCCCGGGCAGCCGGCGTTGGCTGGGTGGATGTGAGGGCTGGGCCTGCTCAGCACAGCCCCGGCCTCGTGCCCAGCACCTCTTTCCTGACCCACACAAGAGCTTCCTGGCCCCCCAGGGCTCCCCTGCTGCTGCCTCTGCTCCTGGCCCTGCCTTTGCTGCTCCCTTGGCTGGGGCAGCGGCTGCAGGGGGGGGGATGGTAGCAGCTTCAGCTCCTGAGCAGTTCCTGGGGGGGAATTCAGCCCGGAGGGGACGGGCAGGGACCTGATGGGGATGGACAGGGGCCCAGCAGGGACAGCCAGGGCCTGCAGGGGAAGGCACAGGGACAACCTGGACCCCCACACTGACACGGCTGTCTCTGCTCCTCCTTGCAGGATCCGTGGCCAGGCACAGTTTGTGTTCCTGGGTGCCCACCATCTCAGCACTTGGAGACGCTCAAATCAGTGCCCGCAGCTCTGCAGCAAAGCCCCAGCTCACCTGGCACACAGGGGATGGACACAGCACCTGCTCGGGGATGGGCATTCACAGCTTTGCCCTCTTCCCCACCACAGGGCTCTCCTTCCTCAGCAGCACCTCTGCCTTGCACTTATTCTCAGCCTCACCTCAGGGACAGCTCTGGGCTCACCTCCGCGCCACTTCTCAGCCTCACCTCAGGGCCTGGGCTCAAGGACAGGAACCTGCAGGGAGGGAACATCAGGTGCAAGCTGAGGGCTGCCTGCTTGCACTGGCCTCTGGGCTTCCTTCTCCTCCTACAACCAGCCCAGAACTCAGCCTGCTTTTCTAACACCACACATTTACAGACTAACCTTGGAGATAGATATGGACAGACATCTCTATCACCCTGGGGATAGAGCCTCAAGCATGTGCTGCCATAGGAATGGCAATCACAGAATCACAGAATCAGTCACGTTGGAAAAGACCTCCAAGATCATCAAGTCCAACCCTGGATCCAACCCCGCCGTGCTTCCCAGACCATGGCACTGATGCCACATCCACTCTCACCTTCAACACCTCCAGGGACGCTGACTCCACCCCCTCCCTGCCCAGCCCATTCCAAGGCCTGATTACTCTCTCTGCAAAAAATTCCTTCCTAATATCCAAACTAAACCTCTCCTGGCACAGCTCAAGACCCAGCCCTCTTGTCCTACTGCTGCTTCCTGGCAGAACAGCCCCACCCCCACCTGGCTACACCCTCCTGGCAGGGACTTGCAGAGAGTGATGATTCATTCTGGGAACCTGAGGGAGCCTCTGCAATCCCATCCATGGGGCACAATCTCCTCTCCAGAGCTTGACTCACTGCAGACTTTGCAGGGAAATCTCTGCTCGCAGCTGCATCCTGAGCCCAAGGTCAGTTTGTATCCACAAGTGCTGATCCAATGGGTGCCCTGGGATTGGAGCCTGGGCTCTAATTAACCTCTCCTGTGCTGCCAAACAACAGGAGCTGTACGGCCAAGGGACAAACTGTGATCCCTGTCAGTGTCCATGGTCCCTGTCAGTGTCCTTCAGGGAAAGTGGGAGGAGGAAATGAAGAAACTGGTTTGGAACTAAACTGATGTTAAAGTGGGAAAAACCTCCTTACATGGAAATAAAACTTAGACAGTTTTTCCTGGGCTGAACGAGCTCATTCAGGGATGAAAGACTGGGACTTCTGTGGACACTTCTGCTGGTTTCTTTGGACACTTGTGTTCCTTCAGAGAGCCCCTGGAAACACTCTGCTGTTCACTCCCAGTGCCACCAGTGCCTGGGTCCTGTCTGCAGCAGCAGATTGCAGTGGGACGGGAGAAATGCTTTTCTGAGCCTCTGGGCTGGACACAGGCACAGCCTGACCCTGAACCCAAGGGAAACAAAGACAAATTCCACGGCTTTAGCTGGAGCAAGGTTGGGGGGTTTTCCTGAGGGCAGCACTACACCAGACTTTTGTGTGTGTGTGTGAGACAGGCAGAACCACAAATGCCTTGTTATTGCTTATTATTTGTAATATCTTATAGATATATCATACAACACCTAAGAATGGATTCTGTAGAATATGTGCCATAAATATGACACAGAATATATCTGATTATTGCTTTATCTGTCTGTCCAGACAGATATTGAGTATGAAGAGTATATTGAGTATTTGAGGGATATGTTCCTCTCACTACCCTGTGAGCTCCACTCCCAGTGCCAGCAAATTCCTGAAGCTCCCACTTCTGTGCCCTTCAGGTTTTGGCAGATTTGCGAGAGCAGGGGAATCATTCCCTGCAGCCCCTTTGCACTGTAGGAAATGGGAGCCCTGTGCACATCCTGCTGCCTCCAGATTCCATTCTGGATGTGGGAAGGACCCTGTGGGGAGCAAAGAAATGCCTGGTTCTGCAGGAGCTGCAGATGCTCAAGGGGCAGCAGGACCAAGTCAGGGGCCTGAAGGGGGCCTGGGGGGCTTTGGGGTCTGGGAGGGTCCTGGGGGAGATGGGGATGGGCTTTGGGGATTGGGGGTAAAGACCAGGACAGACCAGCACAGACCAGTACCTCCTCACTGCTTCCCAGATCTCTCCTGGAGCTGGACCACGTTGTCATGGGACACCTGAGCCCCCCCAGTGCCCTCCCAGTACAGCCCAGTGCCCCCAGTACAGCCCACTGTGTTCCTGTCCCAGGGTGCTGGGTGATCCCTCTTTGAGGGGGGTTGGAAGTGATTTGAGGGGGGGCTGGGGAAGATTTGGGGGGATCTGAGGAGTTTGGATGGGGATTTGGGGGTTTTGAGTGCCTTTAGGGAAGTTAAAAGAGGTCTTGGGGACATTGGGGGGTCAGAGGTACCTATGGGGGGAGGGGATTAAAGGGAAAATGGAGGTTAGGAGACATTTGGGGAGGGTTAATGAGGCCTGGGCGGGCAGAGGAGGGGCTGCACCACGAGCAGGTGAGTCTTGAGACCCCCCCTGGTGTCCCCAAGACCCTCTTGGTGTCCCCAGTTCCTCCCTTGACACCCCGAGGCCCCCCTGGTGTCTCCAATGTTCCCAGGGACTTCCCATAGCCCTAATTCCCCCCTAGGCACCCCCAATTCCACTGTCCACAAACCCCTCCCCACTGTCCCCAAGGCCCATCCCTGATGTCCCCAACACTCCATCTCACCCCAGGAGCCCCCCCTGGACCCTCTGACCACAAAAACGCCCCCACACACATTCACAGAAAGGCCAAGGGCATCTGGTGACACGTTGGGGACAGTTGGGGGGCTTTGTGGGGCACTGGGGGATTACTGGGGGATACTAAGACACACAGGGGGGAAACAGGGGGCACTGGGAGGGACTGGGGGGTTACTGGGAAATTACCAGGACACACGGGGAGACACTGGCAGGTTACTGGGCCATACTGGGGGTTACTGGGTGCTCACTGCAGGATCACTGGGCCATACGGGGGGGCAGTGGGAGGTCACTGGGACACACTGGATGGTCACTGAAGGGGTCACTGGAAAGTCACTGGGATATACTGGGGTCTAGGGATCCCCTTACCTGGATGTGGTACATTTCCCCCCCCGGATTTTGGGGGCCATCCCTAGGACCTCTTCTTTTTGGGGCTGGGGGACCCCCTGGACCCACTGCTGGGCTTTAGGGGACCCCCCAAAATGCCCTCAAAACCCATGAAATCCCCCCTCGACACATCAAAACCTTCTCAAGGTCCCCTCAAATGCCCTCAGAGACCTCATCCCTCCCCAGCACCCTCTAAACCCTCTCAGTGACCTGCAGAACCCACCTGGGACACCCCAGTCCCCTTTAGGGACCCCCCCAATCCTCCTCAGAGACCCTCAAAACCGTCTAAGACCCCGTAAACCCCCTAGAGACCCCAAAACTGCCTAAAAGGTCCCGCCAGGACCCCCAAACCTCCTCAGAGACCCCCAAAGCCGACCTGGCACCCCCCAAATCTCCTCAGAAACCAAAACCCCCTCAGAGACCCCCAAACCCCTTCAGGAACCTTCAACCACCCCCTGAGTCCCCTCAGGACACCGAACTCCCTCAGGGACCCCTCAAAGCCTCCTCGGTTATCCCCGAACCCCCCCGCTAAACCCTCCCGAGCCCCCCCGGGGGGACTCACAGCACTCAGAGCGAACCGCA
Organism: Pseudopipra pipra; assembly: GCF_036250125.1. NCBI lineage: Eukaryota > Metazoa > Chordata > Aves > Passeriformes > Pipridae > Pseudopipra > Pseudopipra pipra. The sequence continues at coordinate 41,391,202 of NC_087580.1, forward strand.
GGCCCCGCCGCCATCACCGATTCCCGGCTGCGCGCGCACCGCGTTCAGAGAACGCCGCCGCAGCCAATCAGCGCGCGGCCACGCCCCCGCAGACCCGCCCCCGCCCCTGCCGCGTTGGCTGCCGGGAATCGGTGATGGCGGCGGGTCGGTCGGTGAGCTCTGAGTGCAGGCGGGGGGTGCGGGAGAGCGGGGTCTGGGGATCCCCTCGGGGGCTGCGGGGAGCGCGGCTGTGGGTGGAAAGGCTGGAGGGCTCGGGAGGGTTTAGCGCGGGGGTTCGGGGTTCCCGAGAGGCAGAGCGCGGGATTGCAACCCTGTCGGGGGCCGCGGGGCCCGGGAGGCCTCCCAAGAACCCGGATGTTGGATTCGGGTCCTGAGAAATTCCTTCGGAAAAAAAATTCAAAACTACCCAACCAAAAAAAGAAGCGAAAAAAATGAAAAGGGAGAAAAAGATGAAGGAAAAACTGCAAGGGCCAGGATGATTTTATTGCTTTGGTTCAGTTTTTCCTTGGTCTCCTCCTTCTCAGATTCTCTGCTCCCTTCCTTTACAGAAAGCTCTTCTGCTGTTTTGTGTCTTTGGGGCCTCTTAGGGGCTTTTAGGGATCCCTGAGGAGGTTTTAGGGTGTCTCTGAGGGGGTTTGATCTCGTGAGGGGACTTAGGAAGGAGACTGAAGGTCGCTGAAGGGGTTTGGGAATCTCTCAGGCAGTTTTGGAATCTCCAAAGGAACTGGGAGGTCCTGGAGTGCTTGGGGGGGGTGTCTTTGAAGGTGTTTTGTGCGTTTCTAGGGGGATTTCAGAAGTCCCAGATGTTTTGAGGGTCCCTGAGGGGGTTTTGGAGGTCCCTGAAAGGGCGTGGGGGGTCCCAGGTGGGTTTTGCAGGTCACTGAGAGGGTTTAGGGGGTCCTGGGGGTGGATGAGGTCTCTGAGGGGATTTCAGGGGTCCTTGAAGAGGTTTGGATGGGTCCAGAGGTGGATTTCTGAGGGGATTTCAGGGGTTTTGAGGTTATTTTGTGGGGTCTCTATGTCGGCAGACCGACCTCAGGGAAAAGGGGATCCCAGTTTCCCCCCTGAACCCCAGAGACCCCCAAAACTCAGCACACAGAGACCCCACAGGGAGGGGGGCCTGGAGGTCCCCTAAAGCCAAGAAGTGGGGTTCAAGGGGTCCTCCAGCCCCCAGGGGAGGGATCCTGTGGGTGCCCGAAAAAATCCGGAGGGAAGATGTACCACATCTGGGTAAGGGGATCCCAGTGCCCCCAGTATATCCCAGCAACCCTCAGTATGGCCCAGGAACCCCCTCAGTGACAAGCCAGTGTTTCCCAGTAACCTCCCACTGCCCCCCAGTATGGCCCAGTAACCTCCCAGTGTCCCCCCGTGTGTCCTGGTAATCCCCCAGTAACTCCCCAGTCCCTCCCAGTGCCCCCTGGTTCCCCCTAGTGTGTCCCAGTATCCCCCAGTAATCCCCTAGTGCCCCACAAAGCCCCCCAACTGTCCCCAGGGTGTCCCCAGATGCCCTTGGCCTTTCTGTGAATGGGGAGGGGGGTGTTTTTGGTCAGAGGGTCTGGGGGGGCTCCTGGGGTGAGATGGAGGGTTGGGGACATCAGGGACGGGGTTGGGAGACAGTGGGGAGAGGTTTAGGGACAGTGGAATGGGGGGTGTCAAGGGGGGAAATGGCCTTGGGGAGGCCCTGGGGACACTGGAGACTCCAGAGTGGTCTCAGGATGTCAAAGGTTGGGAGTGCAGACACCAAGAGGGTCTTGGAAACACTGGGGGGGGGGTCTCAGGACTCACCTCGTTGTGGTGCAGCCCCTCTTTTCCCATCCCAGGCCCCATTAACTCCCCCTAAAGTCCCCTAACCCCCATTTTCTCTTTAATCCCCTCCCCCCACAGATCCTTTTGACCCCCCAAAACCCCTTTGAACTCCCCGAAATGCACCCAAAGCCCCCCAAAACCCTCCAAATCCCCATCCAACCCCTCCCCCAATCCCCTGAAATTTCCCCCAGCCTTCCCCGAAATGCCTCCAACCCCCCCTGGGACAGGAACACAGTGGACTGTACTGGGGGCACTGGGCTGTACTGGGAGAGCAGTGGGGGGGCTCAGGTGTCCCACGACAAGGTGGCCCAGCTCCAGGAGAGATCTAGGGAGCAGTGAGGAGGTACTGGTCTGTGCTGGTCTGTACTGGTCTGTGCTGGTTTGTACCCCCAATCCGCAAAGCCTCTCCCCAGCTTCTCCAGGACCCACCCAGACCCCAAAGCCCCCCAGGCTCCTGAGTTGGTCCTGCTGCCCCTTGAATGTTTCCAGCTCTTGCAGAACCAGGCATTTCATCAGCAAATGTGCAGGTGACACCAAGCTGGAGGTGTGTTGATGTGCTGGAAGGCAGGAGGGCTTTGGAGCACAGATGGTGTGAGGAGAGGCTGAGGGAGCTGGGGGTGTTGAGGCTGGAGAAGAGGAGGCTCAGGGGAGACCTCCTGACTGTCTGCAAGTCCCTGCCAGGAGGGTGTAGCCAGGTGGGGGTGGGGCTGTTCTGGCAGGAACTGCCCAGGGCTGGGTCTTCAGCCGGGGGTGTTGGTACCAGCCACTGCTGGGGCCGAGCAGAGCACGAGGCCTCTTGCAGACCCCTGAAGCAGCCTCCCACTTGCCAGCCCTGCCCTGGTGGGGTGACACTGTCCCCTCCCTACAGGACACTCCCCCGAAATCTTCGTGGGGGCCTTTTGTGTCTATTCCTGATTACTGATTCCTGCTGGGGACCTGAGGGAGCCTCTGCAATCCCATCCATGGGGCACAGTCTCCTCTCCAGAGCTTGACTCACTGCAGACTGTGCAGGGAAATCTGTGCTGGCAGCCCCAGTATGTCACGATCCCCCATGCTCCCCCAGGATATTTGGGACGAGTTCCACCTTCCCGGGCACCCATGGGATGGGGGGCAATTGTTCTCCTGCTGTTGCTGCTCCTGCTCCACCCCTGTCCCTGCCCTTCCTGCCGCTGTCGGGTGAGTGGAGCGGCCACGATGGGAAAGGGGCGAGAGAAGTGAAAAGAGCGGGTGGGACCCCCAAAGGGAGCGTGAGGGGCGGTGGGTCACCCCCAAAGGGAGCTGGGGGGAGCTGGGGTTTGGGGGGCCAGTGGGAAAGGGGTGTGAAAGGAGGGCTGAGAGGAGGGGAGAGAGCGGGAGCGGGGTTGCCATGGGGGCGTCCCCATGCCTTGATCTCTGCAGTGCAAGGGAGGCTGGAGAGAGGTGGGAGCTGCTAGAGCCCCAAGAGACTGGAGAGGGGTTGCAGAGAAGGGGAAACCTGGACAGTAGGGATCCCTGGGATCCCCGGGACAACAGAGTGCAGAACCTAGAGAGGGGGAATGTCTGGGAACATGGCACCCCAAAGGCGTAAGGCAGAGGAGGAGGTACTCTTGGCACCCTCAACACTCCCAGCATCCCTAAGTGGGACCCCCAGTATTGCAGAGAGGGGAGACCCTTTGAAACCCAGAGGGGGAGAAAGAGGGGGAACTTCTAGGAGAGTTTTGCAGGCTAATCTTCATGTTTTGTAGTATATTTTAACTGAATCTCAACTTTTTGCAGTTTATGGCGGGGGAACTTCATCTCACTATTTCTGAGGGGTTTTTTGCTTGATTCTGGGTGGTTTGGGTTTTTCTGGGCTGAATCTTGGTGTTTTGGAGCTTCTTATGGACACGGGATGCCCAGTGAGCTCTAGATATGGACTTCGACAGGAGGAACCCCCAAGCCAACGCGCTCAGCCCTTGTTTTCCCCCCCATCAGGATTTGTCCTTCCCAAAGCTTGGGCGGATGGAGGAGGAGGCTGCGAGGAAGAGGAAGATGCCTCGGGCCCCCCAGGCAGGTGAGGAGGCAGTCAGTGTCCCTTTGGGCGGGTGTTGTGCTGGCTCTGTCAGCCGAGCATGGCCCCGGCTGCAGGACAACCCCGCTGGCGCCGCCGTCCTGCCGGGGCCGGAGTTGGGGGGATGTCCTTGGCCTTCCCTGTGGGCCAGAGGCAAATCCCCTCCCTGTCCTTCTTGCTTCCTGCCCCAGGCCCCGAGCTGAGGACGGAGAGCCCAGAGGACAAATCCCCCCGTGAGACCCTGGTGGGAGAGGCCGTTTTGAAGGGCTCCCCGGCGCAGGAAGGCAGCGGGGAGGAAAAGGGCCGGAGATCCCCCCGCAGGAGGGGCTCCAAAGCCATCCCAGGGTTCTCTGAGGAGGAAAGACCCAGCCTGTGCCAGGAAGGCGGCTGGAGCTTGAGGGGGAACTCTGACCTGGTGGTCCCTGAGCAACCTCCCAGCAGGGAGAAGCCCTTCAGATGCTTGGAATGTGGGAAGAGCTTCAGGAAGAGTGCCCACCTGATCCGGCACCAGCACATTCACACCGGGGAACGGCCCTACAGGTGTGGAGAATGTGGGAAGAGCTTCAGGGACAACTCCAGCCTCCTCAGCCACCAGCGCATCCACACTGGGGAACAGCCCTACAAGTGTGGGGAATGTGGGAAGAGCTTCAGGCAGAGCTTCCACCTGATTAGGCACAAGCACATCCACACTGGGGAACGTCCCTATACCTGTGGGGAATGTGGGAAGAGCTTTAGCGACAGGTCCAACCTCCTCACCCACCAGCGCATTCACACTGGGGAACAGCCGTACAAGTGTTCAGAATGTGGGAAGAGCTTCAGTGACAACTCCAGCCTCCGCAAACACCAGCACATCCACACTGGGGAACGGCCCTACACGTGTGGGAAATGTGGGGAGAGCTTCAGCCAGAGCTCCCACCTCCACACCCACCAGCGCATCCACACTGGGGAACGGCCCTACAAGTGCGTGGAATGTGGGAAGAGGTTTCACACCAGCTCACATCTCCTTCTGCACCAGCGGACGCACACGGATGAGAGGCCCTTCCGCTGCACCGACTGCGGGAAGGGCTTCAACCGCAACTCCACCCTCGTCACCCACCGACGCAGCCACACCGGGAAGAGGCCCTACAAGTGTGGGGAGTGTGGGAAGAGCTTCGCCCACAGCTCTGCCCTAATCAGTCACCAGCGCCTCCACACTGGAGAACGGCCTTACAAATGCTTGGAATGTGGGAAGAGCTTCACTCAGAGCTCTAAGTTGACCAAACACCAACGGACCCACCAGTAAGGGAAGCCCTGTGAGTGCCCCGACTGCGGGAAGAGCTTCGGCCGTAGGACTGACACACAAAAAAGGTTTCAAAAGGTCTTCGGGATTTTGAGTATCTGCACTGCAACATCAATTTATTCTTTTGAATACGTGTAAGTTTAACCTCATTTTAGTCTGAAAGCCAAATTCACCACTACCCCATTCCCTGATAACCGTGGGCTGATTCTGACAAGTGAGGCAAAAATTACCCACTGCCCAGCAAAAACCAGTGGGGCCAGCCAGTGGTCTCTGCCCAGGCAGCCCAGTTTCCCCAGTCTCATCTCAAAATGACCAGTTACACTGAAGCAAAGACCACTGGAACCAGTGCAACAAGCCCCAGTCTGACTTTCACACCTGCCCACGTGTCCTGTTTTCTGCTGCTCTACAGACTTCCTTCTTTAAAATACAATGGGAAAATGAACAGTTTTTGGGGTTGTTTTGGTTTTGGGCTCGGGTGGTTTTTTTCCCCCCACTGTTCTCATTAACCTCATTTCAAATCTATTTCAGTGTTTGAAGATGAATTACAATTTTGAATGATTTTTAATGTTAATGCCTTGACCAAAGTATCAAAACATGAAAAATAAAAAAAAAAAACCACAAAGCTGTCCATTATTGTCACACTCAAACACTCAGAAGTACTAACATAAGCACAGTGAAAAACCCATAAATAAGACCATTAAAATAATTTTAATTTTTTTATGTTAATATATTTTTACTAAGCTTAACATAAGGAAATTTAGTTCCTGACATCAGCTTTCCCCACCTCTCAAAAAGGTAATTTAGTTACATCTTAGTCACCCTTGAAAGGCTCTTTCCAGTTGGGTTTGCCTCTGCCTTAGACACTCATGAGATCTGCCAAAACCAATTTAAGGGCAAATTTCCCCACCAGGTCCAACTGCATTGGTTGTACCAAAAACTTTGCAAGTAACCCCACAACTTTCATCTTAAACTCTTCTCTCAACCTTGTAAAATAATTAGCAGTAAACAGACCTGATAATGTGTTATAATTAAGAACATGTTCTTGTTCTCAAAGTCATTCATACACCAAAAAGATGCCACAGGAATGGCCAAAATATTAATAGCAACTTCTACACTTTGGAAATCTACATTTGGTTTAAAAGATTTCACAGTGGTTGTTTCCTTAGGAATTCAGGCACATTTTACTAACAAGTTTCAATAAAGTTACAAAAACATCTTCCTCCACTAAGACACAGGCAGTGATCCTAACCTGAGGTGGACACTGAAAAGCCCAATTTTTTTCTTAGCTGTCATGAGTCTTTCATTCCTTCTGTCACATCAATTAGGCATCAGCCCATTTTTCAAGCTGCTGTTATCTACCAGCTCCTGGTTTGGTTTCCAAGCCCAGTATTTTGGCCACAATAAAATCAGGGCCCTGGGCAGTCATGTCAGAATGACAAAGAGTACTGACCCTCCCTGCCAAGGGAGACAAACCATTCCCAACCTCGACCAAAGGTTCAAGGCAACGATTCTGAAACAAAATTTACAAAGTTTTTCTCTTCAGTTTTTTGCTGCAATTCTCTGTTGCTCTATTAAAAGACCACAGCAGTGAAAGACAAGGCCTGATGGCCAAACCCAGGGCTTCAGCCACTTGAGGTCTATTGAAACCTTCTGTTCCTCAAGTGGGAGACTGAAATCCAACACGTACAACACCCACGCATGAGACACCAACACATTGACCAAGTTTTCCAGAGTGAAATCTGAGGCTTCAACTTCAAAACTGAGGTGACCTCCCCTGGAAATGGAATTGCCTCCAGCAGAGGGAGCTGAATGGACAGAATGAGGCTGTGAACAAACCAAACCTCAAGGTCTGGGTCTCAAAGTCCATTAAAGCAAGGTTTTAGTCTCGAAGACACATCCCTGGTAACTTTGACACTGCAGGAAAGAGCAGACGTGTCCTTCCTGGCCAGCAAAGTCCATCATGAGTTCCTGTTAGAGACTGCACAGAACATGAGTGCCCTGGACAGCCCTAGTTCTGCTTTTACCACCATCAGATGTTCTGTAAGCACAGCAGTCAAAGCACAACTCACGTAGGTTTGGGTATTTTCGGCTAAGGCTGTTTGCCAGGTTTCTCAGATTTAGAGAGGAATTCCCAGTAAGATGTGACTTTATTCACAGATGCACTCTTTTTTGGGTGTTATTTTAAAATAATAAACTGTATTGCATTAAGCAAAGTATGTCAACTTCAGTAAAGCTTCAATAAAGTGTCAGGCGACTGTTGAGCACCTCAGCGAATTCATCTGTAAGCAAAAAGCTCAGGGGCATTGTGGTGGCCTCCGTCCCTCTGCACACAGACATCACCTCCCAGCTCTGCTTCTCTGCTTGACCACCTTTGCCCCTCCAACTGCTCCCCGTAGCATCCCAGCTCTCTTTTGCTGCACAAGTGGAGTGCTCTCCTCAAGTCTTGCACCTGTTCTCTGCTGCTCTCCTTCCCCGCTCCTTTCACCATCTTCAACCCTGCCTGTTTGTGGAGCCCACTCTGACCCCCTCCCTCCACAATCTCCTTCTGGCCTGCCATCTCCCAAGCAGATCTCGGGCTGCTTTGGAAAGCCTGATGGCAAAGCTGCTCTCCCTGACTTGCACGTCTGCCCTGCTCTTTAGGCAGGACCAGGCTAAGGGGCAAACGATACGCACGCCACGTGGAAGGTGAAATCACCCGCTTCTGCAAGACTCTCGGAAGAAAGTGTGGTATCAAGGTAATGAGCTCCCCCGTTGCTGAGACTCTTGTCTGTGCCATCGGCAGGGCACTCCTGTGAGCCAAAGGCACCCGGAATCGGTGGGGCTGACAGGGCCTCAGTGTCCCTGATGAGAGGGTTCCTGCTGTCCCCAAGCAGGGACTGTCTGAGGGCAGCACTCTGCTGGTGTCCCAGCAGCAGCTGCAGCTCTCCTGCCCAGCAGTGAGCCCTGGTCCTGTGCAGGGCCAGCACCCCGTGAGCATGAGCCCAGCCCTCCTGCCTCAGCCTAAGGACCCTCTGCTCTCGTCCTTCCCCACACAGTGACTGTGGGCACTGCTGCCAGCACTGCTGGGCACCTGTGGCCAGGGCTGCTCTCACTGCCCAGCTGAGCAGCACCAGCAGGGGCCTTGGGGTGACATCTTTGCTCTCCTCCTTCCTGCCGCAGTCCTTCGAAAGATACCTCACGTGCTCAGAGAGGACACACATTGTCCTTGAAGCCCTGGAGCAGAAAGATGCACAGAATTATCAATGGATACCTGGAGAGACTCGTCCATGGGTTGAACCATTTGGGTGGAACCTTTACAGAGGGCGCAGGATCATAGCAGAAGAGATTTTGTGGCTGGCCACGGATGACCCGTGCTTCTTCCTGACGGATGTAAGTGGCCTGTGGCTGGATTGTCCTGCCCTTCAGCCCTAGAAGGCCTTGTTCCTCTCTCCATCCCTCTCTGCCAAACCCAGGTGTCTCAGGCACCTGAAGGCACCTGAAGGCAGCAGAGTGGCATGGAAAGGGCAGCTGAGGCTGCACTACCATGGCAGCACTCTCCTCACCTCTGTCCCCTTCAGGTGCCAAAGATTTTGAGCTTCCTGCATGAAAGACTGCCAGGTGTGAAGTGTGAATGTGTGCAGGAGTGCTTCCACTACCCTGCTTCTGCTGCTAGCGGACTTTTTCCCAAGGAAGGTAGTTGCCACACTGTTGAGCATCGCTCCACAAGGAGACAGGTACTGGCCCTGAAAAGCCTGAGGGTTTGTTGGCTGTGGGGAGATGGAGCCTGAGACTCTCTGGCTCCCAGAGCCAAGGAATGATGGAGGACAGCTCTGGGGCTGTGGGTAAGGTGGTGGCTTGGCGAGGGCTGGGAGGCAGGTGCTGAGGGGACTGCTGCCAACTGCCCTGATGCCATGTTGGGGCCTGGTGGCTGCCTGGGGAGCTTTCCAGGCATGGATCTTATCACAAAAAAGAAACTCTGTCCTTCCTACAGGCAGGAGAACTGGAATCCTGATGCCATCAAATCTTCGCCAAGAACCACAATTCAAACTATGAGCACTGCTCTTCTGTTTCCCACTGAGCCAGTTGGAGGCAGCTGTGATTTAATAAAGCAGCACTCCAGGTGGGGCCTCCCCAGTGCCCAGCACAGAGGGGCAATCAGTTCTCTGCTCCTGCTGGCCACACTCTTCTCCACAAAGGCCACAATGCCCTTGGCCTTCTTGCCCCCCTGGGCACACTCTGCCTCATATCCAGTCACTGTCAAGCAGCACCCCCAAGTCCCTTCCTGTTGATCAGCTCTCCAGCCCCTCTGCCCCCAGCCTGGAACGTTCTGCCTGGAACGTTCCAGGGGGTTGTTGGGAGCCAAGGGCAGGCCCTGACACTTGGCCTTCTTGATCCAGCCTGTCCAGATCCCTCTGCAGAGCCTTCCTGCCCTCCAGCACATCCACACTCACACCCAGATCAGTCAGTCTCCCAAACAGGACAAAGTCTGACCACCAGCAGTCCAGGGTGTCAGTTCTGCTGCCCCCTCCTTCCTCCACCCAGTATGGAAAATTCCATCATTTTGGGGTCTCTGTGCCCGATGGCTCCGGCCACCACATCCCCCACCAGTCACAGAATCATGGAATGGTTTGAGTGGGAAGGGACCTTAAAGATCAACTTGTTCCAACCCCCTGACACTACACCAGATTTTTCTGAGACCCATCCAGCCTGCCCTTGAACACTTCCAGGGATGGGGCAGCCACAGCTCCTCTGAGCAACCTGTGCCAGGATCTCACCACCCTCACAGTCAAGAATTTCTTTCTAATATCCCATCTAACCCTTTCCTCTGTCAGTGTGAAGCCATTCCCCCTTGTCCTGTCACTCCAGGACTTTGTAAATAGTCTCTCTCCATCTTTCTTGTTGGCTCCTTCAGGCACTGCAAGGCCACAATTAGGTTACCCTGGAGCCTTCTCTTTTCCAACCTGAACAATGCCAATTCTCTCAGCCTTTCCTCACAGCAGAGCTGCTCCATCCCTCTGATCCTATTGCTGGTCCCCTCTGGTCTCGCTCCAACAGGTCCATGTCCTTCCTGTGCTGGAGCCCAGAGCTGGAGGCAGCTCTGCAGGGGTGACAACATTACAGCCCTGTATGTTCCAGCAAGGACACTGTGGAACCTCCTGGAGTAAAGGGACCATTGTGACACTGTAGGGCCTTCTGGAGCCAAAGGAACCCTGGGACACTGTGGAACCTCATGGAACCAAGGATTCATTGTTCCATGAAGGGCCTCATGGAACCAAGGGAACCCTGAGACATTTCAGGCCCTCATAGAATCAAAGGGCCATTGTGACACTGAGGAACCTCGGGGACTTATGGAACCAAAGGAACCCTGGGACAATGTGGAACCACATGGAATTATTAGGCCACTGTGAAACTGCAGGGCCTCATGGAACGAAAGGAACTCTGAGACTTTTCAGAACCTCATGGAATCAAGGGGCCACTGTGACACTGCAGGGCTCATGGAGACAAATGAACCCTGGGACACTGTGGACCTCAAGAAATCAAGGGCCCATATTGGCACTGTGGAACCTCACGGAATCAAGGAGACATTCTTACACTGCAGGGCATTATTGAGCATAAGTGACCATTGTGACACTGTGGAACCTGATGGAGTCAAGGGGCCTTTGTGACATGTGGGGCCTCATGGAACCAAAGGAACCCTGAGACACTTCAGGACCTTGTGGAATCAAGGGACCACTGTCACCCTGCAGAGCCTTATAGAGCTAAATGGACCCTGGGACACTGTGGAACGATGGAATCAAGGAGCCACTGTGACACTGCAGGCCCTCATGGAACCAAAGGAACTCTGAGACATTGTGGAAGCTCATGGAATCAAGGGGCCATTGTGACACTGTGGAACCTCATGGAACCAACGGGCCATTGTGACATTGCAGGGCTCATGGAACCAAAGGATTCCTGGGACACTGTGGAATCTCATGGAACCAAGGGGCCACTGTGATATGTGGGGCCTCCTAGAACCAAAGGAGTCCTGAGACATTTTGCAAACTCATGGAATCAAAGGTTCATTATCACATTACAGAGCATTACAAAGCCAAATGGACCCTGTGACTCTGTGGAACCTCATGGAATCAGTTGGTCATTCTGACCCTGTAAAACCTCATGGATACTGTCAGGTTCCCATTACTAAGAGACACCTCTGCCGAAATTCAGCTGCAAAGGAGACCATGTGCCAAAGTCAACATGGCCTTTGATTTAACAGTAAATATGAGGTAGAGACTGCTTTGATTTAACAGTAAATAGGAGGTAGAGACAGAGAAAGAAATGGAAAGAGAGAGAAGAAGGGGGTGGTGGGAAGCCAGTGAGAGAGAGACAGAGATGAAGTAAATGTATCACACCATGGAGATCCCTGAGGCTCCCGATGGTCCTTCTTCCCCCTGCTCTGCTCGGTGGAGGGTCCCCAAGTTGTGCTTCTGGGCTATCACTTTTATCCAGCCCAAGCCCTGGGTATTCAGGGGGGTAGATGCTGTTCCCACAGCTTGGGCTGGCGCATCTACAAGGACTTGCTTCCTTTCCCACAGCTTGCCACAGTGGGAGCTTTGCCCGGTGTGCTTCCAGTCTGCAGGTGGGAATCTTTGTCTGGATGGGTTCCCCAGACCTGCCTTACCAGCCCTGGCTTCCTGTTGGGGCTGTCTGCTCTTTCCCACAGTCTGCACAGTGCAATTCTGTCCTGGGGGCTACTTCCAAAGCTTCACCTCCCTTTAGGCCTTGGAATTAAATGCCTTCCTGTTTGCCACCAGTGCTTATGTCTTGTGGTGCCTTATGGGATTTTCCTGCTTTGACAGTGTTTTGAGACAGTTTATTGTGCCCTTCAAGTCCTTAAATGTGCTCACACACACACCACTCTCACCAGTGTCTGGCCCTCCAAAGAACACAAGCCCTGAGGATTTGTAGCTCCAACTCCAGTGGTTGGCACTTGGACCTCCCTCTGTACCCAGAGCTCAGAGCTCCCTTGTCCCAGAACGTTTGAAGATATTGTGTCTCATTCTGCAAAGACAGCCATTGGAACAAAGTGTCTCTCTGTGTTTCCTGGGAGAAGAGCCCTCTATTGTCATCTTCCAAAACCTTGGAGAGGTCCCAGAGATCTCCCAGGAAGGAATTTGGGGCCTCAAGCACATGACCCGTATATGGAGGCTGAGGACTCAGGGGTCAGTGGTGTGAAGATTGAGAACAGTAGAGGAGTAGCCTGAGAGGTCTGGAAGGGGGGTGTCAGAGCTGGTGGAGCTTTTCTTCCTGTCAGAAAACAGCCTAAGAAAGAACTAGTGCCACCAAGGGCAGCTGGGGTGGCCTAGACTGGTGACAAGAAGTCAGAAATTTCCCTCTGAGGTCAGTGTTTTGCTGCAATATGTCACAAAGGAGGAGTCTGGATGAGCCCAAGGGTTTGTGTGTGCAGGAAGAGCCAGGGAGGATGCAGAGATGTCAGTGCAGGAAGGTGCCAGCCAGGTGGGGCAGCCGGGGGGATGACGACAGCCTGCAGGGAAAGGGGCAGGGCATGGACACCGTAGGACAGCCTGGGCTGGAGAGGAGACAGGGATGGGGAGAAGCTGAAAGGCCCTGACAGAGCCACCTTCTGCAGACCTTTGGCCAGGGCTGCTGTCTGTGCCCCTGATGCCAGGAGGAGGGGAGTGGCCCTTGCAGCCCTGGGGCCTCATGGCCTCCTTGTCCCTGCTCAGCAGCCTGGCAGGTGCCACCCCATGGTCCTGCCCTTGGCACTGCACATCCCACATCCCAGTGCCACAGGAAGAGCCCTGAGGAATGAGGCAGGGACAGGATCTGCCTTCCCAGGGGCTGAGGGTCAGGGCTTGGCCTGTTACATTAAGGAAACAAGTCAAAGTTTATTCAGCATCAGTCACCTTTCCCTTGCTTGTCCATCCTTGTCATCACTGTCTGCAGTTTTCTGCTCTAACTGGAACCTGGGGACACATTCTCAGTTGTGTCCCACAGTGAGACTCATTAGCACTATGACAAACTTTAGTGTTTCAATCTCACTTTGACTTCTTGAGAAGTTGTTTGAACTTCCTCTCAGGGACTGAGTCTCATGTAAACAATGACAAACGCCCTGAGGGTCATGAAATGCCTCGGGGCTGTTGCTGTGCTGCTGAGCTGGGCTGGGCTCCTGGCACACAGGGAGCTCCTGGCAACCAAGAAGAGCTTCAAAGAGACAGCTCTGCTGGTGAGCAGCTCCTCTGCACAGCCCAGCAGGGCTGAGGGCACTGCCCGCAGCACCCAGGGCACAAATGAAAGGCAGAGAGAGGTTACACACAGCCTGAGCTGTGAGGGAAGTCAAGAGGAAGATCCACTGGAGGATGAATCTTTCCAGGCTTCCTCACGGTGAGTCAGCATGAAGGGCAATGTGTCTGCAGTTGGTGCAAAGATCTCCTAATGCTGGCACATCCCACTCCCTGCTGCACCATCCCAGGCACATCCCAGCAGGGTTCCCTTCTCCCAGGGATGGCTGCAGGGTTGTGAAGCCGGGCTGTGCCACCCAGGCTGCCCCAAGCTGTCCTGCAGAGCAGGGTCCTGCAGCCCAGGGCTGTGCCGGGGCAGGAGCTCTGCCACTGCCAGGGGCAGCTCTCAAACGGGTTGGGGAGCTCCCTCAGGGCTGGGCAGAAGCTGGGGGTGGAAAGAGCAAAGCCTGGCAGGGCAGGTTTCTTCTTCTATCAAGTGAGAGTTTCATGGGTCAGGGCTGCTCACAGAACCAGAGTACCCCAGGATATTTTCCAGGGGATACTTCGAGGGGAAGGTCCAAGGAGGGATTTCTCTTAAGCTCTCAAGCCACATGCCTGCTGGTTTGAGTTCCAGAGGGAACTGTGAGGATCTGCCCAGGGCTGCGAACCACTTGCTGGCACTGTTGGTGTCTGGGAGGTGGCCCAGCTGGCTCAGGGTGATGCTGCCCTGAGTGCCCAGTGGGCTCTGCCCTGGCCTCTCCCAGCTGGACCCTCCCTGTGCATTTCCTTGGTTCTCAGTTTGCCCCTGGTCCTGAGGTTGTTCCCTCCTTCTCTCAGTCAGGCTCACTGGGAGGGGAGTTCAAGCTACACAGTCCAACACTGATCCTGGGATTCCCCTATGGCAGGTGTGTCCCTGGGAATGAGACATTCCAATTGTCCTCTGCCCTGTGGGGTGTGAGCAGTGAAGTCTGTGGGCCTGGGTAAGGAGCTCTTTTTCCCTCAATCAGACTCTGGCATTACGACACTTGGCTCTTTTTTGAGGTGTCCTTCTAAGGTGGGAGCTGCCCTGGAGAATGCAAATCATCCTCCCAACACAGCTGTGTTCTCTGAAAGCCCCAGTGGAGAGGGGAAGAGATGCTGTGCCCATGCCAGGAGATGCTGTTGGGTTGGGGAGATGAGCCACAGGTGTCCTTGGCTCCAAGTGGGGTGCTGAGCCTTTGAGACAAGCTGAGACATTGAGGGGTCTGGGATGGATCCCTCTGCTCTCAACAGTGTCTGGTGGCTTTTCAGACCAAAATGGGAGTGTCATCAATGTCCATCTCAGGAAGAAGCAAAGCCAAAGCAGTTGGGAACAAGAGAGAGGGACAGACCAGCTCCTCTCACTCTGCACTAAGCCCCAGACAATCCTTCTGCCTGGCAGGACCTACTCTGTTCTCCCTGAGTGGATCAGAAATGCTGAGGGGTTCTGACATCCAGGAACATTCCTAAGAAGAGATGAGGGAATTGGAAAAAAAAATAAATAAAATGAAACAAACCTGTGACACTGCCTTCTGCTGTCCTGGTTTTTCTCAAAAACTGGGAGTGCAATGGGAGCAGTTTCATGTGACACAGCTGAACACCAGGACAGGCCCCTGTGCCCACCATGCCCATGACCCCACCGGTGGAGAGCAGGGCTGAGCCCTCACACCAAGTGGGCAGAGGGTCTGCACCTCATGGCAGATGTAGTGAGCCCCAACCAGGGCTCCAGCCCTGGAGCTGAAGGAGAGACTCCTAGAAAAGGAAAACAAATGTAGCAGTGAGAGGGGTGTTGGAAAGTGGCTTTCAATTTTCCCAGAATGTTCTGCCCTAACTTGTCACTGTTATTTCCTACTTGAACAGTGCCCCACATCTAGAGGCAACAAATGCCCAACAGCAGCTCCTTCACCCAGTTCCTCCTCCTGGCATTCGCAGACAGGCGGGAGCTGCAGTTCCTGCACTTCTGGCTCTTCCTGGCCATCTCCCTGGCTGCCCTCCTGGCCAACGGCCTCATCCTCAGCGCCGTAGCCTGTGACCACCACCTGCACACCCCCATGGGCTTCTTCCTGCTCAACCTCTCCCTCACAGACCTGGGCTGCATCTGCACCACTGTCCCCAAAGCCATGCACAATTCCCTCCATAACACCACAACCATCTCCTACATGGGATGTGCTGCACAGCTCTTTTTCTTTTTCTTCTTCATCTCAGCAGAGTATTTCCTCCTCACCATCATGTGCTACGACCGCTACGTTGCCATCTGCAAACCCCTGCACTACGGGACCCTCCTGGGCAGCAGAGCTTGTGCCCACATGGCAGCAGCTGCCTGGGCCACTGGGTGTCTAAATTCACTGTTGCACACAGCCAATACATTTTCCCTGCCCCTGTGCCAGGGTAATGCCCTGGGCCAGTTCTTCTGTGAAATCCCACACATCCTCAAGCTCTCCTGCTCACAGTCCTATGTCAGGGAACTTGGGTTCATGGTGTTTGGTGTCTGTTTAGCATTTGGTTGTTTTCTTTTCATTGTTTTCTCCTATGTGCAGATCTTCAGGGCTGTGCTGAGGATCCCCTCTCAGCAGGGACGGCACAAAGCCTTTTCCACCTGCCTCCCTCACCTGACTGTGCTCTCCCTGTTCCTCAGCACTGCAGCATTTGCCTACCTGAAGCCCCCCTCCATCTCCTCCCCATCCCTGGATCTGGCACTATCAGTTCTGTACTCAGTGGTTCCTCCAGCATTGAACCCCCTCATCTATAGCCTGAGGAACCAGGAGCTCAAGGATGCCATGAGGAAACTGATAACTGGGTGTTTTTCAGAAGCCATAAACTCTCCTTCTTCTGCATGTTATGTACCTCATTAAAGGCCAATCCTTTTATGTACTTCATTAAAGGCCCACCATATCTTCTCTATTTTTTACTCCTGGTAGGAGTGTTATTTTGAGAGAATTTGTTCACATCAAAAAATCTTTATATATATAAAGATATATATAAAGATGTATATATAAAAGTATATAAACACCATTTTCAATTCTGTGTTTGCCTTTCTAGCCTGGCCCACAGGCTGTACAAATTGGCAATTGTACTTGCTGTGTGCTTAAGCCAAATAAAGAACTCTGCATTGGCTTGTTTGCCTGACATCTTTCCTCTCTGACTTCTCTGCAACTGCAGGGTCGGGGCCTCTGTGCAGAGCTGGGCCAGAAAAGAGTCCCAGCAGAGCAGCACTGCCAGGGAGCAGCAGCCCTTCTCCTGCCTGGCCTCCTCTCCCTTCCCTTCCACACTGTCCTGCAGAGCCCTGTGTTGTTGGAGGCCTCAGTGCTCTGGCAGTGGGTCCCAGTCCTGCTGCAGGACTGTCCAGGGACTGCAGGCAGGGACAGCCACGGGCACTGCTGGCACAGAGCTGACCTCTGCAGCAGCACTGCCATCCTGCAGGGGCATCTCCTCAGGCCAGGGCCTCAAAGCTTCCATCTGCTTTCCACTTTGCTCTCCAGGATGTGCCCAACACAACGCCCTGCAGAGGAAAACAGCAGTGACCAGCACAAGGGTGGGAGTGCTCAGGGTGGGGGCACCCAGCAGTGCCCTGGCACAGCCAGCGCCGCTCCCAGCACTGGCCTCTCACCCCAGGCCATTGGGCTTGTTCTTCCCTCCAAGGAGGGACATCAAATGACCAGCTCAGGAGCCCATGTTTGCACTGCATGCACAAGACATGCCCATGTGTCACGGCTTGGGGCTGGGGGGGTGGAAGGCTTAGACAAAGTTGATGGCAGAAGCCGTCTCGTTGAGCTACGAGGGGCAGAAAGGACCCCCTTGCTTTCTAAATTCCTTCTCAGAGAGGAGCCTGGGGGTGGCTGGATCCAATCTCAGGCTCAGGTTTTGGTTTAGACTGAAGGAATTATAGAGATGTGATTCGATCACTTTGTCCTGCAGGTTTTAGTGATGGCAAATCAGAAATATTTCTATAAATTGAACTATTTATTATGACAAATGAACAGAAAATTGATCAGACAAGTGAACAGATGAAAATCCTTAAACAGAATTATTTACTACACAGTATAAAAGCCAAAAACCCCTAGCAGTATAGTGTAAGATAGGACAGTGCAGTCTATCAAAGTAATTCTATTAAAGCAATTGGATCAAAGCCAGGAAAATAAAACAATCCTGAAGCAGAGATTGAGGTAACTCACCCCACAACCACAGGGGGTAGTTCTCTCTCTTTCACTTAACCCCTGGGCAGTGACCACAAAGAACTGTCCCTGCTTCATGGCAGAAGCTCCACACACTTCAAGGAAGTCTGTGGAATTATCTGACACATGACAGTTGGACGGGGCTTTTATAGTTATTAAGGGTGACATACTTGCAGGACAGGGAGCAGCTTATCTGTCAAATCCTGCTTTGGAAAGCAGGATGTGTGTTTGAAGTTTCATGAAGCATTTTGGGTTTAGCATAATTCAACATGAAAAACAGCACCTTGACAGCAGCAGTAACTCAACACAGAGAGCTTGCATTGTTTGCATTCTCTGACCAGTTTTTAGGTATTATCAGAGCAGAGCATCCTGCCAGAAACGGCCCCTTGATTCCATGAGGTTGCAAAAACTCTGAGAGCTCCTTTAGTTCCATGAGGCCCTGCAGTGTCACAATGGCTCCTTGATTCCAGGATGTTCCAAAACATCCCAGGGTTCCCTTGGCTCCAAGAGGCTCCCCAGTGTCCCACCGGCCCCTGGATTCCAGGAGGCCCTGCAGTGTCCCAATGGCCACTCGGTTCCACGAGCCACAGCGGCTGCCGCCGGCGTCTGTGCCCGGAGCCGCCGCTCCCACGGGGCTGCCGCACTCACCGCCGGGGTTGCCGCTCGCGCAGCCGCCGCTCTGCCCCGGCTGCACCGGGACCCGGCACCGCCTCGGGCCTGCGCTGCCGCCTCAGCGGCCACAGGGACACAGGGATGGGGGACCTTTGCTCTGCCACTGATGGGGCCTGCCTTTGTTCTGCTGGGGTCTGGGCTTTAGGAAAATTGCTGTTCATTTTCATGCTCCACTGGAACACCTCCTGAATTCCAGAGGTTTCCTAATCCAGGGGGAGGGGTTTCTATGGCATCGGAGGTGCCGCCCCTCGGGACACATTGTCAATAAACCATCCAACTGATTTGGATGGGTGTAAGAGCTTGGGAACACAGGATAATCAGTCATCCCCTGAAAACCGTGGAATATTCCCTACCTGAATCCTAACCCAAAGAGAAGAGTTTGGATACAATTCCCAAATAGTTTGGAAACTCCAGTCATTCCTGACACCAGGATGGAAATTCAGCAGATAACTAAAGCCGGTCTCCTTGGGAGCCCACAACCAGCGGGGCTGAGGGAGGCCCTGGCAGCTCCCCAGCACCTCCCTCTCAGTGGGACACCTTTGGCAGCTTCTCCCAGCTCGGGAACCCTCCAGTTTGCAACACTCCAAAGACCTTCACTGATGCCCCTCCACAAACACTCCTCCAGCTGTGACCCTTGTCTGTTGGGAAACACAAAGGGATTTGGGGGCGTGTTTCCCTGACAACAAGGAGAATTTTGGTGAGGGACCTTTCCACACCCAGCTCTTGATGTGTCCACACATCTCTGCCTGGGTGTGGGTGTGAATTGACTGTGGTGGGAATGTTGTTATTGGGAATCTAGAATTCAGTCACTGTTAAAATTGTAGCACATGCTATTGAATCACCTGATAACTGTTCAATTGGTCAATGATTAAGTGCTAGTAATGTCTTTTGTCCCCTTATCTTTGGATCCAATTAGTTTGTGCCCTGACCCTCTTGCATCCCAAGGCTCTGTGTAAATCATTCCCTTTCATCAAAAAATATATATTTTTCATGACTTTCACTTTAAAGTCATCATCCTTAGCTAAACTACAAAACAACTCCAATTAGCTCTAGAAGTCTTGAAGACTTGAAGACAATTAAAGGAAGGGAAATAATTTGTTTTTCAGTGTTTTAATGGGTCCCACAGTGTGTTTGGAGCTGCATCAGCTGTCATTCCAAGATGGGCCATGTCAGAACTGGTGAGGTTGGGGGGTGAGGAGCAAGGTTGATCATACAGGGTCAGTGTGGATCTCCTGAGGAGACACTCAGCATCAAGATCACTTGGAGAACACCTCTATCACCTCTTCTCTGAACTTAAAAATATCCATCCTTGAATTAAAACAAAAAAAGTACAAATTTTGAAGACTTGTTTTGAAATTGCCTTGAAGACAATTAAAGGAAAACAAAGAGATCCTGAGGGATTTCTGGAATTTAATGAGCCCCACAGTGTGTTTGCAGCCCAGCCCATGATCCTGAGGTACTGAGAGAAGATTGAAGCAGCTGCTGAAGAAGTCAGAAGCCAAACTCCAAGTGCCTTGAAGCATTGCTGGGCCCCACTGAGGGCAGGCACTGCCAAAGCCTCCCCAGGGACTCCTTGGAGCAGCTCCTTGGAGGCCAGGAGTGCAGGCAGACAAAGGCTCTGGGCAGGCCCCTGCAATGCTGAGCAAAGCCTGCCTTGGTTTTGTGGAGCACAAAGGCCAAGGCCTGAGCCCCAGGCCCTGGCCCAGCAGATCCTGTCCCTCCCGGCTGGCTCAGGGCTGTTTGGGGGGCACTGGGATGGGAGGGGGAGGAACAACAAAGGCCAAAACTGGGCAACCCCTGCCAGGCTCCTGAGGGAGGGGCGAGGCAGAAACCAAGTGCAGAACCTGCCAGGCAAGTTGGTTGTGGTGGCCTGAGTGGCAGAGGCAGCTGCCAGAGGCAAGGGGACAAAGGCCTGGGTGCCTTTGGGCCTTGCAGCCCTGCCAGAGCCCTTGGCCATCTCTCCTGCAGGCTGTCCTGGCCTGGCCCTGCTGCTGCTCTGGCCTTGCAGGCTGCACACACCCCTCCTGCTTTCCCACCCCCCTCCCAGCAGCATTTCCAGACCCTCCCTGATGTCTCTGCACCAGCTCTGGCTGTTCCCTTGAACACAAAGCCATGGGCTGATCCTGACTCCCTCTGGGTGACCTCTTGCAGCACAAGGGTCCCCGTTGAGTGACAACGTTGAGTTGACCCTCCAGGTCCTTGCCCTGCTCCCAAGGGCTGTGTGTTGGTTTTTAATGGTCAGGGTTTGGGGTTTAGAGCTCAGGGTGGGGATTAGGCAGAACTTTGGGAGGTTTGTTGTTTTGCTGGCAGGGTGTGGTTCATTAGAGCATTGGATTCCTTTCAGTGGGAGGGGAAGCACTTTTAGGTTGGAGCTTGAGGTTACAAATAAGGTAAATGTCTCTCAGGAATGTTTGCACAGTCAGTGTTTCAGCACCCTCAGCATTACATGAACCTGGTTTTACCTCAACAAAATCTCTCCACTCTGTTGGCCAAACCTCAATTTCCTTCTCTTCCCTAATTATTTTATCCCTTTTGTTCAGCTTCCCCCTAACCTCCCCAAAACTTCCATCTGGGTGGGGTCAGCTTTGTACTGACACTGTGCAACCTCATGAAATCACAGGGCCATTGTGACACTGCAGGGCCTCATGGAAACCAAGGAACACAGGGGCACTGAAATCTTGTTGAACGAAGGGGCCATTAAATATCTGGGCCCTTGTGGCAAGAAAGGAACCCTGAAACATTTTGGAACCTCATGGATCTAAGCAGCCATTTGGAAAGTGCAGGCCCTTATGGAAACAAAGGAACCCTGTGACATAATGGAAGCTCATGGATCCAAGGAGCCATTGTGAGGCTGGGGAACCTCATGGGAAAAAGAGGAACTCAGGGACACTGTGGAACTTTGTTGAATCAAGGGGCCATTGTGACACTCAGAAACCCTATGGGCTCAAGAGGCCATTGTGACACTGCAGGGCCTCAGGGAACCCAAGGAACCCTGGGACACTGTGGAATCTACTGAAATCAATGGGCCACTTGGATGCTGCAGAACCGCATGGAATCAATGGTCATTGTGACACTGCAGGGCCTCATGGAATCAAAGGGATGCAGGGACACTGTGGAATCTCAGGGAACCAAAGGGCCCTAGTGACACTGAAGAGTCTCATGGCACCCACTGTGCCTCCCCAGAACTCCATGGAATCAAGCAGAGCCGTTGCCTCCCCCCTGCTGCCGCACGGACCAGAGTCGCCAGCTCTGCCCCGCTTGGACACCTCTGGAGTCAGCGTGTTCTTGGGCAGCACAACTGATCTCAGACCAGAGAGTTTCCCACATTTTGCTTTGCCCCCTCTTTTCCCCTGGTTTGGTTTTTTGTTCTTTGTCCATTCGGTGGGAAAAGGGGGAAGGGAGGCACGTGTTGATCCCTGTTTTTATCTGTTTACAAAAGGGAGTCGAGGTGGGGGGAGAGAGGAGGCAATTTCTCTCTCTGCTGTTGCTTTGGACTGCTCTGTTGGTATTGCTGTTTTTGCTGCTATATTTCTTGTCAGTAAACTCTTACTTTCTCACTTATAGCTCCTTATATTTTGTCTCCTTGTACTGGTGGGGAATAAAAGAGGAGTGAATTCATTTTATTGGAGTTCCCGCCCCAAAATGTGTCTTTAAACCAGGACAGGTTGCTCAAGGGCTCCCTGAAATTTGGCATCATTCACAAAGGACCCAAAAATCCATTTTGTCCCATTATATAGAGAGATCTTCTGCATTGGTGGGCAAGGGCTGGTCACTGAGGGATTTCACCAGGAAGTTGCTGCCAAGAGGACTTTGTACCATGGATTTTATTTGACACTCTTCATTCAGCCAACTTCCCACCCACCACATCTTCCACTTCTTCAGTCAGCTCTCAACGATCTGGCTAAAAGGAGACCACAGGAGACCATGTCAAAGGCCTTGATGAAGTCTGGGCACACAACATCCCCTTCTATTCCCTCCCACAGGGGTTCTGCAATCCCTGCCTTGTCCTTCCCATGCCTGGGAATGGCTGCAAGAGGACTTGCCATATCCCCTTCCCTAATGAGCCTGAGCAGTCTGGAACTCTCCCAACCCTCCTTGCTGCCCTGTTTGCAGACTGGTTCCATGTCTGCCTTTGCCAAGGCCCCAGGAAGCTCTGGGATGGCTCTGGCCTTTCCAAGGGTTTGGGACAGGTCTCCCAGTGACACTGCCCAGCCTTCTCAATATCCCTGACACCAAAACCTTTTCCATAGCCCACACTTCCAGAGGAGTGCCCAGGACCCAACACAGGTTGTCCTGGTGGTTCTGGAGAATTGGAAGGGATTTCTTCCTAGAGACCAACCCCTCCAATTGGATTTGAGTGCAGCTGAAAGGTTTGCTCACCATTTTCCCCGGTGCCTCCCTGCCCTGAAGGTTTCTGGCCATCAGGCTGGAGCTGAGGGGGTTGGGCAGGTGCCTGAGGAGGGGGTAGAACAAGGGCTGTGTCCAGCTGTGCCAGGAGGGCTGTGCTGGGCAAGGATGAGGAGGCTGCAGAAAACAGTGGCACTGGGGAGGTGAGAGGAGCAGGTGGAGAGACCTTGTGCCTGCCCACGCTGGGCAGGAGCTGCCCCAGGATGGCAGCTCTGAAGCACTCACAGGATGTCCCTGTGAACAGGAGGGGAAGACTGGATCTAAAAATGAAACCTGGAAAGCAGAGAGCAGGAGTGTCATGGGGACACTGCAGGAGAGTTCCAGCCCTGGAGCAAGGTGACAGAAGAAGTGACCCAGTACATGCAGTGGCCTCAGAAGATCCCACAGCATCCTGGAGATGCTGTAAGGGAGCCCAGCTCTGCTTCACAAGTTCCCAGGGCCTGTCCCTGCCTGTGCTCCAAGGGCTTCCACCCCCCAGGACTGTGCTCAGAGAGCACTCAGGCCTCACACCGAGAAAGGGGCTCAGGAGGACAGTGTGGAAGTGGCAAGAGAGCAGCTCTGCAAAGACCAAGCACTGCTGCTCCCTGGCAGTGCTGCTGGGCTGGGATTATTGTCCCCTTCCCCTTTGCAAATACACCCTGTCCTGCAGTGTGCTGTCCTTTAGGAACATCTGAGAAGAAGGGTCTTGGACAAAGAAGGCACTGCAGGGTCCTTTATTTTGTTTAAATGCTCAGAGAGCACAATTCATCATTTATACAGTATCAGTGTCAAAATAAAAAGGTGGACACTAATTTAGAAAGCAGATGCATAATAATATTTAATTGCACAGAAAATTATTGCAAGAAGAACTTGATGACATCCATGAAAAACCTGAGCAGGAAGGCTGGGCCATTAAGGAGTCCCATTCTGAATGCTACACACCAGAAAAGAGGCACTTTATTGCTCCTGAAAAGCATCCAGTCATCATTTTTCTCAGGGCATCCTTGAGCTCCTGGTTCCTCAGGCTGTAGATGAAGGGGTTCAGTGCTGGAGGAACCACTGAGTACAGAACTGACACCACCAGATCCAGGGATGGGGAGAAGATGGAGGGGGGCTTCAGGTAGGCAAATATGCCAGTGCTGGCAAATAGGGAGACCACGGCCAGGTGAGGGAGGCACGTGGAAAAGGCTTTGTGCCGTCCCTGCTGAGAGGGGATCCTCAGCACTGCCTTGAAGATCTGCACATAGGAGAAAACAATGAAAATGAAACAACCAAATCCTAAACAGACACTAACCACAATAAGCCCAAGTTCCCTGAGGTAGCCTGAGTGTGAGCAGGAGAGCTTGAGGATGTGTGGGATTTCACAGAAGAACTGGCCCAGGGCATTACCCTGGCACAGGGGCAGGGAAAATGTATTGGCTGTGTGCAACAGTGAATTTAGACACCCAGTGGCCCAGGCAGCTGCTGCCATGTGGGCACAAGCTCTGCTGCCCAGGAGGGTCCTGTAGTGCAGGGGTTTGCAGATGGCAACGTAGCGGTCGTAGCACATGATGGTGAGGAGGAAATACTCTGCTGAGATGAAGAAATAAAAGAAAAAGAGCTGTACAGCACATCCCATGTAGGTGATGGTTGTGGTGTCCCAGAGGGAATTGTGCATGGCTTTGGGGACAGTGGTGCAGATGCAGCCCAGGTCTGTGAGGGAGAGGCTGAGCAGGAAGAAGCCCATGGGGGTGTGCAGGTGGTGGTCGCAGGCTATGGTGCTGAGGATGAGGCCGTTGGCCAGGAGGGCAGCCAGGGAGATGGCCAGGAAGAGCCAGAAGTGCAGGAGCTGCAGCTCCCTCCTGTCTGCGAATGCCAGGAGGAGGAACTGGGTGAAGGAGCTGCTGTTGGGCATTTGTTGCCTCTAGATGTGGGGCGCTGTTTAAGTAGGAAATAACAGTGACAAGTTAGGGCAGAACATTCTAAGAAAAATCAAAGCTGCTTTCCAGCACCCCTCTCACTGCTACATTTGTTTTCCTTTTCTAGGAGTCTCTCCTTCAGCTCCAGTGCCGGAGCCCTTGTTGGGGCTCACTACATCTTCCATGAGGAGCAGACCCTCTGCCCACTGGCTGTGAGGGGTCAGCCCTGCTCTGCACTGGTGGGGTCATGGCCATGGTGGGGACAGGGGCCCGTACTGGTGTTCAGCTGTGTTAGATGAAACTGCTCCCAGTGCAAAAGGGAGCTGTGCTGGGAGGATGATTTGTGTTCTCGAGGGCAGCTCCCAGCTTGGAAGGACACCTCAGAAAAGAGCCAAGTGTCCTAATGACGGGGTCTGATTGAGGGAAAAAGAGCTCCTTACCCAGGCCACAGACTTCACTGCCCACATCCCACAGGGCAGAGGACAATTGGAATGTCTCATTCCCAGGGACACACCTGCCATAGGGGAATCCCAGGATCAGTGTTGGACTGTGTAGCTTGAACTCCCCTCCCAGTGAGCCTGAGTGAGAGAAGGAGGGAACAACCTCAGGACCAGGGGCAAGCTGAGAACCAAGGAAATGCACAGGGAGGGTCCAGCTGGGAGAGGCCAGGGTAGAGCCCACTGGGCACTCAGGGCAGCATCACCCTGAGCCAGCTGGGCCACCTCCCAGACACCAACAGTGCCAGCAAGTGGTTCGCAGCCCTGGGCAGCTCCTCAGAGTTCCCTCTGGAACTCAAACCAGCAGGCACATGGCTTGAGAGCTTGAGAGAAATCCCTCCTTGGACCTTCCCCTTGAAGTATCGCCTGGAAAATATCCTGGGGTGCTCTGGTTCTGTGAGCAGCCCTGCCCCATGAAACTCTCACTTGATAGAAGAAGAAACCTGCCCTCCCCGCCTGGCTTTGCTCTTTCCACCCCCAGCTTCTGCCCAGCCCTGAGGGAGCTCCCCAGCCCGGCTGAGAGCTGCCCCTGGCAGTGGCAGAGCTCCTGCCCCGGCACAGCCCTGGGCTGCAGGACCCTGCTCTGCAGGACAGCTTGGGGCAGCCTGGGTGGCACAGCCCGGCTTCACAACCCTGCAGCCATCCCTGGGAGAAGGGAACCCTGCTGGGATGTGCCTGGGATGGTGCAGCAGGGAGTGGGATGTGCCAGCATTAGGAGATCTTTGCACCAACTGCAGACACATTGCCCTTCATGCTGACTCACCCTATGAGAGCCTGGAAAGATTCCTCCTCCAGTGGATCTTCCTCTCGACTTCCCTCCCAGCCCAGGCTGTGTGTAACCTCTCTCTGCCTTGCTTTTGTGCCCTGGGTGCTGCAGGCAGTGCCCTCAGCCCTGCTGGGCTGTGCAGAGGAGCTGCTCACCAGCAGAGCTGTCTCTTTGAAGCTCTTCTTGGTTGCCAGGAGCTCCCTGTGTGCCAGGAGCCCAGCCCAGCTCAGCAGCACAGCAACAGCCCCAGGCATTTAATGACCCTCAGGGGATTGGTGTTGTTTACATGAGACTCAGTCCCTGAGAGAAAGCTCAAACAACTTTTCAGGAAGTCAAAATGAGTTTGAAATACTAAAGTTTCTTGTACTGTTAATGGGTCCCACTGAAGGACACGACAGTGAAAGTGTCCCCAGATTCCAGTTAGAGCAGAAATCTGCAGACAGTGATGACAAGGATGGACAAGCAAGGGAAAGGTGGCTCTAATGTGGAATACACTTTGACATGTTTCTTTAATCCAAAGGGCCAAGCCCTGACCCCCAGCCCCTGGGAAGGCAGATGCTGTCCCTGCCTCATTCCTCAGGGCTCCTCCTGGGGCACTGGGATGTGGGATGTGCAATGCCAAGGGCAGGACCATGGGGTGGCACCTGCCAGGCTGCTGAGCAGGGACAAGGAGGCCGTGAGGCCCCAGGGCTGCAAGGGCCACTCCCCTCCTCCTGGCATCAGGGGCACAGACAGCAGCCATGGCCAAAAGCCTGCAGAAGGTGGCTGTGTCAGGGCCTTTCAGCTTCTCCCCATCCCTGTCTCCTCTCCAGCCCAGGCTGTCCTACAGTGTCCATGCCCTGCCCCTTTCCCTGCAGGCTGTCGTCATCCCCCCGGCTGCCCCACCTGGCTGGCACCTTCCTGCACTGACATCTCTGCATCCTCCCTGGCTCTTCCTGCACACACAAAGCCTTGGGCTCATCCAGACTCCTTCTTTGTGACATATTGCACCACAACACTGACCTTGGAGGGAAATTTCTTACTTCTTGTCACCAGTCTAGGCCACCCCAGCTGCCCTTGGTGGCACTAGTTCTTTCTTAGGCTGTTTTCTGACAGGAAGAAAAACTCCACCAGCTCTGACACCCCCCTTCCAGACCTCTCTGGCTACTCCTCTGCTGTCCTCAATCTTTGCACCACTGACCCCTGAGTCCTCAGCCTCCATATACGGGTCATGTGCTTGAGGCCCCAAATTCCTTCCTGGGAGATCTCTGGGAGCCCTGCAAAGTTTTTGAAGATGACAATAGAGTGTTCTTCTCCCAGGAAACACAGAGGGACACTTTTTTCCAAGGGTTGTCTTGGCAGAATGAGGCACAATCTCTTTAAACTTTCTGGCACAAGGGAGCTCTGAGCTCTGGGTACGGAGGGAGGTCCAAGTGCCAACCACTGGAGTGGGAGCTACAAATCCTCAGGGCTTGTGTTCTTTGGAGGGCCAGACACTGGTGAGAGTGGTGTGTGTGTGAGCACATGTAAGGACTTGAAGGGCACAATAAACTGTCTCAAAACACTGTCAAAGCAGGAAAATCCCATAAGGCACCACAACACATAAGCACTGGTGGTAAACAGGAAGGCCTTTAATTCCAAGGCCTAAAGGGAGGTGAAGCTTTGGAAGTAACCCCCAGGACAGAACTGCACTGTGCAGACTGTGGGAAAGAGCAGACAGCCCCAACAGGAAGCCAGGGCTGGTAAGGCAGGTCTGGGGAACCCATCCAGACAAAGATTCCCACCTGCAGACTGGAAGCACACCGGGCAAAACTCCCACCGTGGCAAGCTGTGGGAAAGGAAGCAAGTCCTTGTACAGGTGCCAGCCCAAGCTGTGGGAACAGCATCTACCCCCCTGAATACCCGGGGCCTGGGCTGTATAAAAGTGATAGCCCAGAAGCACAACTTGGGGACCCTCCACCGAGCAGAGCAGGGTGAAGAAGGACCGGTGGGAGCCTCAGGGATCTCCATGGTGTGATACATTTACTTAATCTCTGTCTCTCTCTCACTGGCTTCCCACTGCCCCCTTCTTCTCTCTCTCTCTTTCTATTTCTTTCTTTCTCTCTCCCTCCTATTTACTGTTAAATCAAAGTTGGACTGCTGACTTTGGCACATGGTCTCCTTTGCAGCTGAATTTGGGCAGAGGTGTCTTTTAATAATGGGAACCTGAGAGTATCCATGAGGTTTTACAGTGTGGGAATGGCCACTAGATTCCATGAGGTTCCACAGAGTCTCAGGGTCCATTTGGCTTCATAAGGCTCTGTAGTGTGATAATGGACCCTTGATTCCATGGGTTTGCAAAATGTCTCAGGACTCCTTTGGTTCTAGGAGGCCCCACATATCACAGTGGCCCCTTGATTCCATGAGATTCCACAGTGTCCCAGAAATCCTTTGCTTCCATGGGACCCTGCAGTGTGACAATGGCCCCTTGATTCCTTGAGGTTCCACAGTGCCAATATGGGCCCTTGATTTCTTGAGGTCCACAGTGTCCCAGGGTCCCTTTGTCTCCATGATGCTCTGCAGAGTCACAGTGGCCCCTTGATTCCATGAGGTTCTGAAAAGTCTCGGGGTTCCTTTGGTTCCATGAGACTCTGCAGTGTCACAGTGGCCTTTGAGGTTCCTCAGTGTCACAATAGCCCCTGATTCTATGAGGGCCCGAATTGTCTCAGGGCTCTCTTGGCTCCAGGAGGCCCTTCATGGAACAATGAACTCTTGGTTCCATGAGATTCCACAGTGTCCCAGGGTTCCTTTGGCTCCAGAAGGAACTACAGTGTCACAATGGCCCCTTTACTCCAGGAGGTTCCACAGTGTCCTTGCTGGAACATGCGTGGCTGCAATGTTGTCAACCCTGCAGAGCTGCCTCCAGCTCTGGGCTCCAGCACAGGAAGGACATGGACCTTCTGGAGCAAGTCCAGAGGGGAGTAGCAGGAGGATCAGAGGGATTGAGCAGCTCTTCTGTGAGGAAAGGCTGAGAGAATTAGGATTGTTCAGGCTGAAGCAAAGAAGGCTTTGGGGTGACCTAATTGTGGCCTTCCAGTGTCTGAAGGGAACCAACCAGAAAGATGGAGAAATACTATTTACAAGGGCTTGGAGTGACAGGACAAGGGGAATGGCTTCACAGTGACAGAAGGAAGGGTTAGATGGGATATTAGGAAGAACTTCTGGACTGTGATGGTAGTGAGATCCTGGCACAGGTTGCTCAGAGAAGTTCTGGCTGCCCCATCCCTGGAAGTGTTCAAGGCCAGGTTGGATGGGGCTCTGAGCTCTCAGTCTAGTGGAAGGTGTCCCTGCCCATGGCAGGGGGTTGGACTGAGATGCTCTTTAAGGTCCCTTCCAACCCAAACCATTCCATGATTCTATGACTGGTGTGGGATGTGGTGGTTGGAGCCGACGGGCACAGAGACCCCAAAATGATGGAGTTTTCCATTCTGGGTGGAGGAAGGAGGGGGCAGCAGATCTGACACCCTGGACTGCTGGTGGTCAGACTTTGTCCTGTTTGGGAGACTGACTGATCTGGGTGTGAGTGTGGATGTGCTGGAGGGCAGGAAGGCTCTGCAGAGGGATCTGGACAGGCTGGATCAATGAGGCCAAGTGTCAGGGCCTGCCCTTGGCTCCCAACAACCCCCTGGAACGCTCCAGGCTGGGGACAGAGGGGCTGGAGAGCTGCTCAGCAGGAAGGGACTTGGGGGTGCTGCTTGACAGCGTCTGGATATGAGGCAGAGTGTGCCCAGGGGGGCAAGAAGGCCAAGGGCATCGTGGCATTTGTGGAGAAGAGTGTGACCAGCAGGAGCAGAGAACTGATTGTCCCTCTGTGCTGGGCACTGGGGAGGCCCCATCTGGAGTGCTGTGTCCAGTTCTGGCCCCTCAGTGCCAAAAGGCCCTTGAGGGGCTGGAGCGTGTCCAGAGAAGGGAACGGAGCTG
Organism: Pseudopipra pipra; assembly: GCF_036250125.1. NCBI lineage: Eukaryota > Metazoa > Chordata > Aves > Passeriformes > Pipridae > Pseudopipra > Pseudopipra pipra. Next base: position 41,420,865 of record NC_087580.1, read on the forward strand.
GGGAAGGCTCTGGAAAACATGTCTGCTGAGGGACGGCTGAGGGAACTGGGCTTGTTGAGTGTGGAGAAGGGGAGACTCAGGGGGGACCTCATTGCTCTCTGCAATGACCTGAAAGGAGGTTTTAATGGGGTAGGGGTTGGTCTGTTCTGCAAAGCCTTTAGTGGCAGGAAGAGAGGAAATGGCCTTAAATTGCATCAGGCAAGGTTCCTATTAGATATTCAAAACTCTTTTTCCACTGAGAGAGTGCTCAGGCATTGGAACAAGTAGCCCAGGGAGGTGGTGGAGTCTCTGGAAGCATTCAGGTTGCATCTGGATGTAGCGCTTTGGGATGGGGTTTAGGGGTGATTCTGGTGGTGCTGGGTTGACAGTTGGACTAGAAGATCTGGAAGGTCTCTTCCAACCTTGATGATTCTGTGATTCTCTGACCTGTCATCCCTGTTTGCAGGTTTGTGCTCTAACAAGACCCTGGGGATGTTTTCTCTGTTGGGTCCACAGAGATTGTGTTGTGTGATCTTTTTCCCTTAGATCAAAACAAGGAGTAATTAATGCTAAGTCCAGCAGATGGCTTTCAAGTAATAACTTGTTCCAGTTTGTCCAACTGTGTCCAAACAGGTGAGGAAAATCTGGAACTTTAGAAGGGTTAGTTTTTTACCTCATTAGCAGGATATCCAGGGGTGCACCAAGTGCTTTCCAGTGAGGAGCACAAGAGACCAGTAGACAGTGATAATATTGTTCTAATGTTAATCTCACTGAAGCACAGAGTGAGATCACATCTGAGTTATGTTTCTTTAATCAGTGATTGGGAATAAAGAGAAAATCACATAGTTGATTACACTTTAGGATTTATTTCACACTTTTAACACTAAGGTATTTTCCAGGTGGACTTTGAATAAGGTTCCATGGTACATTGCACATTTCCATCTCAAGTTAACAGTCTACTTCTTCCCAAAGAAATTCTCAGCAGCTAACACCCTTTCATCATCTTGCTCTTTTCCCTGATGGCTTGAGCTTGTTGCTTCTTTTGGTAAATACCCATTTGACACAATGCACTGGGCAGCTTCTGCCAAGTGCCACTGAATCTCACTTCTTCCCTTGCCTTGAGCTAGTTGTGCTTTAAGGATCTGGCTGTTCAGATGCCCTGAAATGTCTCTGGTATTTCAAAGGGAAGAAGCTTCAAGATGTGCTGTTTGGCACACATGAAAAATGACCTGCCCAGAGAGCCATGGAAATGTAGGTGCTGCTCAGTAATGCCCCTTGACTGGGACAGGCACTGCTGAGGATTTTTTCCTTCCCCTCTCTGATTCCATTCCCACTGTTTTGTACAGACTCCTTGTGGTCAGATTTTGCACTGTACAGTTTGATAAGTTAGTGCAGATGTGTGTTTGCAGGCGTGTTCTTCTTCTGTATTCCCTGATCAAATTCAGTAAACTGATACCTGGCTTGAGCTTCCCCCCCCCCCCATAGTACTATTTTTATTTATTTCTCCAGAACAGCTTGAGAAAATGAAGGTACACTTAGCCCCAGGTTACTTGCTGCTGTAATCTCTTCACCTTTTTTCTTTTCCCCTCCCCCAAACTGATGGGTAACTGTGGAACCCAAGGTCAGGAATGTGGTTGGAATTCCAGGCCCCAGTCTGGGGGAGGTGAAACTTTCAGTCCCCAGGGGAAGAAGCCACTGCTTTGTTTATCAACAGGCAAAGGACAGTCCAGGATTTCTGGTTCTCCTAGCAGCAGCACTGGCAGGGAAGAGAGCTGCTGGCTTGGATGGAAGATGGTTGAGAGAAAAGTAGTTATGGCTCACAGGGGGAGAGGAAAAACGTGTTATTTGGGGGTGTAAAGCGGGGGGGGGGATGAGAAGCTAACAAGGTAGTGGAAGGCATGTGAACAGGAAAAGGAGGGCTAAGGAGGGCTTAGAGGAGACAGATCAGGACAGAAGGAGAGACCCTCATGTTTCAGCCCCTGAATATCAAATCTTAGGAGATAATGAAGGAAAGTAGAAATGAAGCTCACCTGTCCTTTGGTGAGTTTCCAAATGGATCAGCTGTCATATTTTGAGGAGGGTGTATTCCAGGGAACTTAACGCAGAAAAGTGACCCCATCAAATTACACACGTATAGGGAATCATTATGGGTGATTTTTATATGAGAGAACACATACACATGCAAAGATTTGAAAGCATTTTGGAATAAAAACTATTGAAAAAGAGCCAAATCTATAAATAGACACTTGGAGAGATAATCAGGACAAACAATATATTTGCATTTTCATGTTTTGCTCATGTGCACATGTAAATCAGGTTGTAGGACCTGTATTTTGAGTTCCTATAGTCATACAGAGAACTATACATAAAGACATCATATTGAAGGTCTGATTTGATCCCAAAATCTATGTTTATCAAATTGTTACTTAAAGATGTTCTAATACAGTACCATGCATTAGTACCTCTCATTTTAAAATGTGTTAAAAACAGATTTTTTTTTTGTCCCTGATGTTTCTACAGAGTACTTATATTTTACTCTTCATTTCAGAGCTCTGTAATCCAGTGCTCACAAGCCAATCTACATCTTGATGACAGAGTTCCCATTGAACAATATAGACAGCATAATGCTACTGGTAATTAAGTTTTTACTGCCTGCCTTTATACAGTGGTCTGAGCTGTAGTTTTGCTGTGGTGGTTCTGATTCCTAAACTTAACTATATTTATACCATGTTTGTAGGAAGCAGGCCCAGTCTTCACATAAGGTTAAATACATAACACTGGAATCTCTCTGCTGTTAACAGACACAAACATGTCTATTGAACCTGTATGTTTTGGAATTTGGTTCTGTTGCTGTATTTACTTGGTAAAATGCTTTGAAACAGATCTGGAGAGGGCATTTGTGTTTCCATTTGTGAATGGTATTAGTGCATTTTGAGGGTGTGCACTGATTTGTTTTGATCTAAAAGACTGCCATGTGCATCATGTTAGGGCTTCAGTCACAAAAGATTTTGTAAGAGTTGAGCTGTATTCTAAGAAATTATTGTCTTTCCAGTGCTGTGGTTTTTTTTGTTTGTTTGTTTGTTTTTGTTTGTTTTTTTTGTTTGTTTGGGTTTTTTTTTGTTTTTTTTTTTGTTTTTGTTTTTGTTTTTGTTTTTTTTTTGTTTTTTTGGTTTTTTTTCTGGCCAGAAAAAGCCTGTGTCTATTTTTACTGGTAGGGGCAGAAACACTTTGAACCTGGAAAATAAGTATGGGATCTTAGTTGTAATTTTAAGGAAAGGTAGTAGTTTTTGAGAGAAAAAATGCATTCCTAATTCATTACTGATTCTTTCAACATGGAATTCTGTGAGTATGTTTCAGTGCAAACAGTGTCTCTAAATTTGAGTATGGTCATTGGGCTGGAACAAGTTTAATCAGGGACCTTTCATGTGACAGAGAAGAACAACTCTGAGCTGGCTCTAAATGAGGCTGAGTTAGTCCACTCTAATCCCTGCACACTTACAGAGGAAATGGATCAGTTCTGGAGCTTTTATTTCCCTTTCTCATATCTAAATACACACATCTAAACATCCAAATGTTCACACATGGTGTATATATATAATATATATATATATGTTAGGATGCAGCTCTAATCTGTACAGGAACACACAGAGCTGTATTCGCTCCCAGTTTCACCCATGATGCTAAGGAATGGATTTGAGCGCTCATTTTGTTAGGAATGTCTGGGGTTTTTTTCCTAGCTAAGTAGGACACTTTAAATTTTTAAATAGTTAATTATATAATTGTTATGGTTTTATATATCATATTATATATACACACATATTCATATATGTGTGTATACACTATCCTGTGTCCCTTCTGTGTTCAGTGCTATGGAGTGACTATATTTTTGTTCTAAGCTAATTCACTGCTGCTGTTTTGGGTACAACTAATGTCAAGCAGCAAACCTGTAACATGCCAGAAACAGGCTACAGTGTGCTGAAGACACAGCTTATGTTTGATTGTGTGTAAATACAGAGAGTTAGTTGGGTTTATCTGATAGCCTGGCAGAAGGAGAGAGGAGCAGGACAAACTGTTTTCAGTAACTGTGCTGTTCAGACACCTGATAAGATGGAGAGTGCTTTGGAACTACTGATGTGCTTTGAATAAGAAAAGAATAATCAGGTCCATTGGCACTGGCTCATCAGGAAGGAAGTAAAATGCCAGCACTTTTACATGAGCAAAAGGAAAGGTTTTAGACACTTTGGGCCATTTTCCCATTGAAATTAAATAGCAGGGTGCTTTTGAGTGTGCTGTAAGGAGTGGAAGGATTTATTACCTTGAAAGAATGACAGGTGAATGTGTTCAGAGAGGAGTCCTCAGCAACAATAACAGCTCTTTGGATAAGTGGCCACATCTATTCCTGCTTTTGGTAGAGATTCAGGAATTCTCTCCTTTCTTTCTCCCTGAAGTGCAGTGGCTCACTTACAATGTGCAGTTTTTCAGAGTGTCACACACTTGTGCATTTTGTAATATCCTGGCAGCATGTTTGATATTGGGTGTGTAACAGGCTGTTCATAAAATAATGCTGGATCATTGACTGGTGTGTCCTCTGCCTTCAGTCCCTGGGTATTTTCATGTTCCAAAAAGAATATATCTCAGCCTGTGCTGGGAAGGGAAGGTGTGATTCACCATTAACTTACCCCAGCAGGCATGAAACATGCTCAGATGCACTATTATCTTCTCAAAGTTGACTGATTTTTATTTCTGTACCTTTTCAAAATTGATTTCTAGGTTCTTTCACATGCTTACAATTAATTTGGGGATATTCAAATTCGATGAATGATAGTGCACAAACATATTTGATTGATTTTGGATTCTAATTGATTCCTGTCAATGAGATCCCTGTGACACTCTGAAATCAATGATATGTGATTCAACCAAGGCACCACTGTTCTGTACATTAGGTAGCAGTTGGGAATTTAGGAACTAAATGTTCAGAAGCTATAAATGGAGAAAATGTTTAGATTTCAATAGCCCTTTTTTGGCATTTATTCACCCAAATATGTTTCTTGGGAAAGTTATTTTTCCAAAGGGCAGGCTTTCAGTAAAAGAAAGGTCATTGATTTAAGGTTTATTAAATTTTAGCTAAAAACAAGAGGCTCCATTTGGGTGTAAAATAATTTAAGTATTTCCTGCAGGCAACCTTCATGCTTTAGAGCAGTTGCTCAAAGGTTTCATTCTTCTCTGAAGATGTCAACTGTAAATATAAAAATGCCTCACTGAAAATGTAATGGTTCCAAGATTCTAACTGAAATAAAAATTCCTGCCTGGGGAAAGCACTATAATCAAAAGAAAGTGCTCTTAACTTTTTTTTCCTGTGGAGGCCGCATTTGAAAAGAGTGCTTCAAGGCAGCAGGGTTGGTAGGGAATGCCAATTTTTATTTATTTATTTATCTACTCTCCCTCACAGATGATGATAGTCCAGCTTTGGAATCAGCAATACACTTCAGCCACTAATACAAGGCAATATGTGAGCTGCTGCTGCTTCCAAAATGCAGTATCCTGGCATTTCAGTCAACTTTATAATCTGGCAAAAACCCACTTGGCAATCTTAAAATCTAGCTTCTGAAGCACTTTTATATCTGAAAGCTTTTGATGTCTTTTTATATCTCTTTAGCATATATTAAATTCCTTAGGAGCAGTGGCCAGGATGTTCACTTGATGGATGACTGGGGAGGGGGGGAGTCTCCACCCACCTCCCACTTTTTTTTTCCTCCCCTTTAATTTTAAAAAGAGGTGTGATAATTGTGCATTAGGTAAGGCTGGAACATGAATCCTGCAGGTGCAGCTGTTTGACACCATTAAGGTGGGGGGTTTGTACCATTGTTAGGTAAGTTAGCAGAGATTTTCCAAGCTGAGAAGGACAGCCTGCTGCCAAGCTCTGGCATCTGTCTTAAGAAATCTTTTGCTTCAAGGATGCCCTGAGGGAAATGATGGCTGGATGCTTTTCTGAAGGCACAAAGGGCCTGTTTTCTCTTCCATAGCATTCAGAATGAAACACCTTGTTCCAGCCTGCCTGCTCAGGGTTTTGTGGTGCTGGGTTAGGGTTTTCATGTGGTTTTTCTCCTGGGATAAAGTTGTGTCCAGTGAATATTGATTTTTCATCCCATGTCTAGTTCACTGTCTACACCTTGAATTTGACCCAGAGCCTGTGTAAATGAGGAATGCATTGAAACAAAGTCAAGGATCCTTCAGTGGCTTGTTTTTGTGAGTTCAATCTTCTGAGACCTCTGATGAGTCTGGCAGGGCAGTGCCTGTGTGCAGAGGGGCAGGGAAAGAGAGTCCCAGCACAGCAGCAGTGCCAGGGAGCAGCAGCATTTGGCCTGTTGAGAGCTGCTCTTTTTCTCCTGCCCCCCTCCCCTTCTGGGCCTCGGCTGAGGCCTCAGTGCTCTGGGCCTTGGTCCCTGGGCTGGGCTGGGTCAGTCCTGTGGCCATGGCACTGCTGGCATGAGCTGGGCTCCACTGCACTCTTTCCACCACACAAGGGGCTCCATTTGCTCCGGGCACAGCCTGAAGCCTCAGCTCTTCTTCTCCAGGGCTCTCAAGAAGAAGCCCAAGGAGCAGACTCTCCAGAGGGTCCTTGCCTTGCTGGTTTCTCCCTGGAGTCCGTGTGCTGCCCTCAGGGTCCCACTGTGGGGGCTGGAGGGGCTGAGGCTGCTCCAGCTGGTGCTGGTGGTGGCCAGTGCCCCTGGAGATGGCAAATGGGGCCTGAGGAGCCCGGGGCCGATTCTCTGCTGCTGTGCTGGGGAGCGGGGCTGGCCCTGGGGCTGCAGGAGCTGCCTGAGCTGATGATGTGCTGAGCATTGCAGACCCAGAGGGCCTGTCCCTGAGCTCCATGGCCTCCATGTCCTGCTGCAGGGCCAGACCTGAGTGTGCTGCTCTGCTGGGCTGGGGCAGGGGCAGGGAGATGGGGGGACCAGGGAGGGGCTGGACTGGGCAGTGCCAGGGAGGGGAAAACCCCAATGTGGAGCTGAAGTGTGGGAGTGGGTGGGTGGGGGCTCTGCCCCACCTAGGGCACCTCTGGAGTCAGCATTTCCTTTGGCAGCACACCTTATCTAAGACCAAATAGTTTTGCAGAGTTGGCTTTTCTCTCTCTTTGTCATGGTTTTCTTTTTTGTTTTCAGTTTCCCTGTCGGGAAAAGGGAGAAGAGAAGCACATGTTGATCCCTGCTTTTATCTGTATACAAAAGGGAGTTGGGGCGGGGGAGACAAAGCGATTTCTCCCTCTATTCTCTCTCTTTTATCCCATTCCCGCCTCCCTCGCCACACCCCGGGCGACTGTTTCACCGCCGCCCCTCCTCGCCCGTCCCGCGGGGCAGCTCTTTTAGCTCCGAGGCGGCGGAGACTCCCCCGGCGCGGCCCTTTGGTTTTCCTTGGTTTATTCTCCGGAGCTGATTCCGTTCCGAGCTCGCCCCCCCTCTCTGGCGACCCCCGCCAGGGCCCGTCCCGGGGCGGCTCCTTCAGTGCCACGGGCGGCGGGGACCCCTCGGGGCGGCTCCCCCAGGGCCCCGCCCGCCGCCGCCGCTCCCCGGGGCCCTCCCCGCTTCCTGCCGGGATCGGACACCGCCGGCGGCCCCGGCCCTGCCGGGCTCCATCAGCCTGAGCAATTGCTGCCAAGGAGGGGCCGGGGGCTTCCTCTTGGCCTTCGTCTCCCTGGCGCTGGGGCTCGGCTTCTACCTGCGCCAGAAGGTGAGGGGGGTCCCAGGGGGTCGTGTGTCCCCCCAGAGCGTCTGTGCCCCCCCGGGGACCCCCCACCCCGGTGTCACCCCCTTTTCTCTCCCCACAGAGCTCCTGAGCCGGCGGCGGCCGCAGCCCCTCCCCGGGGCCTCGGGCCCAGCCTGGACCCCCCTGTCCCTGTGAGGATTTTGGGGGGGTCGTGTGTCCCCCCTCCCCTGCTGCCACTCCTGATCCCAGGAAAGCTTCCCAGCTCTCCCCAGTCCCGGTTATTGCGGGGCAGTGGGGAAGGGGCTTGGGGGAATCCCAAGGGGTGGAGCCGAGTTTTGGGGGGGCAGAACCGGCCCCGGGATGGATCGGGAATGGGGACCCCCCTGTGTTCCCCCCTGTCAGCCCACTCTGGGGGGCTCTGGGAGGGAACTAACCCTTCAATAAGGCACCCAGCACACTTAGAAAGGTGCTGGGAACCCCCTAAACCTCCACACAGGCTCTGGAGGACTGCCTAAACATACTCAGAGCCCACCCAGGACCCCACCCAACCCCTTCTCTGGGGGGACTTCTCTGGGCACTGGTGGTGCTGGGAGCCCTCCCGGCTGCGGGCGAGGAGCTCTCGGGTGAGTGGGTGGTGGGAAGGGGGCGGTCAGTGGGAAAAGGGGGGTCAGAGGGGACAGAAGGGGTGGTGGGACCCCAAACTGAGTGGGAGGGGAGTGGGACCCCCCAAAAGTGGAGGGAGGAGGGGCACTGGAGCCCTGTCAGAGCCCTGACACTTCTGGGGTGACTCCAGGAATGGCCTTCACTGGCCCAGGGACATTCATCTCCCCAGCCTCGCACACATCGCCTGCAAATGGCCCTGTCTCCTCCATCACCCTCCTCTGCCTTTCTGGCCTGGCCCTTTCATTCCACACCAGCAAAGCAGCCTGGGCACCATCTCACCGGGGCACTCAGAGGGAGTCCTTCTGTGAGCAGGAGGGGCAGATTTCTCTGGAAGGTGCATTTGTCCCCTGTCCCATGGCACAGCTCAGAGTGTGAAAACACTCCCAGGCACACACATCCTGGAGAGCTTTTTGAAGACAAAAATAGGGAGAGGAAGAAGAAAAGAGGCAAAATTAGAGAGATGAAAGGTGCCCCAAAAATCAGGAGCTTCCTCTGAGCCAGGTTTCCATAATTGACTCACTGATGGGATATTTACTTTGATAAGTAGCTGAACAAAACTATTGATGTAGACAATGAAAGAATCAGCTTAATATAATATATAGAAGGTGTTGTCAATGAAAACAAGTGGAGAAAAATTGTTGAGATTAAAAAAAAAAAAAATCAAAGGTCTGTCAATGCTGGCCAGGAAGCCTTCAGCAATTATCAAGAGTTCTGTTCTGCAGAGGTTTCAAGTGTCTCCTAAATTCCACACTCGTGGCTTCAGGCCATGACTTGCCAGAGCAGTCCCAGAGCTGGCCACTGCCCAGAGATGCCCTGGGGCAGCTCCAGTGCCCAAGTGGGACAAGTGGCCCAGGGTGTGTGGGAGCCCTTTGGAGCAGGAGCTGGTGGGCAGGAAGGGCCCATCTGGGGAGGGTCAGGGAATCCCCCCCTGCAGCCCTGCTGCCCAGGCTGAGGAGGGTCCTCTCCAGCCCACAGCCCATCGTGTGCCCTTGGGGGCTGCGCTGCCGGGGCTGTTCCCGGGCACTGACTGGGGAATCTCCCGGGGTGCCCCGCGCGAGGCGGGGGCGGGGCGGAGGGCGGGCAGGGGGCGTGGCCGCGCGCTGATTGGCTGCGGCGGGGGTGTGTCCATCCGCAGCGCGCGAAGGGCGCCATCTTTGGCGTGTGGAGGATTCGGGGGCGGCGGCCCCGGGAAAAGCTGCGCTTGGGTATGTGAGCTGGGGGGGTCTGCGGGGGGAGCGGGGTCTGGGGATCCCCTCGGGGGCTGCGGGGAGCGCGGCTGGGGGTGGAAAGGCTGGAGGGCTCGGGAGGGCTTAGGAGAGGAGTTCAGGGGTTCCCGAGGAGATTTTGAGGGGTCCCTGAGGGGGTTCGGTGTCCTGAGGGGAGTCGGGGGGGAGGAGGTTGACGGTCCCTGAAAGGGTTTGGGAGTCCCTGAGCGAGTTTTGGTTTCTGAGGAGACTGGGGGGTCCCAGGTGGGCTTGGGGGATCTCTGAGGGGTTTGGGGGTCCTGGGTGGGTTTTGCGGGGACGTTTGCAGCAGTTTTTGTGGTCTCTAGGTGGTTCCAGATGGCTTTGAGGCTCCCTTAGAGGGACTGGGGGGATCCCTGAATGGGCTTGGGGGGTCCCAGGTGTGTTTTGCGGGTCACTAAAGGGTTTAGAGGGTCCGGGGGGGGGGGGGGGGGGGGGGGGGATAAGGTTTCCTCGAGGAGCTGGGGGGGCCTTGAGGAGGTTTCGATGGGTCCTGGGGTGGATTTCTGAGGGGATTTCAGGGGTTTTGAGGGGATTTTGTGGAGTCCTCTAAAGCCCAGCAGTGGGTTTGGGTGGTCCCCCAGCCCCCAGGGGAGGGGTCCTAGGAATGCCCCCCAGGGGGAGATATACTCCATCCAGGTAAGGGGATGCCAGTGCCCCCAGTATATCCCAATAACCTCCCACTGACCCTCAGTATAGCCCAGTGACCATCCAGTGTATCCCAGTGAGCACCCAGTAACCCCCAGTATGGCTCAGTAACCTCCGAGTGTCTCCCCATATTTCCTGATAATCCCCCAGTTACTCCCCAGTTCTCTGCCAGTGTCCCCCAGTGTTCCCCAGTTCCCCCCCAGTCCCTCCCAGTGCCCCCTGGTTCCCCCACTGTGTCCCAGTATCCCCCAGTAATCACCCAGTGCCCCCCAAAGCCCTCCAAAGTCCCCAGTGTGTCCCCAAGTGCCCTTGGCCTTTCTGGGGGGGGGGGGGCATTTTTGGTGTCAGAAGGTCTGGGGGGGCTTCTGGGGTAAGATGGAGGATTGGGGACATCAGGGATGGGGTTTTGGGACATTGCAGACAATAGGGAGGGGTATGGGGACAGTGGAACTGGGGGGAATTATGGCCATGGAGAGGCCCTGGGGACATTGGAGATACCAGGGGGGTCTCAGGGTGTTAAGGGGGGAATTAAGGACACCAAGAAAGTCTTGGGGACACCAGAGGGGTCTCAGGACTCACCTGCTCTTGGTGCTGCCCCTCCTCTTTACCCCCAGACATCATTAACACCTCTCAAATGTCTCCCAACCCCCATTTTCCCTTTAATCCCCTCCCCCTACAGATCCCTTTGACCTCCCAAGACCCCTTTTAACTCCCCTAAATGCACCCAAAGCCCCCCAAAACCCCCCAAATCCCCATCCAACCCCCCCTAGATCCCCCCAAATCTCCCCCAGTCCCCCCCTCAAATCCCTTCCAACCCCCCCCAAAGAGGGGGGCACCCTGGGAAAGGAACACAGTGGGCTGTACTGAGAGGGCACTGGGGGGGGCTCAGGTGTTCCAGGACAACGTGGCCCAGCTCCAGGAGAGATCTGGGGAGCAGTGAGGATGTACTGGTTTGTCCTGGTCTGTACTGGTCTGTGCTGGTCTGTCTCCCCAATCCCCAAAGCCCGTCCCCAGCTCCCCCAAGACCCTCCTGGACCCCAAAGCCCCCCAGGTCCCCCCAGGCCCCTGACTTGGTCCTGCTGCCCCTTGAGCATCTGCAGCTGCTGCAGAACCAGGCATTTCATCAGCAAATGTGCAGGTGACCCCAAGCTGGGGGTGTGTTGATGTGCTGGAAGGAAGGAGGGCTCTGCAGAAGGACCAGGCTGAGGAAGAGTGTGTCAGCAGGAGCAGGGAAGTGATTGTTGGGGTGGAGTGAGCGCTGGTGAGGCCACCCCTGGAGTGCTGTGTCCAGCTCTGGGCCCCTGAGTTGAGGAAGGCCCTGGAGGGGCTGGAGCAGGTGCAGAGAAGAGCAGCGAGGCTGGGGAAGGGAGTGGAGCACAAGTGGTGTGAGGAGAGGCTGAGGGAGCTGGGGGTGTTGAGGCTGGAGAAGACGAGGCTCAGGGGAGACCTCCTGACTGTCTGCAAGTCCCTGCCAGGAGGTTGGAGCCAGGTGGGGGTGGGGCTGTTGTGCCAGGAAGCAGCAGTAGGACAAGAGGGCTGGGTCTTGAGCTGTGCCAGGGGAGGTTTAGGTTGGATATTAGGAAGCAATTTTTTGCCAAAAGAGTCATCAGGCCTTGGAATGGTCTGGGCAGGGAGGGGGTGGAGTCAGCATCCCTGGAGGTGTTGAAGGTGAGAGTGGATGTGGCCTCAGTGCCATGGTCTAGGAAGCACGACGGGGTTGGATCAAGGGTTGGACTTGATGATTTGGGAGGTCTTTTCCAACGTGGCTGATTCTGTGATTCTGTGATTGCCATTCCTATGGCAGCACATGCTTGAGGCTCTATCCCCAGGGTGGTAGTGATGTCTGTCCATATCTATCTCCAAGGTTAGTCTGTAAATGTGTGGTGTTAGAAAAGCAGGCTGAGTTCTGGGCTGGTTGTAGAAGGAGAAGGAAGCCCAGAGGCCAGTGCAAGCAGGCAGCCCTCAGCTTGCACATGATGTCCCCTCCCTGCAGGTTCCTGTCCTTGAGCCCAGGCCCTGAGGTGAGGCTGAGAAGTGGCGCGGAGGTGAGCCCAGAGCTGTCCCTGAGGTGAGGCTGAGAATAAGTGCAAGGCAGAGGTGCTGCTGAGGGAGGAGAGCCCCGTGACTTGGAAGAAGTGAAGTTTTGAGTGCCCATCCCCGAGCAGGTGCTGTGTCCATCCCCTGTGTACCAGGTGAGCTGGGGCTTTGCTGCAGAGCTGCGGGCGCTGATTTGAGCGTCTCCAAGTGCTGAGATGGTGGGCACCCAGGAACACCAACTGTGCCTGGCCACGGAGCCTGCAAGGAGGAGCAGAGACAGCCCTGGCAGTGTGGGGGTCCAGGTTGTCCCTGTGCCTTCCCCTGCAGGCCCTGTCTGTCCCTGCAGGGCCCCTGTCCATCCCCATCAGGTCCCTGCCCGTCCCCCCGGGCTGAGCTCCCCCCAGGAAGTGCCGTGGAGCTGAAGCTGCTGCCATCCCCCCCCTGCAGCCGCTGCCCCAGCCAAGGGAGCAGCAAAGGCAGGGCCAGGAGCAGAGGCAGCAGCAGGGGAGCCCTGGGGGGGCCGGGAAGCTCTTGTGTGGGTCAGGAAAGAGGTGCTGGGCACGAGGCCGGGGCTGTGCTGAGCAGGCCCAGCCCTCACATCCCCCCAGCCAACGCCGGCTGCCCGGGGGACTTGGGAGGGACCCCCAGCCCGTGTGCCTCACACTGAGCTGGCAGAGAGAGAGAGCCAAGGGACAGGGCCACGGGTAGGGCCACGGGTGAGGGTCAGGCAGGGCCATTGCAGGGCCACGGTGAGGGCACAGCCTGTGACAGCAGAGCTGCCCAGGGCCGGGGGCAGCTGGGGGTGTTGGTACCAGCCAGTGCTGGGGCCAAGCAGAGCACGAGGCCTCTTGCAGAGCCCTGGAGCAGCCTCCCACTTGCCAGCCCTGCTCTGGTGGGGTGACACTGTCCCCTCCCTACAGGACACTCCCCCAGAAATCTTTGTGGGGGCCTTTTGTGTCTATTCGTGGTTGCTGATTCCTGCTGGGGACCTGAAGGAGCCTCTGCAATCCCATCCATGGGGCACAATCTCCTCTCCAGAGCTTGACCCACTGCAGACTTTGCAGGGAAATCTGTGCTGGCAGCCCGAGTATGTCCCAAGCCCCCACACTCTCCCCAGGATATTTGGGATGAGTTCCCCCTTCCCGGGTACCCGCGGGATGGGGGGGAAGGTGCTTGTTTTCCTGCTGTTCGTGTTCCTGCTCCGCCCCTGTCCCTGCCATTCCTGCCGCTGTCGGGTGAGTGGAGCGGCCACGATGGGAAAGGAGCGAGAGAAGCGACCCAGGAGCGTGAGACGGGGGAGCGGAGGAGGGGAAGCCTGGACAGTGGGGACCTCTGGGATCCCTGGGACAACGCAGCGGAGAACCTGGAGAGGGGGAATGTCTGGGAACACGGCACCCGTAAGGCGAGAGTCACAGGAGAAGGAACCCTTGGGATCCCCAACACTCCCAGCATCCCTAAGTAGGACCCCCAGCATCTCAGACAGGGGAGACCCTCTGAACCCCAGAGAGGAGAGACCAGAGAGGGGGAACTTCTGGGAGAATTTTTTGGGCTAATCTTCATATTTTGGGGTATTTTTAGATGAATTTCAACTTTTCGCAGTTTGAGCGACTAAGGGTCTTCTTGCTATTTCTGAGACTTTTTCTTCCTGAATCTCAGTGGTTTGGGTTTTTCTGGGCTGAATCTTGGTGTTTTGGAGGTTTTTATGGACACAGGATGCCCAGTGAGTTCTAGAGATGGACTTGGGCAGGAGGAACCCCCAAGCCAACGCGCTCAGCCCTTGTTTTCCCCCCCATCAGGATTTGTCCTTCCCAAAACTTGGGTGGATGGAGGAGGAGGCTGCGAGGAAGAGGAAGATGCCTTGGGCCCCCCAGGCAGGTGAGGAGGAAGTCAGTGTCCCTTTGGGCGGGTGTTGTGCTGGCTCTGTCAGCCGAGCATGGCCCCGGCTGCAGGACAACCCCGCTGGCGCCGCCGTCCTGCCGGGGCCGGAGTTGGGGGGATGTCCTTGGCCTTCCCTGTGGGCCGGAGGCAAATCCCCTCCCTGTCCTTCTTGCTTCCAGCCCCAGGCCCCGAGCTGAGGACGGAGAGCCCGGAGGACAAATCCCCCCGTGAGACCCTGGTGGGAGAGGCCGTTTTGAAGGGCTCCCCGGCACAGGAAGGCAGCGGGGAGGAAAAGGGCCGGAGATCCCCCCGCAGGAGGGGCTCCAAAGCCAGCCCAGGGTGCTCTGAGGAGGAAAGAGCCAGCCTGTGCCGGGAAGGTGGCCGGAGCTTGAGGCTTAGCTCTGAGCTGGTGGTCCCTGGTCAGCCTCCCAGCATGGAGAAGCCCTTTAAATGCTTGGAATGTGGGAAGAGCTTTAGGCAGAGCACCCACCTCCTCAGCCACCAGCACATCCACACTGGAGAATGGCCCTACACGTGTAGGGAATGTGGGAAGAGCTTCAGTGACAGCTCCAACCTAAACCGACACCAGCACATGCACACTGGGGAACGGCCATACCCATGTCAGGAATGTGGGAAGAGTTTCAGGGTCAGCTCCACCCTGATCCGACACCAGCGCAGCCACACTGGGGAACGGCCCTACACATGTGTGGAATGCGGGAAGAGCTTCAGGGACAGCTCCAATCTCCACAACCACTAGCGCATCCACACTGGGGAACGGCCCTACAAGTGCTTGGAATGTGGGAAGAGGTTTCAGACCAACTCACATCTCGTCCAGCACCAGCGGACACACACAGATGAGAGGCCCTTCCGCTGTACCGACTGCGGGAAAGGCTTCAAGCAGAACTCCACCCTCATCACCCACCGGCGCATCCACACCGGGAAGAGGCCCTACAAGTGTAGGGAGTGTGGGAAGAGCTTCCCCAAGAGCTCTGCCTTGACCAGACACCAACGGACCCACCAGTAAGGGAAGCCCTGTGACTGCCCCGAAGAGCTTCGACCGCTGCTTGCACCCCGAATGAACCCCCTGATGCTGAGGCAACCCCTGGAGTCCAGTGACTGTCAGTCCAACCCTTTCCACCACAAAGGGCCAGTCCCCTTTCTCAGGGGCAGGTTATTCCAACAGAAGCCTTCTTGGAGGGTTTCTGGAGATTCCTACCTTGGCTGGGGACCCCCCAAGGTCAGTCCTGGAGGTTGAGAGCAGAGATCTCCTCATGAGTGTTGGTCTGGGGGAGTTCCATCCATCTCTAATTAAGAATTATTGCTTTTGTGCCAGCTTGAGTAGAATTGCTTCAACAATTGCTTTAGTGTAGAGCACTGTCCTATCTTATCCTCTACTCCTGGTAGCCTTAGTGTTTGTACTGTGCAGTAAATAATTCTGATGAAGATCTTTTGTCTGATCATTTTTAACTATAACTCATTTCTCTCAATAGATCTGTTTTGCCATCATTAAAACCTGGGGGACAAAAGTGATTCAGTCACACCTCTGTGATTCCTCTAAACTGAAAGTGTTGGCATAATCCAAGACTGAGATTGGATCCAGCAGCCCCCAGCACCCCACAGGAAGTTGGGAGCTCAGGGGGGCCACCCCCCTTTCCCAAGCCCTTTGTCCAACGACCTCCATGGGACCATTGGACCCACCAGACCATCCCCCTTTTCCACCTTTCTCCCTGTTCCTCCCACTTTCCCATTGTCCCCTCAATCCCCATTCCCCCCCCAAAAAGTTTAGGGGTCCCAACCGCCACTTTTTGTCCCCTCTCCTGTGGGCACTGAAGGAGAAAATGAGGCTGCACACACAGAGTTCCATTGCGGGACTTGTCCGCCCATCTTTCTGGCGTCCCCCTTTCATTGGGGTTCCTTTGGAAACAGCACCTGGGCTTTGTCTTTTAGTCCACCAGAATTCCCAGCATGGCCCCAAAGCAGTGCCCTGATCCCACACATTCCCCTCCCCTCATGTGCTGGCTGTGTTCAGCCACCAGAGAAAAACACAGGCTACCATGCCGAGCGTTCCAAGTGGTTTCCCCTTTGGCAAACAGCCCTCTCTGGATGGAAAACACCACTCAGGGCCAAAACACTCCTTGTTGATCCTGATTAACTGAATGCAGCTGCTGCTGCCTTAACTTGTTCCCACAGAAATTCTCAGGGTTTCTTTGCTTCCAGGAGGCCCCACATGTCACAATGGCCCCTGGATTCCATGAGCTTCCCCAGGCTCCAAAGGTTCTTTTAGTTCCATGAGGCCCTGCAGTCCCAAAATGCCCTTTGGATTCTCGGAGATTTCTCACTGTCCCAGGGTCCCTTGTGCTTCAGAAGGAGCTGCAGTGGGACAGTGGTCCCTTGGTTCCGTGAGCTCTGCAGTGTTCCAGGAATCCTTGGGTTCCAGGAGAGCCTGCAGTTTCACAAGGAGCACTTGAATGCAGGAGGTTCTGCAGGGTCCCAAAGGCCCCTGGATTCTGGAAGGTTCAGAAATATCTCAGGGCTGAGATAACTGGGATTGTTCAGCCTGGAGAAGAGAAGGCTTTGTGCTGACCTGATTGTGGCCTTCCAGTGCCTGAAGGGAGCCAACAGGAAAGATGGAGAGAGTTTGGACAAGGGCCTGGAGTGACAGGACAAGGGGCAGTGGCTGTACATGGATCGAGGGAAGGGTTGGAGGAAATAGTAGGAAGGAATTCTTTTCTATGAGGATGTTGAGATGCTCTTTAAGGCCCCTCCCAAACCAAAGCATTCCATGATTGTGGGACTGGTGGGTGAGGTGGTGGTTGGAGCCGTCTGGGGCACAGGGACCCAAAATGAGGGAGTTTTCCATTGTGGGGGAAGGAAGGAGAGGGCAGCAGAACTGACCCCTTGGACACCTGGCAGGCAGGCTTTGGCTGGAAGCTGCTGATGGGGAGCTGAGTGAAGCCCCCACAATGCAGGAGGAAATGGTCAGTGACCTGCTCTGCCAGTGAGACTCCCCCAAGTGCCTGGGCCCACATGGGATGCAGCCAAGAGTCTTGAGGGAGCTGGAGAAAGAGCTGGCCAAACCACTCTCACTCATTCCCCAGCAGTGCTGCACAACTGCACAAGTCCCAGCTGACTGGCAACAGGCACATGGGATGCCCATCCCCAGGAAGGACCAAAAGGAGCATCTGGACAACTCCTGGCCTGTCCCATTGACCTCAGGACCAGGGAAGTCGATGCAGCAGATCCTCCTCAGTGCCATCCCATGGCAGGGGCAGGACAACCAGGGGATCAGGCCCAGCCAGCATGGGATTGGGAAAGGCAGGTCCTGCCTGTCCAACCTCATCTCCTTTGACAAAGGACCGCTCAGTAGCTGAGGGAAAGGCTGGGGATGTGTCTCTGTGGAATTCCAGAAGGCCTTTGGCACCATCTCCCCCAGCATCTCCTGCACAAACTGGCTGCTCATGGCTTGCCTGGGGAACTGTTTGCTGGGTGACAAAGTGTCTGATGGGCCAGGGAGTGGTGGGGAATGGAAGGAAATCCAGGTGGAGCTGGTCACTAGTGGGGTTCCCAAGGGCTCAGGGTTGGGGCTGCTCCTGTTTAACATCGTTGTGGATGATCTGGGCCAAGGGATCGAGTGCCCCCTCAGGAAAGTCGTGGACAACACCACGTTGGGTGTGATTGTGGATGTGCTGGAGGGCAGGAAGGCTCTGCAGAGGGATCTGGACAGGCTGGATCAATAAGGCCAAGTGTCAGGGCCTGCCCTTGGCTCCCAACAACCCCCTGGAATGCTCCAGGCTGGGGGCAGAGGGGCTGGAGAGCTGCTCAGCAGGAAGGGACTTGGGGGTGCTGCTTGACAGCAGCTGGATATGAGGCAGAGTGTGCCCAGGGGGGCAAGAAGGCCAAGGGCATCGTGGCATTTGTGGAGAAGAGTGTGGCCAGCAGGAGCAGAGAACTGATTGCCCCTCTGTGCTGGGCACTGGGGAGGCCCCACCTGGAGTGCTGTGTCCAGTTCTGGCCCCTCAGTGCCAAAAGGCCCTTGAGGGGCTGGAGCGTGTCCAGAGAAGGGAACAAAAGCTGGGGAAGGCTCTGGAAAACATGTCTGCTGAGGGACGGCTGAGGGAACTGGGCTTGTTGAGTCTGGAGAAGGGGAGGCTCAGGGGGGACCTCATTGCTCTCTACAGTGCCCTGAAAGGAGGTTTTAGTGGGGTGGGAGTTGGTCTCTTCTGCCAAGGCTATAGTGAAAGGTTGTGAGGGAATGGCCTTAAATTGCTATGAACAAGGTTCATATTAGATATTAAAGAGCCCTTTTTCCATTGAGAGAGTGTTCTGGCATTGGAACAAGTAGCCCAGGGAGGTGGTGGAGTCTCTGGAAGTGTTCAGGTGTGTGGTGGGTTGACTTTGGCTGGACACGAGGTGCCCTCCCAGCCACTCTATCCCTCCCCTTCCCAACAGGAGAGGAGAGAAAGGTGAAAAAAAACCCCAATTTGTGGATTGAGATAAGGCAGTTTATTTAAAGCAAAAGACAGCAGGGTTTGTTCTCTGCTTCCCATGAGCAGCCATGGTCGGCCACTCCCGAGGAGCAGGGCTTGGGTCCGCGGGACGGTTCCTCAGCAGGCAGCCATTAGACAATGAATGCCCCCCTCCTGCTCCCTGCCTCAGCTTTTAGGGCTGAGCTGACCTCCCATGGTCTGCAATGTCCCTTGGGTCAGTTGGGCTCAGCTGGCCTACTTGGGTCCCCTGCCAGGCTCTTGCCCTCAGCTAAGGAAGGAATGTCCCAGGGTTGGTGCTGTGCTCAGCAGTGGCCAAAACACTGGGGTGTTCTCAACACCCTTCCAGCTGCCAATGCCAAGCCCAGCCCTGGAAGGGCTGCTGTGGGGAACTGAACTGCAGCTCAGCCAGACCCAACCCAAATATCTATGGCACATATTCTATAGAATCCATCCTTAGGTGTTGTATGATAGATCTGTAAGAGATTACAAACAATAAGCAATAATAAGGCAAGTGTCCTCCTTAGGGACACACCCACAGCCCCCCAAACTCCTGCCTGTGTTTGTTCCCTGGGGGTCTCTGCAGCAGCAAGCACAGCCCCACATTGACTGCTCTGGGCTGTGCAGGCATTTGTGGTTCTGCCTGTCTGACACACACCCCCAACCTTGGGATGGATCTGGATGTCACTGGATGTGATGTCACAGGGGAGCTGTGATGTCACAAGGGAGGGTGTGATGTCACAGGGATTATATGATATCACAGGAGAGGTGTGATGTCGTAGGAGAGATGTGATATCACATGAAAGATGTGATGTGACATGGATGATGTGATTTCATAGGGGAGGTGTGATGTCACAGGAATGACGTGATGTCATAGGAGAGCTGTGATGTCACAGGAAGGTTGTGATGTCAGAGGGGAGCTATGATGTCACATGGAGTATGTGACATCATAGAGGAGCACGTGACTTCACAGGGGTGATATGATATCCCAGGAGAGGTGTAATGTCATATGATTGATGTGACGTCAGAGGGGGCTGTGATGTCATGGGGAGGGTGTGATGTCACAGGGAGCTGTGATGTCACAAGGATTATATGATGTCATAAGGAGACGTGTGATGTTACGGAGCGGATGTGACATCAAAGGGATTATATGATATCACAGGGGAGATGTGATGTCTTATGATGGATGTGATGTCATAGGTGGGATGTGATTTCACAGGAAGGATGTGATGTCATGGGGATGTGATGTCATTGGAAAGCTGTGATGTCACTGGCCAGGTGTGATATCATAATGGAGCTGTGATGTCATATGATGGATTTGACGTCATAGGGTATGTCACAGGAAGGACGTGATGTCACAGGGCAGGTGTGATGTTACAGAGGAGAATGTGATTTCACAGGGATGATGTGTTGTCACAGGATCGATGTGATGTCACAAGGGTGCTGTGATGTCACAGTGGAGGACATGACATCACAGACCTGATGTGCTAACATGGGAGTGGTATGATGTCATTATGGATGTGATTTCATAGAGGAGTTTGTGATGTAACAAGAGCAATGTGATGTCATGGGGAGGACGTGACGTCAGAGGGATGATGTGATATCACAGGAGAGGGTTCATGTCATATGATGGATGTGATGTCATAGGGGAGATGTGATGTAACAGGGATGATATGATATCACAGGAGAGATGTGATGTCATACGATGGATGTGACATCAGCAGTGATGTCACAGGAGAGGTGTGATGTCATAGGGGAGATGTGATGTCACAGCAAGGATGTGATGTCATATGATGATTTTGATGTCATAGGGGAGGATGTGATGTCATAAGGGGCTGAGATGTCACAAGGATGATATGATATCACAGGAGATGTCATATGATGGATGTGATGTCATAGGAGAGATGTGATTTCACGGGGCGATGTGATGTCACAGGGGAGCTGTGATGTCACAGGGGAGCTATGGTGTCACAGGGGACAGCATGACATCACAGGGATGATATAGTATCACAGGAGATATGTGATGTCATATGAGGGATGTGACAGCATGAAGAGATGTGATGTCATAGGGGAGGTGTGATGTCACAGGAACGATGTGATGTCACGGAGAGCATTTGATGTCATAGAGGAGTGACACATCCTCTCCCCCAGCCTTGCTCCAGCTAAAGCCATGGAATTTGTCTTTGTTTCCCTTGGGTTCAAGGTCAGGCTCTTTTATTTCCGGGGGTGTCTAGAGATGAGTTAAGGGTAGTGCAGACCTTTTCGTGAGGAAGGACTTGTTTACTCTGGAGCATTTGAACTCAGCCTTTGTTCCTGGTTTCTTCCCACTCTTTCAGAGCAGTTCATTTCCAATGCTGAAAGCTCTGATTCCCCAGCACAGTCAGGTTCTCCTGAGCTCAGGAGGTTTCACTGGTCTCATTTTTCTCCGGTATTAATTCTGTGCCAAATTCTTGCTTCCTAGGTCAGTGAATTGTTAGAAGAGAGAATCTCACCTGGATCTTTGACAGAACACTTCTAGACTTCTTTATTCTCTTGAATTCTTCCCTAATAGTTCTGGATGACAGGACACCCATGTGGCAAGTCCCTTTTCTGGTTTTCAGGACTTAAAAGAGATGCTTTTCTGATGTTGGTATTTATTGTAGTGTTATTGATTCAAGTGGGAGGGTTGAATTGAGTGTTCCTTGCACATTTAAAAAGCGCAACCGCTTTAATCTCTTTTTTTAAACCCATGCATTAGATGTCAGACAACATAAAGACAGCACATAGAGATAACCCTGATGTAAGTGATGGTTCCAGTCATCCCGTGTATGGATAAAAGATTTCCAAGGCTTCGTTCCAAGGCTGGGTGCACATGGACTGGGGAGAACTTTGCCTGCCGGAGCCGCTCTCCCTGCACCGCCAGGAAGAGCAGGGACCGCGTCGCCCCGGCCGCAGCGGCGCAGAGGCTGCTCGGGAGGTGACAGTGTGCTAGAGGGAGATGCCCACTTGCTGTCCTCACTGCCTGCACAGCGCAGGGCTGGGGGGAATTGAGCCAGGCAGGAAAAGGGAATGGCGGCCATCGCACGGTGCTGAAATGAGACGGGAAGAATGTAAGAATGCAGTTTCTGAAGCATTTACTACAGTGACACTTTTTTTAAAATATATAAAGAAACGATAAATTGGGTGTTAAGTTGGACTTTTCTTGGTGTGTTTTTTTTTTGGGGTGGGGGGGGGATATACTTTGTCCCCTCCAGTCCCCTCAAAGGAGCTTTCTTGAATGTACCTTCTAACAGCTAATTTAAAGGATTAGATTAGATAAGCCTCTTAGAGTAGATGCATTTCAATGAAATCAGGGCATGTGTTTTTTTGGCTCTGGTGTAAGATTTAAACTAATTTTTTTCTTCCTCTTTGGCTCAATTAAAAGCCATCTTAAAACACTCCCAATATATTGTGTGAGCGCAGGGCTTGAAGCGTGTGGGATTGAATGGACACAGAGAAAGAACTAACATTCAGAAACATATCTGCTTCCCTGTCTCAATTAATAAACCCCAGAGTTTGACACATAATTAATATCAATAGTAATTGTGATTTGACTATATATTGTGACATGCATATGCACATGTGAGCATAAGAACATAGGAAATAGGTACTGTAGTTTCTGCAGTTCTTGTGTTATGGGTGAGGGGAGAGAGGATTCGAGATAAAAATTGTCTGAACATTTTGAGAGTGCAGAGACATCTGTCTGACCATCACTAGGTATGCTTTGATTTTAAGGCAGAACATGTTAAAGAATGCAATAAATTAAAGCCAGCTGCAGTCTTGAATTTTTGCTCTTTCAGCAATAACAATAGCACTAATAATTACTAATATTTAATGAGCTAACATGCAATAAATGTATCTGCTCATTTCGACATATGTGTCAGTTTAATAATTTTAAATGAATCAGTGCATTTGTAACAGGAAATCTCCCTCTACCTCTGATTACAATGTAATGTTGACTAAAGTATTATAGAGGGGACTTAATTTTACTGACTGTTTTAACAGTTGTCACAGCTGTTGGAAAAGGAAAGGCAATTGAAACACTCCAAAAGAGGAGTGGGGGGGCAGAACGAGAGTAGTTTAATAAATTTAAACATGGTCTCTGAATGCCACACATAAAACATTGAGCAGATCTGTAACTCCACAAAGCTGCTGTACCCTATGTACTTTTGCCTTTTGTGGCTCACTGTGTTTCATTCATTTGAACACTGAGCAGTTTCCCTACTTTCTCCATTTAAAAATGTGCAACAGCGTTTAAATGTGGAACAGATTCAGCTGTTCATGTGCCTGGAGTTTCATCTTAGAATGAAACTGATAGAATACTCAGCTGACAGGAAATAAAGGTTGTGTAGAATGGCTGTAACATTTCAAAAGTGGACACAGGTGTCACATCCTGTGAATGCTGCAGTGCAGTGATGGTTGGTGTACATATTTTATGTTTTTCTAACCGTTCTCATGTTGTGATGTGGGAATGGTGTGTGGAGTTCCCCTGCGAGTCTGTCTGGGTTATGTCTGTGTAGGGATGAACAGGAGTGTGTGTGTAGATTCCCATGCCTGTGTGTTTGTGTGTGTGCAGGGGGATTCTGTGCTAAACTCGTTGAGCTACGAGGTGCACAAAGGACCCCCTTGCTTTCTAAATTCCTTCTCAGAGAGGAGCCTGGGGGTGGCTGGATCCAATCTCAGGCTCAGATTTTGGTTTCAATTGCAGGAATTATAGAGGTGTGATTCAATCACTTTGTCCTGCAAGTTTTAGTCATGGCAAATCAGAAATATTTCTATAAAAACAATGATTTATTATGACAAATGGACAAAAAAACTGATCAGAAAAGTGAACAGATGAAAGACCTTAAAGAGAATTATTTACTTCAAATTATAAAAGCCAAAAACCCCTAGTAGTATAGTGTAAGATAGGACAGTGGAGTCTATCAAAGTAACTCTATTAAAGCAATTGGATCAAAGCCAGCAAAAAGAAACAATCCTGAAATAGAGATTGAGGTAACTCAACCCACAACGACAGGGAGTAGTTCTATCTCTTTCACTTAACCCCTGGGCAGTGACCATGAAGAGCTGACCCTGCTTCATGGCACAAGCTCCACACACTTCAAGGAAGTCTGGGGAAGAATCTGCCCCATGACAGTTGGACGGGGCTTTTATAGTTATCAAGGGTTTGACTGCCAGACATATTTGCAGGCCAGGGAGCAGCTTCTCTGTCAAATCCTGCTTCAAAAAGCAGGATGTGTGTTTGAAGTTTCATGAAGCATTTTGGGTTTAGCATCATTCAGCATTAAAAACAGCATCTTGACACCAGCAGTAACTCATCACAGAGAGCTTGCATTGTTTGCGTTCTCTGACCAATTTTTAGGTATTGTCAGAGCAGAGCATCCTGCCAGAAATGGCCCCTTGATTTCCATTAGGTTGCAAAAACTCTGAGGGTTCCTTTGGTTCCTCGAGGCCCTACGGTGTCACAATGGCTCGTTGATTCCACGATGTTCCAGAATATCCCAGGGTTCCCTTGGCTCCAAGAGGCTCCCCAATGTCCCACCGGCCCCTGGATTCCAGGAGGCCCTGCAGTGTCCCAATGGCCACTCGGTTCCACGAGCCACAGCGGCTGCCGCCGGCGTCTGTGCCCGGAGCCGCCGCTCCCACGGGGCTGCCGCACTCACCGCCGGGGTTGCCGCTCGCGCAGCCGCCGCTCTGCCCCGGCTGCACCGGGACCCGGCACCGCCTCGGGCCTGCGCTGCCGCCTCAGCGGCCACAGGGACACAGGGATGGGGGACCTTTGCTCTGCCACTGATGGGGCTTGCCTTTGTTCTGCTGGGGTCTGGGCTTTAGGAAAATTGCTGTTCATTTTCATGCTCCACTGGAACATCTCCTGAATTCCAAAGGTTTCCTAATCCAGGGGGAGGGGTTTCTATGGCATCGGAGGTGCCGCCCCTCAGGACACATTGTCAATAAACTGTCCAGCTGACTGGGATGGGTGTAAGAACTGGGGAACACAGGATAATCAGTCATCCCCTGAAAACCGTGGAATATTCCCTACCTGAATCCTAACCCAAAGAGAAGAGTTTGGATACAATTCCCAAATAGTTTGGAAACTCCAGTCATTCCTGACACCAGGATGGAAATTCAGCAGATAACTAAAGCCAGTCCCCTTGGGAGCCCACAAGCAGCAGGGCTGAGGGAGGCCCTGGCAGCTCCCCAGCACCTCCCTCTCAGTGGGACACCTCTGGCAGCCTCTCCCAGCTCAGGAACCCTCCAGTTTGTGATACTCCAAAGATCTTACATGATGCCCAGGACAATTCTGATCCCCCTCAACAAACACTCCTCCAGCTGGGACCCTTGTCTGGTGGGAAACACAAAGGGATTTGGGGGAGTGTTTCCCTGACAACAAGGAGAATTTGGGAGAGGGACCTTTCCACACCCAGCTATTGATGTGTCCACACATCTCTGCCTGGGTGTGGGTGTGAATTGACTGTGGTGGGAATGTTGTTCTTGGGAATCTAGAATTCAGTCACTGTTAAAATTGTGGCAAATGCTATTGAATCACTTGTTAATTGTTCAATGGGTCAATGATTAAGTGCTAGTAATGTCTTTTGCCTCCTTGTCTTTGGATCAAAATCCTTTGCACCCTGACCCAAGGCTCTGTGTAAATCATTCTCTTTCATCAAAAAATATATTTTTTTCGTGACGTCCACTTTAAAATCTTCCTCCTTAGTTAAACTACAAAACTACTCCAATTAGCTGTAGAACTCTTGATGACTTGAAGACAATTAAAAGAAAGGGAAATAATTTGTTTTCCTGTATTTTAATGGTCCTAAAGTGTGTTTGGAGTTGCATCAGCTGTCAGTCCAAGATGGGCCATGTCAGAACTGGTGAGGTTGGGGGGTGAGGAGCAAGGTTGATCATACAGGGTCAGTGTGGATCTCCTGAGGAGACACACTCAGCATCAAGATCACTTGGAGAACACCTCTATCACCTCTTCTCTGAACTTAAAAATATCCATCATTGAATTAAAACAAAAAAAATACAAACTTGGAAAACTTGTTTTGAAATTGCCTTGAAGACAATTAAAGGAAAACAAAGAGATCCTGAGGGATTTCTGGAATTTAATGAGCCCCACGGGGTGTTTGCAGCCCAGCCCATGATCCTGAGGTACTGAGAGAAGATTGAAGCAGCTGCTGAAGAAGTCAGAAGCCAAACTCCAAGTGCCTTGAAGCATTGCTGGGCCCCACTGAGGGCAGGCCCTGACAAAGCCTCCCCAGGGACTCCTTGGAGCAGCTCCTTGGAGGCCAGGAGTGCAGGCAGACAAAGGCTCTGGGCAGGCCCCTGCAATGCTGAGCAAAGCCTGCCTTGGTTTTGTGGAGCACAAAGGCCAAGGCCTGAGCCCCAGGCCCTGGCCCAGCAGATCCTGTCCCTCCCGGCTGGCTCAGGGCTGTTTGGGGGGCACTGGGATGGGAGGGGGAGGAACAACAAAGGCCCAAAACTGGGCAACCCTTGCCAGGCTCCTGAGGGAGGGGCGAGGCAGAAACCAAGTGCAGAACCTGCCAGGCAAGTTGGTTGTGGTGGCCTGAGTGGCAGAGGCAGCTGCCAGAGGCAAGGGGACAAAGGCCTGGGTGCCTTTGGGCCTTGCAGCCCTGCCAGAGCCCTTGGCCATCTCTCCTGCAGGCTGTCCTGCCCTGGCCCTGCTGCTGCTCTGGCCTTGCAGGCTGCACACACCCCTCCTGCTTTCCCACCCCCCTCCCAGCAGCATTTCTAGACCCTCCCTGATATCTCTGCACCAGCTCTGGCTGTTCCCTGGAACACAAAGCCATGGGCTGATCACCCTCTTAGTGATGTCTGGCACCATAAGGTTCCCCTTTGAGTAACATTCCTTTTTCCCCACCTTCAGTCTGAACCTTCCAAGCTGCACTTTGCAGGTTTCTTTCTCTTTCCAGCACCAAGAAAAGCTCCATCCTGTCTGATCTGCTCTAGACCCTCTCCAATTCTTCCTCATTCCTCCAGAATGGGGAACCTCACAGACAGACAGACCAGTCCAGATGTGGTGACCTCAGGACTGAGTCCAGGGGTTGACAACTCCCCTGTCTGGGTGCCCACACTCCCCCCAAGGCAGCCCCATGTGCAGTTGGTTTTATTAACTTGGATCCTGAGCCCCTGTGCCACAGGACATCCCTCCCAGAGCCCAGGCCCTTCTCCTGGGGGTCACTGCAGAGCTGAGCAGATCCAGGTCACCTCCCATTCCTCTGCCAACCCCCTGGGCCTGCTCTGGGCCCTCCAGGTCCTTGCCCTGCTCCCAAGGGCTGTGGGGGTGATTAATGGTCAGGGCTTGGGGTTTAGAGCTCAGAGTCAGGATTAGGCAAAACTTTGGGAGGTTTGTTGTTCTGCTGGCAGTTCATGATTAGGGGAAGAGCTTCTTGGGCTGGGTCAGGATTAAAGCTTGGCTTTTCATACTGGTAATACAGGTTTGGGAATGGGGTGGGCATTGGAGTATAAATAAGAGTCTGGAGTTCTGGGATTGGGCTTTTTCTGGCTTGGAATTAGAGCAGTGGATTCCTTTCAATGGGAGGGGCACCACTTTTTAGTAGTGTTGGGGCTTGAGGTTACAAAGAGAGTAAAGGCCTAACAGGAGTGTTTGCACAGTCACTGTTTCAGCACCCTCAGCATTCTCTGAACCTGGTTTTACCTCATCAAAATCCTTCCTCTCTGTTGGTCAAACCCCTCTTTCGTTCCCCAATTTTCCTTCTCTTTTGTCCCAGTTCCTCCTAACCTCCTCAGAACATTCATCAGGATGGGTTCAGCTTTGTGATAACACGGTGCAACCTCATGGAATCAAGGAGCCACTGTGAAACTGCAGAACCTCATGGAATTATGGGGCCATTGTGACACTGGGGAAACCCTTGGAATCAAGAGGCCACTGGGACACTCCAGGGCCCCATGGAGCCAAAGGAACCCAGAGACAATGGGCAACCTCCTGAAATAAAGGGGCCATTGTGACACTGCAGAAACCCATGGAATCAGGAGGCCATTGTGGCACTGCAGGGCCTTTTGGAAACAAAGAAACCCTGGGCCACAGTGGAATTTCATGGAATCAAGAGGCCATTCTGACCCTGAGGAACCTCATGGACTCAAGGGGGCACTGTGACACTGCAGGGCCTCATGGAACCAAAGGAACCCTGAGACATCTCAGAGCCTCCTGGTACCAAGGGGCCACTGTGCCTCCCCAGAGCTCCATGGAATCAAGCAGAGCCGCTGCCTCCCCCCCGCCGCCGCACAGACAGGAGTCCCCAGCTCTGCCCCGCTTGGACACCTCTGCAGTCAGCGTGTTCTTGGGCAGCACAACTTAGATCAGAGAGTTTCCCACATTTTGCTTTGCCCCCTCGTTTCCCCAGGGACAGGGTAGCCTCTTCCCATGACCCCTCTGCTCACACAGGGTGTCCTGCTCTTCTCCTGGCACATCCCATCTCCCCACAGAGCCTTTCCCCAGGGGAACACATCTGTGCTGGCCTGAGCAGCCCTTCCTGCACCCCCTGCCCGTGCTCCCCAGAGCCCCTGAGCTGGGGGGGCTGTTCTGCAGAGCATGGGGCTGTGGGGCCCGAGGCCATGGGGGACTCTGTTGGGCTGTGCTGCTCCAGCTGGGAGGCAGAGCCAGCTGATGGTGCTCCCTGCCACTGAACACCTCCCACAGATGCTCCTGTGTGGCCATGGAGGGGGCTCAGAGGGGCCCTGCCTTGTTCCAGAGCTGGGACATGGCTTTGGGGGCTGCTCTTGATTGACCTGTGGAAGTTCACTGAGGGGAACACAAGTCACTTGCAAGAGTTTTCCCTGTACCTGCTGTGTCCCCTGGGCTTGCAGAGCTCTGTTTGCCACTTCACAGCAAGATTTAGTACTTGATCTCTGGTAACTCCACCCTGGGCAGGATTCTGCTCCAGGCCTTCATTCCCTGCTGACTGGATGGGATGGGCTGTCCCTGCAGATCCTCTGTGCTCTCCTGCACTTCCTGAGTTCCTACAGACAAGTCCTCACCTGTCATCAGAGCCCTCACAAGCTGCAGAGCCCCAGGCAGGTGACTTGGAGATCATTTGTCACCTCCATTGGCCATTGGCCACCAACACACAACATCTGAACCAGCCCTCAGTCCCTGCAGTCCCAGTGGGTCCCTGACCTCACTCCACTGTCTCCATGAGAAACAAGCAAAGCAACAAGACTTTGGAGAGTCTATTCCTTGGACTTCTTCTCGATACCAGAGTTGGGAAAAGATTTCAGCCTTCAGGAAGTGCCTGGAGGGGAACCCCTTTGCTGCTGGAACTGCTGTTGTGGAGCCCAGCCCTGTCCCAGCAGTGCCCAGGGCCTGTCCCTGCCTGTGCTCACAGGCCTGACCCACAGCAGGACAGTGACTGAGCTGCCAGAGCACTCAGGCCTTGGGCACGGACAGGAAAGGAGAGGGTGGGAGTGCAAAGAGAGCAGCTCAGAACAGATCCAGTTCTGGTGCTCCCTGGCAGTGCTGGGACTCTTTTCCCCTCCAGATCTGCAAACATGGAAATGCCCTCCAGCTTCAAGGGAGGTCTTGGAGGAAGAATCTGGAAAAAAGAATTTATGTCCTGTCTTACACTCAGAGATTGTGATTCCTCATGTACAAACTAACACAGGGAGGATGTTTGACAAATACCTTGCTGCACAAACTTTTATTTTGTTTAAATGCACACAAAGCATGATTTCTGATTTCTATATTTTGTGGGTGAAAAAAAAGGGGTAGAGAGTGAATTATATGGGATGAAGAATAAAATTTCAGTGTTATTAATATTAACAGATGAACAAAAAAGGAAAACCCACCACCACTACGAAAAGCTTTAGAAGGCAGGCCAGGCCCAAAATAAGTTACACAATGAGTGTTCTGCAGAAGAAAAGACGAAGTTTATTGCTTCTCAAAAAACACAGTCATCATTTTCCCTACAGCATCCTTGAGCTCCTGGTTCCTGAGGCTGTAGATGAGGGGGTTCAGTGCTGGAGGAACCACTGAGTACAGAACTGAGAGGGCCAGATCCAGGGATGGGGAGGAGATGGAGGGGGGCTTCAGGTCGGAAAATGCGCCAGTGCTGACGAACAGGGAGAGCACGGCCAGGTGAGGGAGGCACGTGGAAAAGGCTTTGTGCCGTCCCTGCTGAGAGGGGATCCTCAGCACAGCCCTGAAAATCTGCACATAGGAGAAAACAATGAAAACAAAACAACCGAACCCTAAACAGGCAGTAACCATAATAAGCCCAATTCCCTGAGGTAGCCTGAGTGTGAGCAGGAGAGCTTGAGGATGTGTGGGATTTCACAGAAGAACTGGCCCAGGGCATTGCCCTGGCACAGGGGCAGGGAAAATGTACTGGGTGTGTGCAGCAGAGCATTGAGAAAGCCAGGGGCCCAGGCAGCTGCTGCCATGTGGGCACAAGCTCTGCTGCCCAGGAGGGTCCCGTAGTGCAGGGGTTTGCAGATGGCAACGTAGCGGTCGTAGCACATGATGGTGAGGAGGGAAAACTCTGCTGAGATGAAGAAATAAAAGACAAAGAGCTGTACAGCACATCCCATGTAGGTGATGGTTGTGGTGTCCCAGAGGGAATTGTGCATGGCTTTGGGGACAGTGGTGCAGATGCAGCCCAGGTCTGTGAGGGAGAGGTTGAGCAGGAAGAAGTACCTGGGGGTGTGCAGGTGGTGGTCACAGGCTACAGCGCTGAGGATGAGGCCGTTGGCCAGGAGGGCAGCCAGGGAGATGGCCAGGAAGAGCCAGAAGTGCAGGAGCTGCAGCTCCCGCCTGTCTGCGACTGCCAGGAGGAGGAACTGGGGCATGGAGCTGCTGTTGGACATTTGCTGCCTCAGGGTATGGTTTTCTGTTGAGGAGAAAAAAGGCAGAACTAAATTAGGCCAGACTCAATCAGCAAAACATCTTGCATGTCTCATAGCAATTCAACGCTCAGGGCCTCTATTCGGCAAGATCTCTCTGCATCCCTCTCCTGAGCTCTGGGGTTTGCTGGCTGAAGGGGGCACTGAGAGCAGGGACCCTGGAATGGGCTCCCGAGGAATCCTTCTTGCTGTGGAGTGAGAGGCAACTTGGAGCACAGGGTGAGCTCCAATTAAATGCACTTGTGATGTATCAAAGTGTTTCCAGAACTGCTGGTCACAGTTTGCCCAAGCACAGAACAGAGGGAAGGGATTTGAGAAACTTGATTTTGTTCTAGTTCCTCTTGCCAGGAATGAGTTTGGATGCTTGAAATCTCTGACATTTCTAATGTGCTCCAAAGGAAATCTTGTGAGTCTTGAGAGGCAAAGGGGTGGTCTCTTGGTGCAGAGGCAAGAGCTGGCCATCTTTCGTGTTCACAGGTGACCCTGGCTGGCAGCTTGGAGCTGAAGGGAGATGGCCCTTAGGAATTCCCTTAAAAAAGGAACAAGGCACTCCTGGGATCAGACGAATCCTGTTTCAAAGAGCACATTGACAGAATGCTTGCCTTTCCTCAGGATGCCTGATTAGGATCTCATCTTTCTCCTCCCAGACTGCCACACACAGGGATCATTGCAGCTCCCAAGTACAGCTGCCCAGAGCATTTGCATGGATTTAGCACTGAGGAGTTTTCTCCATGGGGATCCTGTGCAGCACAGAGATACTATGGCAGAGCTGTGCCCTTCTGGAGGGCACCTGCAGCCCTGCAGGACCCCCAGGCAAACAGCTGAAGACCCTGAAGGTGCCTGGAGGGCACTTGGGCACTTGGCTCCCACAGACACATCCCCACAGCAGCACCCAAAGGGTTTGGGTCTGGACAGGAATCTGCCACCCCCAACCCCAGAGTGGCTCAGAAAACCCACTGGTGAGAACAAGGAGAGCCCAGGCAGCAGGGGATGGCAGGGAAATGCCACAGTGCTGCTGCCAAGGGAGGAGGGACACAAAGACAGCTGGAAATCAGGGCCTTGTCCTTGCCTGGGCTCTGGCTGCTGCAGGGCAATGCACAGCCCAGCCCCCGTGGGCCTGAGGGCACAGGCTCTGCTTAGGCTGGGAAAGGAGCCCAGGCAGGAGCTGCTCAGGGAAGGGGTCTGTGCCACAAGGACAGCAGGGAGGGGCCCACATCCCCCTGCCCAGCCCTTGTGGCAGCAGCTGCCTCTCCCTGCCTGCCTGTCTCTGGGTGAGGAGCTGTTCCTGCCAGCAGCCCCTGCCTGTGCCCAGCTCAGCTCCCTGCCAGTGCTGCCAGAGCCATCCCCAGCCCAGTGCCCAGGGGCAGCTCTGCCTGGGCAGGGGCTGCAGAGCAGATCCCAGACAGCCTGTGGTGGCTGGGAAGGGGGAGGTGTTCTGGGGGGATGTGCTTCCTGAGAAGGGCCCCTGGAAATGGAGGAGGTGGAGCTGAAGCTGTGAGGAGCCCTGACCCTGCAGATGAAGGGCCCTGCCCAGCCCTGCCCTGCCCTGAGGGGTCACTCCTTCCACCCACCCCTTCTCCCTGCAGGGCCGTGGCAGCTCCTTGGCCGGGCTGAGAGCTGACCCTGGCAGGCAGCAGAGTCCCTGCCCCAGCACACAGAGCCCTGGGGGCAGGACCCTGCTCTGCACCACAGCCCTGGGCACCCCTGGCTGCACCCCCACCTTCCCACCCCACAGCCAGCCCTGGCACAGGGAACCTTCTGGCCCTGGGCCTCTGATGGGGCAGCAGCAAGTCCTGCTCTGCAGCAGCTTCTCCTGCTGCACCCCAGCAAATCCAGCAGAGCCATCCTGACAGCTCCTGCCACTGCTGCCATTTGGCAGCTGGGAGAGGCACTTGCAGGAACTCACCTGCACTGCTCTGCAGCCAGAGCCTGACCGTGGCAAAGGGCTGGCAAGGTTCCTGCCCTGAGCAGCTCTGCCCTGTCCTCCCACCCCAGGATCCCTTGAACCTCCTGCTCCCTTCTCCTCTCTGCCCTTGCTGCCTGCAGCTCCTGCCCTGCTCTGCCATATGGCCACTTCCTCTGCACTGCAGCAACTGGGAGAGTCCTGCTGAAAGATCCTAGAAGCTGTGGGATGTGGCAGCTTTAGGAGATCCCTCCAGGAATGCAAGTTGCACTTTCCTACAGCCAGAGAATTCTTCATTCAAATCCTGGGAAGGTTTCTCGTGTAGTGAGAGCTCAGTCACCTCCCAGCCCAGGCTGCCTCTCATCTCTCTGCCTTCTCTCCTGTGCCCTGGGTGCTGCAGGCAGAGCCCTCAGCCCTGCTGGGCTGTGCAGAGGAGCTGCTCACCAGCAGAGCTGTTTCTTTGAAGCTCTTCTTGGTTGCCAGGAGCTCCCTGTGTGCCAGGAGCCTGGCCCAGCTCAGCAGCACAGCAACAGCCCCAGGCATTTCATGACCCTCCAGGGGGTTTGTCATTGTTTACATGAGACTCAGTCCCTGAGAGGAAGTTCAAACAACTTTTCAAGAAGTCAAAATGAGATTGAAACACTGAAGTTTCTTGTAGTGCTAATGAGTCTCACTGAGGGACACAACTGAGAACATGTCCCCAGGTTCCAGTTAGAGCAGAAATCTGCAGACAGTGATGACAAGGATGGACAAGCAAGGGAAAGGTGGCTCTGATGCTGAATAAACCTTGATTTGTTTCCTTAATCCAAAGGACCAAGCCCTGACCCCCAGCCCCTGGGAAGGCAGATCCTGTCCCTGCCTAATTCCTCAGGGCTCTTCCTGGGGCACTGGGATGTGGGATGGGCAATGCCAAGGGCAGGACCATGGGGTGGCACCTGCCAGGCTGCTGAGCAGGGACAAGGAGGCCATGAGGCCCCAGGGCTGCAAGGGCCACCCCCCTCCTCCTGGCATCAGGGGCACAGACGGCAGCCCTGGCCAAAGGCCTGCAGAAGGTGGCTGTGTCAGGGCCTTTCAGCTTCTCCCCCTCCCTGTCTCCTCTCCAGCCCAGGCTGTCCTACAGTGTCCATGCCCTGCCCCTTTCCCTGCAGGCTGTCGTCATCCCCCCGGCTGCCCCACCTGGCTGGCACCTTCCTGCACTGACATCTCTGCGTCCTCCCTGGCTCTTCCTGCACACACAAAGCCTTGGGCTTATCCAGACTCATTTCTGACATATTGCACCACAACACTGACCTCATAAGGAAAGCTCTTGCTTTATGTCACCAGTCTAGACCACCCCAGCTGCCCTTGGTGGCACTAGTTCTTTCTCAGGCTGTTTTCTGACAGGAAGAAAAGCTCCACCAGCTCTGACACCCCCCTTCCAGACCTCTCAGGCTACTCCTCTACTGTCCTCAATCTTTGCACCACTGACCCCTGAGTCCTCAGCCTCTCCATATGGGTCATGTGCTTGAGGCCCCAAATTCCTTCCTGAGGGATCTCTGGGACCTCTGCAAGGTTTTTGAAGATGACAATAGAGTGCTCTGATCCCAGGAAACACAGAGGGACACTTTTTTCCAAGGGTTGTGTTGACAGAATGAGGCACAATCTCTTTAAACTTTCTGGCACAAGGGAGCTCTGAGCTCTGGGTACGGAGGGAGGTCCAAGTGCCAACCACTGGAGTGGGAGCTACAAATCATCAGGGCTTGTGTTCTTTGGAGGGTCTGACACTGGTGAGAGTAGTGTGTGTGTGCACATGTAAGGACTTGAAGGGCACAATGAACTGTCTCAAAACACTGTCAAAGCAGGAAAATCCCGTAAGGCGCCACAACACATAAGCCCTGGTGGCAAAAAGGAAGGCCTTTAATTCCAAGGCCTAAAGGGAAGTGAAGCTTTGGAAGTAGCCCCCAGGACAGAATTGCACTGTGCAGACTGGGGGAAAGAGCAGACAGCCCCAACAGGAAGCCAGGGCTGGTAAGGCAGGTCTGGGGAACCCATCCAGACAAAGATTCCCACCTGCAGACTGGAAGCACACCGGGCAAAACTCCCACCGTGGCAAGGTGTGGGAAAGGAAGCAAGTCCTTGTACAGGTGCCAGCCCAAGCTGTGGGAACAGCATCTACCCCCCTGAATACCCGGGGCTTGGGCTGGATAAAAGTGATAGCCCAGAAGCACAACTTGGGGACCCTCCACCGAGCAGAGCAGGGTGAAGAAGGACGGGTGGGAGCCTCAGGGATCTCCATGGTGTGATACATCTACTTTATCTCTGTCTCTCTCTCACTGGCTTCCCACCACTCTCTTCTTCTCTCTTTCTGTTTCTTTCTCTGTCTCCTATTTACTGTTAAATCAAAGGCCATGTTGACTTTGGCACATGGTCTCCTTTGCAGCTGAATTTGGGCAGAGGTGTCTCTTAATAATGGGAACCTGAGAGTATCCATGAGGTTTTACAGTGTGGGAATGGCCACTAGATTCCATGAGGTTTCACAGAGTCACAGGGTCCATTTGGCTTCATAAGGCTCTGCAGTGTGATAATGGACCCTTGATTCCACGGGTTTGCAAAATGTCTCAGGACTCCTTTGGTTCTAGGAGGCCCCACATATCACAGTGGCCCCTTGGTTCCATGAGATTCCACAGTGTCCCAGGAATCCTTTGGCTCCATGAGCCCTGCAGTGTCACAATGGCCCATTGGTTCCATGAGGTTCCACAATGTCACAGGGACATTGCTTCCATGGGACCCTGCAGTGTGACAATGGCCCCTTGATTCCATGAAGTTCCACAGTGCCAATATGGGTCCTTGATTTCTTGAGGTCCACAGTGTTCCGGGGTCCCTTTGTCTCCACGATGCTCTGCAGTGTCACAGTGGCCCCTTGATTCCATGAGGTTCTGAAAAGTCTCAGGGTTCCTTTGGTTCCATGAGGCCCTGCAGTGTCACAGTGGCTTTTGAGTTCCCGAGGTTCCTCAGTGTCACAATGGCCCCTGATTCTATGAGGTCCTGAAATGTCTCAGGGCTCCCTTGGTTCCATGAGGCCCTTCATGGCACAATGAACCCTTGGTTCCATGAGGTTCCACAGTGTCCCAGGGTTCCTTTGACTCCAGAAGGCCCTACAATGTCACAGTGGCCCCTTTACTCCGGGAGGTTCCACCGTGTCCTTGCTGGAACACACTGGGCTGTAATGTTGTCACCCCTGAAGAGCTGCCTCCAGCTCTGGGCTCCAGCACAAGAAGGACATGGACCTGTTGGAGTGAGTGCAGAGGGGAGCAGCAGGAGGATCAGAGGGATTGAGCAGCTCTTCTGTGAGGAAAGGCTGAGAGAATTGAGATTGTTCAGGCTGAAGCAAAGAAGTCTTTGGGGTGACCTAATTGTGGCCTTGCAGTGCTCGAAGGGAGCCAAAAAGAAAGATGGAGAGAGACTATTTACAAGGGCTTGGAGCGACAGAACAAGGGGAATGGCTTCACAGTGACAGAGGAAAGGGTTAGATGGGATATTAGGAAGAACTTCTGGACTGTGATGGTAGTGAGATCCTGGCACAGGTTGCTCAGAGAAGTTCTGGCTGCCCCATCCCTGGAAGTGTTCACAGCCAGGTTGGATGGGGCTCTGAGCTCTGGGTCTAGTGGAAGGTGTCCCTGCCCATGGCAGGGGGTTGGACTGAGATGCTCTTTAAGGTCCCTTCCAACCCAAACCATTCCATGATTCTGTGACTGGTGGGGGATGTGGTGGTCGGAGCCAACGGACACAGAGATCCCAAAATGATGGAGTTTTCCATTCTGGGTGGAGGAAGGAGGGGGCAGCAGAACTGACACCCTGGACTGCTGGTGGTCAGACTTTGTCCTGTTTGGGAGACTGACTGAGCCGGGTGTGAGTGTGGATGTGCTGGAGGGCAGGAAGGCTCTGCAGAGGGATCTGGACAGGCTGGATCAAGAAGGCCAAGTGTCAGGGCCTGCCCTTGGCTCCCAACAACCCCCTGGAACGCTCCAGGCTGGG
Source organism: Pseudopipra pipra (assembly GCF_036250125.1). Taxonomy (NCBI): domain Eukaryota; kingdom Metazoa; phylum Chordata; class Aves; order Passeriformes; family Pipridae; genus Pseudopipra; species Pseudopipra pipra. The sequence continues at coordinate 41,457,317 of NC_087580.1, forward strand.
GGCAGAGGGGCTGGAGAGCTGCTCAGCAGGAAGGGACTTGGGGGTGCTGCTTGACAGCAGCTGGATATGAGGCAGAGTGTGCCCAGGGGGGCAAGAAGGCCAAGGGCATCGTGGCCTTTGTGGAGAAGAGTGTGGCCAGCAGGAGCAGAGAAGTGATTGCTCCTCTGTGCTGGGCACTGGGGAGGCCCCACCTGGAGTGCTGTGTCCAGTTCTGGCCCCTCAGTGCCAAAAGGCCCTTGAGGGGCTGGAGCGTGTCCAGAGAAGGGACCGGAGTTGGGGAAGGCTCTGGAAAACATGTCTGCTGAGGGACGGCTGAGGGAACTGGGCTTGTTGAGTCTGGAGAAGGGGAGGCTCAGGGGGGACCTCATTGCTCTCTGCAATGACCTGAAAGGAGGTTTTAGTGGGGTGGGGATCGGTCTCTTCTGCAAAGCCTTTAGTGACAGGAAGAGAGGAAACGGCCTTAAATTGCATCGGGCAAGGTTCCTATTAGATATTCAAAAACCCTTTTTCCACTGAGAGAGTGCTCAGGCACTGGAACAAGTAGCCCAGGGAGGTGGTGGAGTCTCTGGAAGCATTCAGGTGGCATCTGGATGTAGCGCTTTGGGATGGGGTTTAGGGGTGATTCTGGTGGTGCTGGGTTGACAGTTGGACTAGAAGATCTGGAAGGTCTCTTCCAACCTTGATGATTCTGTGATTCTCTGACCTGTCATCCCTGTTTGCAGGTTTGTGCTCTAACAAGACCCTGGGGATGTTTTCTCTGTTGGGTCCACAGAGATTGTGTTGTGTGAGCTTTTTTCCTCCACGATCAAAACAAGGAGTAATTAATGCTAAATCCAGCAGGTGGCTTTCAAGTAATAACTTGGTCCAGTTTGTCCAACTGTGTACAAACAGGTGAGGAAAATCTGGAACTTTAGAAGGGTTAGTTTTTTACCTCATTAGCAGGATATCCAGGGGTGCACCAAGTGCCGCACAAGAGACCAGGAGACAGTGACAATATTGTTCTAATGTTAATGTCACTGGAGCACAGAGTGAGATCACATCTGAGTTATGTTTCTTTAATCAGTGATTGGGAATAAAGAGAAAATCACATATTTGATGACACTTTAGGATTTATTTCACACTCTTAACAAGAAGGTATTTTCCAGCTGGACTTTGAATAAGGTTCCATGGTATATTGCAAATTTCTATCTGAAGTTAACAGTCTTGGAATCAGAGAGGGGAAGGAAAAAATCGTCAGCAGTGCCTGTCCCAGTCAAGGGGCATTACTGAGCAGCACCTACATTCCCATGGCTCTCTGGGCAGGTCATTTTTCATGTGTGCCAAACAGCACATTTTGAAACTTCTTCCCATTGAAATACTAGAGACATTTCAGGGCATCTGAACAGCCAGATTCTTAAAGCACAACTACCTCAAGGCAAGGGAAGAAGTGAGATTCAGTGGCACTTGGCAGAAGCTGCCCAGTTCATTGTGTCAAATGGGTATTTACCCAAAGGAGCAACAAGCTCAAGCCATCAGGGAAAGAGCCAGATGATGAAAGGGTGTTAGCTGCTGAGAATTTCTTTGGGAAGAAGTAGACTGTTACCTTGAGATAGAAATTTGCAATATACCATGGAACCTTATTCAAAGTCCAGCTGCAAAATACCTTGTTGTTAAGAGTGCAAAATAAATCCTAAAGTGTCATCAACTATGTGATTTTCTCTTTATTCCCAATCACTGATTAAAGAAACATAACTCAGATGTGATCTCACTCTCTGCTCCAGTGACATTAACATTAGAACAATATTGTCACTGTCTCCTGGTCTCTTGTGCTCCTCACTGGAAGGCACTTGGTGCACCCCTGGATATCCTGCTAATGAGGTAAAAAACTAACCTTTCCAAAGTTCCAGATTTTCCTCACCTGTTTGTACACAGTTGGACAAACTGGACCAAGTTATTACTTGAAAGCCACCTGCTGGATTTAGCATTAATTACTCCTTTTTTTGATCTTAGAGGAAAAAAGCTCACACAACACAATCTCTGTGGACCCAACAGAGAAAACATCCCCAGGGTCTTGTTAGAGCACAAACCTGCAAACAGGGATGACAGGTCAGAGAATCACAGAATCATCAAGGCTGGAAGAGACCTTCCAGATCTTCTAGTCCAGCTGTCAACCCAGCACCACCAGAATCACCCCTAAACCCCATCCCAAAGCGCTACATCCAGATGCCACCTGAATGCTTCCAGAGACTCCCCCACCTCCCTGGGCTACTTGTTCCAATGCCTGAACACTCTCTCAGTGGAAAAAGGGTTTTTGAATATCTAATAGGAACCTTGCCCAAAGCAATTTAAGGCCATTTCCTCTCTTTCTGTCACTAAAGGTTTGCAGAAGAGACTGACCCCCAGCCCACTAAAATCTCCTTTCAGGTCATTGCAGAGAGCAATGAGTCCCCCCTGAGCCTCCCCTTCTCCAGACTCAACAAGCCCAGTTCCCTCAACCGTCCCTCAGCAGACATGTTTTCCAGAGCCTTCCCCAGCTCCGTTCCCTTCTCTGGACACGCTCCAGCCCCTCAAGGGCCTTTTGGCACTGAGGGGCCAGAACTGGACACAGCACTCCAGGTGGGGCCTCCCCAGTGCCCAGCACAGAGGGGCAATCACTTCTCTGCTCCTGCTGGCCACACTCTTCTCCACAAAGGCCACGATGCCCTTGGCCTTCTTGCCCCCCTGGGCACACTCTGCCTCATATCCAGCCGCTGTCAAGCAGCACCCCCAAGTCCCTTCCTGCTGAGCAGCTCTCCAGCCCCTCTGCCCCCAGCCTGGAGCGTTCCAGGGGGTTGTTGGGAGCCAAGGGCAGGCCCTGACACTTGGCCTCATTGATCCAGCCTTTCCAGATCCCTCTGCAGAGCCTTCCTGCCCTCCAGCACATCCACAATCAGACCCAGATCAGTCAGTCTCCCAAACAGGACAAAGTCTGACCACCAGCAGTCCAGGGTGTCAGTTCTGCTGCCCCCTCCTTCCTTCACCCAGAATGGAAAACTCCATCATTTTGGGGTCTCTGTACTCATCGGCTCTGACCACCACATCCCCCAGCAGTCACAGAATCATGGAAAGGTTTGGGTTGGAAGGGACCTTAAAGAGCATCTCAGTCCAACCCCCTGCCATGGGCAGGGACACCTTCCACTAGACCCAGAGCTCAGAGCCCCATCCAACCTGGCTGTGAACACTTCCAGGGATGGGGCAGCCAGAACTTCTCTGAGCAACCTGTGCCAGGATCTCACTACCATCACAGTCCTGAAATTCTTCCTAATATCCCATCTAACCCTTCCCTTTCTCAGTGTGAAGCCACTGCCCCTTGTCCTGTCACTCCAGGCCCTTGTCCAAAGTCTCTCTCCATCTTTCTGGTTGGCTCCCTTCAGGCACTGGAAGGCCACAATTAGGTCACCCCAAAGCCTTCTTTGCTTCAGCCTGAACAATCCCAATTCTCTCAGCCTTTCCTCACAGCAGAGCTGCTCCATCCCTCTGAACCTCTTGCTGGTCCCCTCTGGACTCGCTCCAGCAGGTCCATGTCCTTCCTGTGCTGGAGACCAGAGCTGGAGGCAGCTCTGCATGGGTGACAACATTACAGCCCTGTGTGTTCCAGCAAGGACACTGTGGAACCTCCTGGAGTAAAGGGACCATTGTGACACTGTAGGGCCTTCTGGAGCCAAAGGAAACCTGGGACACTGTGGAATCTCATGGAATCAAGGGAGCATTGTGACACTGTAGGGCCTTCTGGAGCCAAAGGAAACCTGGGACACTGTGGAATCTCATGGAATCAAGGGAGCATTGTGACAATGTGAAAACTCATGGAATCAAGGGGCCATTGTGGTGCTCCAGGGCCTCATGAAATCAAAGGAATCCGGGGAGACTGTGGAACCTCATGAAACCAAGGGTTCATTGTGCCATGAAGGGCCTCATGGAACCAAGGGAGCCCTGAGACATTTCAGGACCTCATAGAATCAAGGGGCCATCATGACACTGAAGAACCTCGGGGACTCAAAAGCCACTGTGACACCGTAGGGCCTCATGGAACCAAAGGTACCCTGGGACTTTTCAGAACCTCATGGAACCAAGGGGCCACTGTGATATGTGGGGCCTCCTAGAACCAAAGGAGTCCTGAGACATTTTGCACTCATGGAATCAAGGGTCCATTATCACACTACAGAGCCTTACGAAACCAAATGGACCCTGTGACTCTGTGGAACCTCACAGAATCCAGTGGCCATTCCCACACTGTAAAACCTCATGGATACTCTCTGGTTCCCATTATGAAAAGACGCCTCTTCCAAAATTCAGCTGCAAAGGAGACCATGTGCCAAAGTCAGCAGTCCAGCTTTGATTTAATAGTAAATATGAGGGAGAGACAGAGAAAGAAATAGAAAGAGAGAGAAGAAGAGGGTGGTGGGAAGCCAGTGAGAGAGAGACAGAGATTAAGTAAATGTATCACACCATGGAGATCCCTGAGGCTCCCACTGGTCCTTCTTCACCCTGCTCTGCTCGGTGGAGGGTCCCCCAGTTGTGCTTCTGGGCTATCACTTTTATCCAGCCCAAGCCCCGGGTATTCAGGGGGGTAGATGCTGTTCCCACAGCTTGGGCTGGCACCTGTACAAGGACTTGCTTCCTTTCCCACACCTTGCCACGGTGGGAGTTTTGCCCGGTGTGCTTCCAGTCTGCAGGTGGGAATCTTTGTCTGGATGGGTTCCCCAGACCTGCCTTACCAGCCCTGGCTTCCTGTTGGGGCTGTCTGCTCTTTCCCACACTCTGCACAGTGCAATTCTGTCCTGGGGGCTACTTGCAAAACTTCACCTCTGTTTAGGCCTTGGAATTAAAGGCCTTCCTGTTTGCCACCAGTGCTTGTGTGTTGTGGTGCCTTATGGGATTTTCCTGCTTTGACAGTGTTTTGAGACAGTTCATTGTGCCCTTCAAGTCCTTACATGTGCACACACACACAGCAGTCTCACCAGTGTCTGGCCCTCCAAAGAACACAAGCCCTGAGGATTTGTAGCTCCCACTCCAGTGGTTGGCACTTGGACCTCCCTCCATACCCAGAGCTCAGAGCTCCCTTGTGCCAGAAAGTTTAAAGAGATTGTGCCTCATTCTGCCAAGACAACCCTTGGAAAAAAGTGTCCCTCTGTGTTTCCTGGGATCAGAGCACTCTATTGTCATCTTCCAAAACCTTGGAGAGGTCCTAGAGATCTCCCAGGAAGGAATTTGGGGCCTCAAGCACATGACCCGTATATAGAGGCTGAGGACTCAGGGGTCAGTGGTGCAAAGATTGAGGACAGTAGAGGAGTAGCCTGAGAGGTCTGGAAGGGGGTTGTCAGAGCTGGTGGAGTTTTTCTTCCTGTCAGAAAACAGCCTAAGAAAGAACTAGTGCTTCCAAGAACAGCTGGGGTGGCCTAGACTGGTGACAAGAAGTAAGAAATTTCCCTCTGAGGTCAGTGTTGTGGTGCAATATGTCACAAAAAAAGAGTCTGGATGAGTCCAAGGCTTTGTGTGTGCAGGAAGAGCCAGGGAGGACGCAGAGATGTCAGTGCAGGAAGGTGCCAGCCAGGTGGGGTAGCCAGGGGGATGACGACAGCCTGCAGGGAAAGGGGCAGGGCATGGACACCGTAGGACAGCCTGGGCTGGAGAGGAGACAGGGAGGGGGAGAAGCTGAAAGGCCCTGACACAGCCACCTTCTGCAGGCCTTTGGCCATGGCTGCTGTCTGTGCCCCTGATGCCAGGAGGAGGGGAGTGCCCCTTGCAGCCCTGGGGCCTCATGGCCTCCTTGTCCCTGCTCAGCAGCCTGGCAGGTGCCACCCCATGGTCCTGCCCTTGGCCTTGCACATCCCACATGCCTGTGCCCCAGGAAGAGCCCTGAGGAATTAGGCAGGGAAAGGATCTGCCTTCCCAGGGGCTGGGGGCTGGGACTTAGTCTTCTGGATTAAGGAAACAAGTCAAGGTTTATTCAGCATCAGAGACACCTTTCCCTTGCTTGTCCATCCTTGTCATCACTGTCTGCAGTTCTCTGCTCTAACTGGAACCTGGGGACACCTTCTCAGTTGTGTCCCTCAGTGAGACTCATTAGCACTACAAGAAACTTCAGTGTTTCAATCTCATTTTGACTTCTTGAAAAGTTGTTTGAACTTCCTCTCAGGGACTGTCTCATGTAAACAAGGACAAACCCCCTGGAGGGTCATGAAATGCCTGGGGCTGTTGCTGTGCTGCTGAGCTGGGCCGGGCTCCTGGCACACAGGGAGCTCCTGGCAAGCAAGAAGAGCTTCAAAGAGACAGCTCTGCTGGTGAGCAGCTCCTCTGCACAGCCCAGCAGGGCTGAGGGTACTGCCAGGCCAGCTCAGGGACACCAGCAGGGCACACACAGAGCTTCAAGGGGCTCAGCACTGGCAGGAGGACTGAGAGCTCCCTGCAGGAGGAATCTTGGCAGGCGGCACACGGTGAGTCTGTGGCTGCAGGGCAGTGCAGGGGCAGCTCCTGGAGGCATCTCCTAAAGCTGGCCCAGCCCCAGCTGATGGGATGGGTGAGCAGGGGGCTGTTTTGGGTCACTTTGGAAAAGCTGTGAAGCCGGGGGTGCAGCCAGGGGTGCCCAGGGCTGTGGGGCAGAGCAGGGTCCTGCAGCCCAGGGTGCTGTGCTGGGCAGGGACTCTGCTGCCTGCCAGGGGCAGCTCTCAGCCGGCCCGGGGAGCTGCTGCCAGGGCTGGGGCACAAGGGCTGTGGGCAAGGAGCAAACCTGGCAGCTGAGGGAGGATCTTTTCCATGTCTCAGTGTTACAGGGTCAGACCTGCTCACAGCTCCAGATCACTACACAATATTGAATGGAGAATTTTTTGCAAAGCTCAGAAAAGACAGGGGCTACAGGAAAGGAATTAGTCCTGCTGGTAGTTTCCTGCTTAGGCATTGTAGCAGAGACATTGTTCTCTCAGGTCAGGAAGCTGCACTTAAATTCCAACTCTTTTACTCTCAGACATGAATATTTCAGGCAGTGTCAGAAATGAGCACAGGACCCTGGGCAGTGCTGAGCATTCCCTTGGGGGTGGGCACTCTCCTGTCCCAGCCCTTGGCTTCTCTTCAGGAGGACTCCTGTCCTGCTCTGTCCAGCACAGCTGCACCTCTGGGTTGGCACAGGAAACACTTCCCAGAGCTGCTCTTTCAAGCAGCGCTGCCCTGCTCTCAGCACAGATCTTGGTGGGGTTTTTAAAGATGAATCTGTGTGTGAAGTCCTCTTCAAGACAGCCCAAGGGAAAGTGCAGAGCAGATGAGAAACAGACTGAGAGGCACTGCAGCTCTCCTGGCTCTGCAAAAAGCAATGGAGAGCTCAGCCCTTCTGCCTGTCCTGGCTCAACACTCTTCAGATTTGTCATCAGAAAAATTTGCCCTAAGAAAACACCCCTCAGGTTTTATCACTGTAAATAAAAAACTCAGTTTAAAATATTTTAAGGGTACACTGTGCCTCTTTCCTGCAGCCCAAATTTCTCCAAGACAAAAGTACAGGAATTTAACTTTTCCATCAAAGCTGGGTTCCATGTGACATCCCCTGTGATCATGAGAGCTGTCACAAACCAGCTCCATGTCTGCACTGCAGCAGAGCAAAGCTGAGTCCTTGGCAGCACATGGGCAGAGCTCCTGCTCTTCACAGCTACCTCAGCCAACATAAAGCAGGAAAAGAAAATAAATTTAGTTTTGGCAGGTTTTCAATTCAAAACTGGAGTGGTTTTGCTCAGCGAGGTCTGTCCTAATTGTTCCACGTCTTTTCTGAATAGAGACCCACACCATGAAACAACAAATGTGGAACAGCAGCTCCATGGTCCAGTTCCTCCTCCTGGCATTTGCAGACAGGAGGGAGCTGCAGCTCCTGCACTTCTGCCTCTTCCTGGCCATCTCCCTGGCTGCCCTCCTGGCCAATGGCCTCATCCTCAGCGCTGTAGCCTGTGACCACCACCTGCACACCCCCATGGGCTTCTTCCTGCTCAGCCTCTCCCTCACAGACCTGGGCTGCATCTGCACCACTGTCCCCAAAGCCATGCACAATTCCCTCTGGGACACCACAGCCATCTCCTATATGGGATGTGCTGCACAGGTTTTTTTCTTTCTGTTCTTCATGTCAGCAGAGTATTGTCTCCTCACCATCATGTGCTACGACCGCTACGTTGCCATCTGCAAACCCCTGCACTACGGGACCCTCCTGGGCAGCAGAACTTGTGCCCACATGGCAGCAACTGCCTGGGCCACTGGGTTTCTTGATGCTCTGCTGCACACAGCCAATACATTTTCCCTGCCCCTGTGCCAGGGCAATGCCCTGGGCCAGTTCTTCTGTGAAATCCCACACATCCTCAAGCTCTCCTGCTCACACTCAGGCTACCTCAGGGAAATTGGGCTCATTGTGGTTAGTGCCTGTTTAGTGTTCGGTTGTTTCATTTTCATTGTTTTCTCCTATGTGCAGATCTTCAGGGCTGTGCTGAGGATCCCCTCTCAGCAGGGACGGCACAAAGCCTTTTCCACCTGCCTTCCTCACCTGGCCGTGGTCTCCCTGTTTGTCAGCACTGTCCTGTTATCCCACCTCAAACCCCCCTCCATCTCCTCCCCATCCCTGGATCTGGCACTATCAGTTCTGTACTCGGTGGTTCCTCCAGCACTGAACCCCCTCATCTACAGCCTCAGGAGCCAGGAGGTCAAGGATGCCCTGAGAAAAATGATGACTGGATGCTTTTCAGGAGCAATTATGTGCCAGGTTTCTGATGTGTAGCATTCAGAATGGGACTCCTTAATGGCCCAGCCTTCCTGCTCAGGTTTTTCGTGGAGGTCATCAGGTTCTTCTGGCAATAATTTTCTGTGCAATGTAATATTATTATGCATCTGCCTTCTAATTTATTGTCTACCCATTGAATTTTACCCAGACATGTATAAATGATGAATTGTGCTCTCTGAGCATTTAAACAAAATAAAGGACCCTGCAGTGCCTTCTTTGTCCAAGACCCTTCTTCTCAGATGTTCCTAAAGGACAGCACACTGCAGGACAGGGTGTATTTGCAAACAGAAAGGGGACAATAATCCCAGCCCAGCAGCACTGCCAGGGAGCAGCAGTGCTTGGTCTTTGCAGAGCTGCTCTCTTGCCACTTCCACACTGTCCTCCTGAGCCCCTTTCTCGGTGTGAGGCCTGAGTGCTCTCTGAGCACAGTCCTGGGGGGTGGAAGCCCTTGGAGCACAGGCAGGGAAAGGCCCTGGGACCTTCTGAAGCAGAGCTGGGCTCCCTTCCAGCACCTCTAGGATGCTGTGGGATCTTCTGAGGGCAGGGCATGTACTGGGTCACTTCTTCTGTCACCTTGCTCCAGGGCTGGAACTCTCCTGCAGTGACACCATGACACTCCTGCTCTCTGCTTTCCAGGTTTCATTTTTAGATCCAGTCTTCCCTTCCTGTTCACAGGGACATCCTGTGAGTGCTTCAGAGCTGCCATCCTGGGGCAGCTCCTGCCCAGCATGGGCAGGCACAAGGTCTCTCCAGCTGCTCCTCTCCCCTCCCCAGTGCCACTGTTTTCTGCAGCCTCCTCATCCTTGCCCAGCACAGCCCTCCTGGCACAGCTGGACACAGCCCTTGTTCTACCCCCTCCTCAGGCACCTGCCCAACCCCCTCAGCTCCAGCCTGATGGCCAGAAACCTTCAGGGCAGGGAGGCACCAGGCAAAATGCTGAGGGAACCTTTCAGCTGCACTCAAATCCAATTGGAGGGGTTGGCCTCCTGGGAGAAATCCCTTTCAATTCTCCAGAACCACCAGGACAACCTGTGTTGTGTCCTGGGCACTCCTCTGGAAGTGTGGGCTGTGGAAAAGGTTTTGGTGTCAGGGATATTGAGAAGGCTGGGCAGTGTCACTGGGAGACCTCTCCCAAACACTTGGAAAGGCCAGAGCCATCCCAGAGCTTCCTGGGGCCTTGGCAAAGGCAGACATGGAACCAGTCTGCAAACAGAGCAGCAAGGAGGGTTGACAGAGTTCCAGTTCAGGCTGGGAAGGGGATATGGCAAGTCCTCCTGCAGCCATTCCCAGGCATGGGAAGGACAAGGCAGGGATTGCAGAACCCCTGTGGGAGGGAATATAAGAGGATGTTGTGTGCCCAGACTTCATCAAGGCCCTTGACATGGTCTCCTGTGGTCTCCTTATGGCCAGACTGGTGAGAGCTGGACTGAAGAAGTGGAAGATGTGGTGGGTGGGAAGTTGGCTGAATGAAGTGTCCAATAAAATCCATGGTCCAAAGTCCTCTTGGCAGCAACTTCCTGATGAAATCCCTCAGTGACCAGCCCTTGAACACCACTAGAGAACATCTTTATTATCTCTCTGTACAATGGGACAAAACGTATTTTCATTTTGTGAATGATGCCAAATTTCAGGGAGCCCTTGAGCAACCTGTCCTGGTTTAAAGACACATTTTGGGGTGGGAACTCCAATAAAATGAACTCACTCCCCTTTTATTCCCCACCAATACAGGGAGACAAAACACAAGGAGGTATAATTGAAAAAATAAGAGTTTATTGACAAGAAATACAGAAGCAAAAACAGCAATACCAACAGAACAGTCCAAAGCAACAGCAGAGAGAGAAATTGCCTCCTCTCTCCCCCCTGACCCAACTCCCTTTTGTAAGCAGATGAAAACAGGGATAAACACGTGCCTCCCTTCCCCCTTTTCCCACCGAATGAACAAAGAACAAAGAACAAAACCAGGCGAAAGAGAGGACAAAGCAAAATGTGGGAAACTCTCTGGTCTGAGATCAGTTGTGCTGCCCAAGAACACGCTGACTCCAGAGGTGTCCAAGCAGGGCAGAGCCGGCGACTCCGGTCCATGCGGTGACGGGGGGGAGGCAGCGGCTCTGCTTGATTCCCTGGAGTTCTGGGGAGGCACAGTGGCCCCTTGGTTCCACGAGGTTCTGGGATACCTCAGGGATACTTTTGTTTAAAAGAGACCCCGCATGTCACAATGGTCCCTTGGTTCCATGAGATTCCACAGTGTCCCTGCATTCCTTTGGTTCCATGAGGCCCTGCAGTGTCACAGTGCCACTTGATTCCGTGACGTTACAAAGAATCAGAATGGCCCCTTGATTTAAGGCCAACTGCACATGGGGCTGCCTTGAGGGGAGTGTGGGCACCCAGACAAGGGAGTTGTCACCCCCCTGGACTCAGCCCTGGGGTCACCACATCTGGACTGGTCTGTCTGTCTGTGAGGTTCCCCATTCTGGAGGAATGAGGAAGAATTGGAGAGAGTCTAGAGGAGATCTGACAGGATGCAGCTTTTCTCCATATTGGAAATAGAATGAAATCTCCACAAAGAGTAGCATTGAAGGTTCAGACTGAAGGTGAAGAAAAAGAAATATCACTCAAAGAGGACCCTTGTGCTGCAAGAGCTCACCCAGAGGGAGTCAGGATCAGCCCATGGCTTTGTGTTCCAGGGAACAGCCAGAGCTGGTGCAGAGACATCAGGGAGGGTCTAGAAATGCTGCTGGGAGGGGGGTGGGAAAGCAGGAGGGGTGTGTGCAGCCTGCAAGGCCAGAGCAGCAGCAGGGCCAGGGCAGGACAGCCTGCAGGAGAGATGGCCAAGGGCTCTGGCAGGGCTGCAAGGCCCAAAGGCACCCAGGCCTTTGTCCCCTTGCCTCTGGCAGCTGCCTCTGCCACTCAGGCCACCACAGGCAACTTTCCTGGCAGGTTCTGCACTTGGTTTCTGCCTCGCCCCTCCCTCAGGAGCCTGGCAGGGGTTGCCCAGGGTTTGGCCTTTGTTGTTCCTCCCCCTCCCATCCCAGTGCCCCCCAAACAGCCCTGAGCCAGCCGGGAGGGACAGGATCTGCTGGGCCAGGGCCTGGGGCTCAGGCCTTGGCCTTTGTGCTCCACAAAACCAAGGCAGGCTTTGCTCAGCATTGCAGGGGCCTGCCCAGAGCCTTTGTCTGCCTGCACTCCTGGCCTCCAAGGAGCTGCTCCAAGGAGTCCCTGGGGAGGCTTTGGCAGTGCCTGCCCTCAGTGGGGCCCAGCAATGCTTCAAGGCACTTGGACTTTGGCTTCTGACTTCTTCAGCAGCTGCTTCAATCTTCTCTCAGAACCGCAAGGATCACGGGCTGGGCTGCAAACACACCGTGGGGCTCATTAAATTCCAGAAATCCCTCAGGATCTCTTTGTCTTCCTTTAATTGTCTTCAAGGCAATTTCAAAACAAGTCTTCAAAGTTTGTACTTTTTTTTGTTTTTAATTCAATTATGGATATTTTTTAGTTCAGAGGAGAGGTGATAGAGGTGTTCTCCAAGTGATCTTGATGCTGAGACTCTCCTCAGGAGATCCACAGTGACCCTGTATGATCAACCTTGCTCCTCACCCCCCAACCTCACCAGTTCTGACATGGCCCATCTTGGACTGACAGCTGATTGAACTCCAAACACACTTTGGGACCTATTAAAACACTGAAAAACAAATTAATTTGCTTTCTTTAATTGTCTTCAAGATGTCAACAACAAATTGGAGTTGTTTTGTAGTTTAGCTAAGAAAGAAGATTTTAAAGTGGAAGTCATGAAAAATAATTTTTTTGATGAAAAGGAATGATTTACACAGAGCTTCAGGATGCAAGAAGGTCAGGGCACAAAGGATTTGGATCCAAATATAAGGGGGCAAAAGAGATTAGCAGCATTTAATCATTGACCAATTGAACAATTATCAACTGCTTCAATAGCATTTGCCACAATTTTAACAGTGACTGAATTACAGATTCACAATAACAACATTCATCATCATCATGGCCAGGCTTCGCGAACGAAGATTTAGGAAGGCTCTATCCACATTTGTTACAGGCACGCTGGTGGCTAATGAGGGCAATACAAGATAGACATAACGGATTGCAAAAGGCACAGCAGAAAGACTCCTTAGATGGTAAATTCTGCAAGACACGGTTCTTTCTGTGTTGTCTTTTCTCCTCAAGGGTGATCCTGCATGTGTTCTCAAAGGAGACAGCTGTGTTATACATAGTGTGTCTCCAGGTCTCACGATTGGAGGCCAGAGTAGACCAGTGATGATGATCAATATGGCCAAGGCTGAGATGTCTACTACCTGAAGGGAAGTTCTAGCCAGGTGGGGGTTGGTCTCTTCTCTCAGGCACTCAGCAATAGGACAAGGGGGCACGGGCTTAAGCTCCGCCAGGGGAAATTTAAGTTGGATATCAGAAGAAAATTCTTTACAGAGAGAGTAATTAGGCATTGGAATGGGCTGCCCAGAGAGGTGGTGGATTCACCATCCCTGGAGATTTTTAAACGCAGATTGGACGTGGCACTGAGTGCCATGATCTAGTAAATGGACTGAATTTGGACCAAGGGTTGGACTCGATCTCAGAGGTCTTTTCCAACCCAATCGATTCTATGATTCTATGATTCTATGATTCTATGTTGTTTCAGGGAGTCCTTGTATCTTTTCTTTGGGGCTCCTCTCTTGTGGCAGCCGGTGGCAAGTTCACCATAGAGCAAAATCTTAGGGAGGCGGTGGTTGGTCCTTCATCCTGGAGACATGCCCTGCCCAGCTCAGCTGTGTTCTCAGCAACATGGCCTCAATACTTGTGACTGCTGCCTGTTCTAAAACAGATGTATTGGTCACATAATCTGACCAGTGGATGTTTAGGATTGTACGGAGGCAGCGTTGATGGAAGCGTTCTAGGAGACGCAGGTGGGGGCGGTAGATGACCCATGATTCAGATCCGTATAAGAGAGTAGACAGCACTATGGTTCTGTAAACACTGATCTTTGTACTGTTCTTCAGGTGTTTATTTTGCCAAACTCTTTATGAAGTTTTCCAAAAGCTCTGTGCCTTTGCTAACCTGTTGCCTCTCTCTGTCAATCTTACCATCTGAGGAGATGAGGCTACCCAGGTAATTACTGGGTAATTACTGGGCTGATTTGAGCTCTGATTGGCCAATGGTGATGTGGGGATGAGGGAAGACTTCCTGAGGTGCAAGTTGATAGAGAACTTCTGTCTTCTTTAAGCTGACTTCCAGCCCAAAGAGCTCAGCAGCATCTGCAAAGCAGGATGTTAAACACTGCAGAGCTGCTTCTGTGTGTGCAACAAGGGCGGCGTCATCAGCATAAAGCAGCTCCTGGACAAGATGGTTTAAGGTCTTGGTGTGGGCCTTCAGACGCCTTAGGTTGAAAAGGCTTCCATCAGTACGGTATCGAATGTAGATCCCGTCCTGATCATCGAGGTCTGCCGTGGCCCTTTGGAGCATCCTGCTGAAAAAGACTGTGAATAGGGTTGGTGCAAGAACGCAGCCTTGTTTCACACCATTGGTTATTAGAAAGGGCTCAGAAAGTTCATCACCACATCTGACTTGTCCGTGCTGATCCTCATGGAGTGAGATGATCATTTTAAGGAACTTCGAGGGACAACCTAAACGTTCCAAAATCTGCCACAGACCTTTTCTGCTCACAGTATCAAAAGCCTTGGTGAGGTCGACAAAGGTTACATAGAGACTTTTGTTCTGTTCCCTACACTTCTCTTGCAGTTGTCTGAGAAAAAACACCATGTCTGTGGTGCTCCTGTTGGCTCTGAAACCACACTGACTTTCAGGTAGCATTCCTTCTGCTATAGCAGGTATTAGTCTGTTCAAGAGTATTCTTGCCAGGATTTTGCCAGCAATGGAGAGCAGAGTAATACCAGGGTAATATGAGCAGTCTGATTTAGTACTTTTCTTCTTATACAAAGTGATGATGACTGCATCTCAAAGGCCTGATGGTAGTTCGCCTGGTTCCCAACAGCGCACCACAAACTCATGAAATTTAGCATGGAGTGCAAGGCCCCCGCGTTTCCAGACTTTGGGTGGAATTCCATCAACCCCAGCTGCCTTGCTGATTTTCACCTGCTGTATGGCCTTAAGGGTTTCTCCTAAAGTGGGGGCAGTATCCAATTCATATTTCACTGGTTGTTGTGTGATGGACTGAATTGCTGAGTCTTGGACTACACAGTTGGTGCTGAAAAGAGTCTGAAAGTGTTCAGACCATCGATTCAAAACGGAGGTTTTATCTGTTAGAAGCGTTTGCCCATCAGCACTAAGTAGAGGGCTTTGGGCTTGGTATGTAGGCACGTATGCTGAATAAAGGATTATCTTCTTGTGTATACATATATATACACACACACTGAACAGAGTGAAAAAGTTGAAGTTTACTCAACTGTTGGTCATAAAGTGGAATTAACTTTAGGAGAAAACATAACCTAATTAGGAGGTTATGAAAGGCACATTAGTATGTGCTGGAAAAGTAATTTTTATATATGAAAACTATTTTATGTTTTATATTATCTGTATAATACACAGTCTTACACAAACAAACCAAGGATGTGCATGAAGTTCACACTAAAGCTCTGTACTATATTTATTGCTCTCTGTGATCAGTGCTGCATTCAGGTTACATTTGACCTGCAGATGTAATGGAACCTCAGCAGAGTACAAGAGGGCAATCAAGAAAATAATGATCTTGGGGTGGCAAAGAGGTTTCTCTACATTGCTTTTCTGTGATGAAGAAATCACTGTCCCAGAGAAATCTTTGCAGGTGACAGGCTTGAAAAGGAAACACCTTCACAGCCAGAGCCAGGAGATCAGAAACCTTGCAAAATTCAACTGCAGCCAATGTGGAGGAATCTGACTTAGTCTTGGTTTTAAATATGACTAATACTCCTCTTCCTTTAGCAGATGCACTAATTCATTTCTATAACCTGCAGCCTCCCCCAAAGTGCAGAAACTCCACAAGTGAAATTTGTTGAAGCTGAACATCAGATCAAAAGCTTCAGGCCTCTTCCAGCACGATTTCATCAGCTCTGCCTCCTCAAGAAGTCAGGAAAAACAATACAGCTACATGAAAAGTAAATGAGCAGCTTTTTCTGACTCTGAAACCAGAAAATAATGACATGAAACCCAGATCAAATGCAGCACTATCACTTGTCTTTCCAAATGCCAGCATTAATTCTCTCTCTTGCAGCTCCCAGAGACTTGTCATCCTGATTATCCTCCCCATGCCGTTGGGGGCATTTTTGGAGCCAATTTACACCTCTAATATTTTTTTCTCTCCTGGAGAGAGAACTGATTTTGCTTGCACATTGTAATCCTTTCAGAAGAACTTTTCCCTTTTCCCCCTAGTTTTCCTCACTTGTTGTTATTACTTTTTCCCCTTAAGTTTAAAAATTAAAGCCTTTGCTCTGAAAGAGGGTGAAGGAAGAATGACGAAGCTTCAAACCAAGGAGAAAAACCTTAAAATCCGAATTTCCATGAGCAGCACAAGTCTCCTCCTGCATTAATGCCGCCTCACAAAACGGCAATGGCCTCTGCAGGCAGCTGCCTAAAAACACCCACGGCTCCTCAGGAAAACAGAAATGCAATTGTTATATTTCCCCCCCCCCCTAAAGATTTAATTTTTCTCTCTTTTCATTCAGCCCCTCGGTGACTCCCGAGAGCCCTCTGCAAAGCCATAAACTGACTTTTGGAGGAGCTTTTGGACACCCCTGGGATTTTCCCCCGCTGCCATGGGGCCCGTGGGTGTGTGAGGGGCTGAGGGGTCGAGCGCCTGGACACTGATAAATAAATATCAGCACGCAGGGATACGGGCCCGCCCCCGCCGCGCTGCGCAAACGGCGCAGGGATACGCAAACGGCGTAAGGCGGCGACGCGGGCGGCAATGGAGCGGCGCTACGCAAATTGCGTAAGGGGCTGGCAATGCCCGCGGCGCTACGCAAACGGCGTAAGGGGGCAACGGTAATGGTAGAGGAGGAAGTTACGTAAGTTGCGTAAGGCTACGCAAATGATGCAAGGGTCCTGCCTTTAGCGCTACGCAAATGGCGGAAGGACCCCGGTGGCTTCCTAAGGGCTCGCAGACCTTTCCCGGTTCATCCCAGTCCTCTCCAAAGGGCTCCCAGTCCCTTCCTAAGGGCTCCCAGTCCATCCCAGTCCGCTCCTAACGCCGCTGCCCACAGCCCTACGCAAACGGCGTAAGGGGCTCTGCCGTTGCCCACAGCCCTACGCAAACGGCGTAAGGGGCTCTGCCAGTGCCCACAGCCCTACGCAAACGGCGTAAGGGGCCGCCGTTAACGGCAAGGGAGGGGAGTTACGTAAACTAAGTAAGGCTACGCAAGTGGCGTAAGCGCCCTGCCCTCAGCGCTACGCAAATGGCGGAAAAGCCCCGGTTCCTTCCTCGGGGCTCCCAGTTTATCCCAGTACCTCCCAATCCTTTCCTAAGGGCTCCCAGTTCATCCCAGCTATCGCCACGTTCTCACGCTTCCAGAATTTTCTCCCTCCGCTTCCCAAATATAAAGGGACTTTCTGTGCTGAACACCGAGCCGGGAGCGCTGACGGGCTCGGCGCAGGGGCCGTGTGGTATTTGGTTTCTCTACAGTTCGTGTTTTTATAATGAAGGGGGAAGGGAAGAAAGGGAGCTGCTCCTGCCAGCATGTCAATAATCTGCTGCAAAGGACTGGAGCTGTCAGAGCCAATTAGTCCTCCAGTGAACCATTTAGCTGCTGAAATAAATCCAGTCCCAGGCACAGAATGAGCAGGATTCGAGACAGAAAAGCCTGTGTGGGTACGCAGGGCATTGAGCTCGTGCAGATTTGTGCACAGGTGCAACTTGGTACATTTTAGTACTGAGTGCTTTTGATACACAAACTGGCCACCGAAACTCCCTCGGGTCACAACGTGCAAAGGTGGGACAGCTTTATCCAGAACACATAGACCACACAATGTTTCAAAGCTGGATCAGAATCTGTGCCAGACTGTGGTGGAACCATGAAAGCCACCCCCAGGAGTTGCATTTCCCATACGGATATCAGGTGGGGACAAGTCCCTGCCACAGGAATGGTAAATCCATGGTGGGGTGGGAAGGGCCAAGATGCTGCCCTGGCAGAGGTGGATGTGCCACTGCAACATCTCCCAGCAACGCTGCTGTGGGTGGAAAAACACCATTAAGGTGGGACAAAGTCTAGGAAAGCAACTGCAGAGTCTGTCTCCTCTAAATGTGATGTCTCCCTCATCCAGACACAAAGCCATGCTTTGGACCTCCCTGCACCAGTCTTGGATTTCCAGCTCCTTAACTGCATCAGAACAAGACAAAAAAAATTACTTCTTTTTATATTCTTGTAGTGAGTTGGCCCTGGCCAGATACCAGGTACCCACTAAAGCCGCTTTCTCTCTCCCTCTGCAACAGGGCAGAGAAGAGAGAAAAAAAAAACAAAACAGCTAAGGATTCATAAGTAGAGATAAGAGCTGGGAGAGGTCAGTGACTGATCACCTTCATGGGCAAAACAGACTCAAAGTGGGAATAGTACTTCAATTTATTACTAACAGGATAAGAGCCAAAGAGTGAGAAATAAAACGGTCTTAAAAACACCTTCCCCTCACCCCTCCTTCCATGTTCTCCCTCCTCCCCCCCAGCGATGCAGGGGGACGGGAATGGGGGTCACTGTCAGTTGTTTCTGCTGCTGCTCAGGGAGAGGAGTTGGAGTCCTTCCCCTGCTCCCGTGGGGTCCCTCCCATGGGAGACAGTCCTTGATGGACCTCTCTGGCGTGGGTCCATCCCTCGGGCAGCAGCTCTTCCCAACCTGCTGTCCCGTGGGTCACTCCTCCATGGGGTCAGTCCTTCATGGATGAGCTGTACTGGTGTGGGTCCCCCACAGGGGCCATGAGTCCTGCCCAGGAAAAGCCTGCTCCAGCCTGGGCTTCCCTCTCCACAGGCTGCAGGTCCCTGCCAGGACCCTGCTCCATCCTGGGCCTGCCACAGAGTCACAGCCCCCTTCCTGCATCCACCTGCTGCAGCGTGGGAGCCTCCATGGGCTGCAGGGGGGTCTCTGCACCCCGATGGTCCCCCACGGGCTGCAGGGAGGTCTCTGTACCCCGATGCTCCCCCAGGGGCTGCAGGGGGGTCTCTGCACCCCGATGCTCCCCCAGGGGCTGCAGGGGCACAGCTGCCCCACCCTGCTCTGCCCCGTGGTCTACAGGGCCTGAGCTCCAGCACCTGGAGTACATCCTGCCCCTCCTCCTGCACTGCCCTTGGGGTCTGCATTGCTGTTCCCATGTTCTCACTCCGCTCTTTCCTGGCTGGAATTCCTTCTTTTTCTTAAATATGTTATCCCAGAGGTGTTACTGTCACTCCTGACTGGCTCAGCCTTGGCCAGAGGCAGGAATTCCATCCTGGAGCCACTGGCATTGGCTCCACGGGACAGGGGAAGCTTCTGGCAGCTTCTAACAGAAGCCAGCCCTGTAGCCCCCCCGCTACCAAAACCCAGCCACAGAAACCCACTGCACCCAGTTACTTCCACTTGCCCCAGGATGGTTCCAGTTTCCATCAGGATGATCCCAGTCACTCCCAGTCACTTCCAGTTTATGCCAGTTGCCTCCAGCATGCACCCTGTCACTCCCAGTTACTCCCAGTTGCTTCCAGCAGGATCCCAGTTGCTCCAAGGATGTTCCCAGTTGCCTTCCAGCATGGTCCCACTGGATCCCAAATCCCCCCTGTGTAGTTTCAGTCACTCCCAGTTTGATCCTGCTCCCTTACAGTCACTCCCACTATGATTCCAGTATGGTGCTGGTCACTCCCACTATGATCCCAGTCACTGCCAGTCACACCCAAGAGGATCCCAGTTGCCCCCAAGGTGGTCCCAGTTGCTCCCAGTCACCCTCAGGATGGTTCCTTTCACTCTCAGGGACTCCCAGTCTGAGTCCAGTGTGGCCCCAGTCACTCCCAGTCACTCCCTGGAGGATGCCATTTGCCCCCTGCCTGGTCCCAGTTGTTCCCAGGATGAGTCCAGTCACTCCCAGTATGATCCCAGTAACTTCCAGACACTTCCAGTATGAAGCTAGTTTGATCCCACTCATCCCCAGCATGGCTGCAGTCCCTCTCACACACTCCCAGTATTATTGCAGTCACTCCCAGTAAGACCCCAGTATGACCCCAGCAGGGGCCCAGCTGCAACCAATATGGTTCCAGTTGCTCCCAGTCACCCCTACTATGGTTCCAGTCACTCCCAGAATGATCCCAGTCACTCCCAGCCACTCCCTGTATATCCCAGTTGCCTCCAGCATTCTCCCAGTCAGTCCCAGTATGATCCCAGTCTCTCCTAGTAGGACCCAAGTTACCCCCTGCATGGTCCCAGTTGCTCCCAGTCACCCCACTGTAGTTCCCGTCCCTCCCAGTCCCTCCCAGTACAGCTCCAGTATGATCCCAGCGGCACCCTGTATGGTGGCAGTCACACCCAGGATGAACCCAGACATTCCCTGGCACTCCCAGGATAAACCCATGTGCCCCCAGCAGGGTCCCACTTGCTCCCAGTCACTCCACTAGAGTTCCAGTCCTTCCCAGTAGGATCCCTGTCACTCCCAGTCTCTCCCAGTATATCCCAGCTGACCTCAGCATGCTCCCAGTCACTCCCAGTACACTCCCAGGCAGTCCCAATATGATCCCAGTCACTCCCGGTCTCTCCTAGTATATCCCAGTTGCCTCCAGTGTGGTCCCACTCACTCCTGAATGCTCCCAGTAGCTTCCAGCATGATCCCAGTTGCTCGCAGCCACTCCCAGTCACGCCCGGTGGGGTCCTAGTGCCTCCCAGTATGATCCCAGTCACCTCCAGCATGATCCCACTTGCTCCCACTATATCCCAGTTGCGCCAACATGGTCTCAGCTGCCCTCAGAATGCTCCCAGTCACTCCCAGTATGACCCCAGCCACCTTCACTGTGGGCCCAGTTGCTCCCATTATGATCCCAGTTGTGCCCAGCATGGTCCCCCGTCGCTCCCAGTTCCTCCCAGTGTGATCCCAGTAGCTCCCAGTTGTCCCAAGCATAGAACCAGTTGCTCCCAGTATGATCCTAGACTGATCCCAGTATGATCCCAGTACAATCACAGTTGCCACCAGTATGATACCAGTGACTTCCAGACACTTCCAGTACAAATCCAGTTTGATCCCAGTCATCCCCAATATGGCTGCAGTCCCTCTCACACACTCCCAGGATTATTGCAGTCACTCCCAGTATGATCCCAGTATGATCCCCATTGCCCCAGTTCTGGTCCCACTGGATCCAGTCCAGGTCTCGGTGTATCCCGGTGTCCCCCCTGTCCCCCCACCCCGGTGTCACCCCCTTTTCTCTCCCCACAGAGCTCCTGAGCCGGCGGCAGCCGCAGCCCCTCCCCGGGGCCTCGGGCCCAGCCTGGACCCCTCCTGTCCCTGTGAGGATTTTGGGGGGGTCGTGTGTCCCCCCCTCGCTTGCTGCCACTCTGCCTCCGCCCGTCTGCTCCCAGTGATCCCAGTAAAGCTTCCCAGTTCTCCCCAGTCCCAGTTATTGGGGGGCAGTGGGGGAGAGGCTTGGGGGAATCCCAAGGGGTGGAGCTGAGTTTGGGGGGGGCAGAACAGGCCCTGGGATGGATCAGGAATGGGGACCCCCCTGTGTTCCCCCTGTGTCAAGCCACTCTGGGAGGGTCCTGGTGGGGCACCTGCCCCTTAAAAGGCACCCAGCTCACCCCAAAAGGTGCTGGGACCCCCCTAAACCTGCACACAGGCCCTGGAGAACCCCCCAAACATACTCAGAGCCCATCCAGGACCCCACCTGACCTCTTTTTTTGGGGTGGTGGGACCCCAAACTGAGTTGGATGAAGCTGGGGATTGAGGGGATGAAGTGGAAGATGTGAGAGGAGGGGAAAAATGGGGCTTGGGACCCCCAGAGTAATCCGGGGGGGGGGGGGGGTGGGGATTGAGGAGACTATGGAAAAGTGGAAGGAACAGGGAGAAGGGTGGAAAAGGCGGGTCTGGTGGGGCAGAATGTCCCATGGGGGTCTTTCGGCACAGGGGGGTTGGCAAAGGGTGGTGGCCCCCCTGAGCTCCCAACTTCCTGTGGGGTGCTGGGGGCTGCTGGATCCAATCTCAGCCTTGGATTATGCCAACAGTTTGTTTAGAGGAATTACAGGGGTGTGACTGAACCACTTTTGTTCCCCAGGTTTTAACGATGGCAAATAAGATCTATTGATAGAAAGGAATTTATTTAGAGATACAAATGATCAGACAAAAGATCTTCAGCAGAATTATTTACTGCACAAGACAAACACTAAAACTACCAGGAGTGCAGGATAAGATAGGACAGTGCTCTACACTAAAGCAATTGTTGAAGCAATTCTATTCAAGCTGGCACAAAAGCAATAATTCTTAATTAAAGATGGATGGAACTCCCCCAGACCAACGCTCGTGGGGAGATCTCTGCTCTCAGCCTCCAGCAGTGACCTTAGGGGGGTCCCCAGCCAAGGCAGGAATCTCCACACACCCCTCCAAGAAGGATTCTGTTGGAAGAAGCTGCCCCTGGGAAAGGGGACTGGCCCTTTGTGGTCGAAAGGGATGGACTGACAGTCACTGGACTCCAGGGGTTGCCTCAACATCAGGGGGTTCATTCAGGGTGGAAGCAGTGGCCGAAGCTCTTCCTGCAGTCGGGGCACTGGTAGGGCTTCTCTTACTGGTGGGTCCGTTGGTGTTTGGTCAAGGTAGAGCTGTGGGGGAAGCTCTTCCCACACTCCCCACACTTGTAGGGCCTCTCCCCGCTGTGGATGCGCCGGTGGGTGCTGAGGTGGTAGTTGTGCTTGAAGCCCTTCCCGCAGTCGGTGCAGCGGAAGGGCCTCTCATCCATGTGTGTCCGCTCATGCCTGTAGAGATGTGAGCTGGTCTGAAACCTCTTCCCACATTCCAAGCACTTGTAGGGCTGTTCCCCAGTGTGGATGAGCTGATGGGTGCGGAGGCTGGAGCTGTCCCTGAAGCTCTTCCCACATTCCCCACACGTGTAGGGCCGTTCCCCAGTGTGGATGGCCTGGTGTCGGATCAGGTTGGAGCTGTTCTTGAAGCTCTTCCCACAATCATTACACACGTAGGGCCGTTCCCCAGTGTGGACCTGCTGGTGTTTGATCAGGTGGAAGCTCTGGTTGAAGCTCTTCCCACATTCCCCACATGCGTAGGGACGTTCCCCAGTGTGGATCTGCTGGTGTCAGATCAGGTGGGAGCTGTTCTTGAAGCTCTTCCCACATTCCAAGCACCTGAGTGGCTTCTCTCTGCTGGGAGGCTGATCAGGGACCACCAGGTCGGAGCTCCGCCTCAAGCTCCAGCCGCCTTCCCGGCACAGGCTGGCTCTTTCCTCCTCAGAGCACCCTGGGATGGCTTTGGAGCCCCTCCTGCGGGGGGATCTCCGGCCCTTTTCCTCCCCGCTGCCTTCCTGCGCCGGGGAGCCCTTCAAAACGGCCTCTCCCACCAGGGTCTCACGGGGGGATTTGTCCTCAGCTCCGAGGCCTGGGGCAGGAAGCAAGAAGGACAGGCAGGGGATTTGCCTCTGGCCCACAGGGAAGGCCAAGGACATCCCCCCAACTCCGGCCCCGGCAGGACGGCGGCGCCAGCGGGGTTGTCCTGCAGCCGGGGCCATGCTCGGCTGACAGAGCCAGCACAACACCCGCCCAAAGGGACACTGACTTCCTCCTCACCTGCCTGGGGGGACCAAGGCATCTTCCCCTTCCTCGCAGCCTCCTCCTCCATCCGCCCAAGCTTTGGGAAGGACAAATCCTGCTGGGGGGGAAAACAAGGGCTGAGCGCGTTGGCTTGGGGGTTCCTCCTGCCCAAGTCCATCCCTAGAACTCACTGGGCATCCTGTGACCATAAAAACCTCCAAAACACCAAGATTCAGCCCAGAAAAACTGAAGCCACCAACAAGATTCAGGCAAAACCCCCTCAGAAATAGCAAGAAGACCCTCACCACCCCAAAATGCAAAAAGTTGAGATTCAGCTAAAAAATACTCCAAAATATGAAGGTTCAGCCCAAAAAAAGGTGTTGGGGACTGATTTTAACCCTCCAGCAGGAAAGTCATTTGATTTCAAGCTCGTCTTCAAGGCGCGGCGTGGGATTGGAGCCTGGGCTCTAATTAACCTCTCCTGTGCTACCAAACAACAGGAGCTGCATGGCCAAGGGACAAACTCTGTGATCCCTGTCAGTTTCCATGGCCCCTGTCAGTGTCCTTCAGGGAAATCGGGAGGAGGAAATGAAGAAACTGGTTTGGAACTAAACTGGTGTAAAAGTGGGAAAAACCTCCTTCCATAAAATTAAAACTTAGTTTTTCTAGGCTGAACAAGCTCATTCAGGGATGAAGGACTGGGACTTCTGTGGACACTTGTGCTGGTTTCTCTGGACACTTGTGTTCCTTCAGAGAGCCCCTGGAAACACTCTGCTGTTCACTCCCAGTGCCACCAGTGCCTGGGTCCTGTCTGCAGCAGTAGATTGCAGTGGGATGGGAGAAATGCTTTTCTGAGCCTCTGGGCTGGACACAGGCACAGCCTGACCCTGAACCCAAGGGAAACAAAGACAAATTCCACGGCTTTAGCTGGACCAAGGGTGGGGGGGTTTCCTGAGGGCAGCACTAACCAGACTTTTGTGTGTGTGTGTGAGACAGGCAGAAGCACAAATGCCTGCACAGCCCAGAGCAGTCAGTGTGGGGCTGTGCTTGCTGCTGCAGAGACCCCCAGGGGACAAACCCAGGCAATAGTTTGCGTTTATTCCTTGCTCTGTGTCAGTGGAATAGAATGTTCCACAGGAGCTCTGTCCCCCTCTGTGGCACCGGGTGGCTTGAAGCTGAAGAGAGGGGGGGTCAAGTGCAAGTTCCCTTCTGAAGTGTGTGTCCCTAAAGAGGACACATGTTCTATTACTGCTTATTGTTTGTAATATCTTATAGATCTATCATACAATAGCTAAGGATGGATTCTATAGAATATGTGCCATATATATGACACAGAATATATCTGATTATTGCTTTATCTGCCTGTCCAGACAGATATTGTGTATGCAGAGAGATTGTATTTGAGGGATATGTTCCTCTCAATACCCTGTGAGCTCCACTCCCAAGGCCAGCAAATTCCTGAAGCTCCCCCTTCTGTGCCCTGCAGGTTTTGGCAGATTTGCAAGAGCAGGGGAATCATTCCCTGCAGCCCCTTTGCACTGTAGGAAATGGGAGCCCTGTGCACATCCTGCTGCCTCCAGATTCCATTCAGGGTGTGGGAACGACCCTGTGGGGAGCAAAGAAATGCCTGGTTCTGCAGGAGCTGCAGATGCTCAAGGGGCAGCAGGACCAAGTCAGGGGCCTGAAAAGGACCTGGGGGGCTTTGGGGTCCGGGAGGGTCCTGGGGGAGCTGGGGAGGGGCTTTGGGGATTGGGGGTACAGACCAGGACAGACCAGGACAGACCAGTACAGACCAGTACCTCCTCACTGCTTCCCAGATCTCTCCTGGAGCTGGGCCACCTTGTCCTGGGACACCTGAGCCCCCCCAGTACAGCCCACTGCCCCCAGTACAGCCCACTGTGTTCCTGTCCCAGGGTGCCAGGTGATCCCTCTCTGGGGGGGTTGGAAGGGATTTGAGGGGGGTTGGGGGTGTATATGGGGGAGTTAAAAAGGGTTTTGTGGGCATTGGGGCATCAAAGGGATCTGTGGGGGGAGGAGATTAAAAGGAAAATTGAGGTTAAGGGACATTTGGGGGTAGTTAAAGAGGCCGGGGGGGGGGGGAGGGGCTGCACCAAGAGCAGGTGATTCCTGTGACCCTCACTGGTGTCCCCGAGACCTTCTTGGTGTCCCCAGATCCCCCCTGGACACCCCGAGACCCCCCTGGTGTCTCCAGTGTTCCCAGGGCCTCCCCATGGCCCCAATTCCCCCCTTGACACCTCCAATTCCACTGTCCCCAAACCCCTCCCCACTGTCCCAAACCCCATCCCTGATGTCCCCAACCCTCCATCTCACCCCAGGAGCCCCCACTGGACCCTCTGACCACAAAAACGCCCCACACACACACTCACAGAAAGGCCAAGGGCATCTGGGGAAACATTGGGGACAGTTGGGGGGCTTTGGGGGGCACTGGGTGATTACTGGGGGATACTGGGACACACTGGGGGGAAACAGGGGGCACTGGGAAGGACTGGGAGGTTACTGAGGGACACTGGGAGGGCACTGTGAGGGACTGGGGAGTTCCTGGGGGATTACCAGGACACACGAGGGGACACTGGCAGGTTACTGGGCCATACTGGGGGTTACTGGGTGCTCACTGCAGGATCACTGGGCCATCCTGGGGGGCAGTGGGAGGTCACTGGGACACACTGGGTGGTCACTGAGGGGTTACTGGGCCATACCGATGCTTACTAGGAGGTCATTGGGATATACTGTGGGCACTGGGATCCCCTTACCCGGATGTGGTACATCTCCCCTCCCGGATTTTGGGGGGCATCCCTAGGACCCCTCCCCTTGCAGATGGGGGACCCCCTGAACTCCACTGCTGGGCTTTAGAGGACACCCCAAAATCCTCTCAAAACCCCTGAAATCCCCCCCTCGACCCATCGAAACCTTCTCCAGGTCCCCTCAAATCCCCTCAGAGACCTCATCCCTCCCCCGGACCCACCAAACCTTCTCAATGACCCGCAAAACCCACCTAGGACCCCCCAAGCCTATTCAGGGACCCCCCACTCCCCCTCAGGGACTCTCAAAAACGTCTGGGACCCCGTAAACCACCTAGAGACCCCAAAACTGGCTAAAAGGTCCCCAAAAATCCCCCAGGACCCCCAAGCCCCCTCAGAGACCCCCAAAGCCCATCTGGGACACCTCAAATCCCCTCAGAAACCAAAACCCCCTCGGAGACTCTCAAACCCCTTCAGGGACCTTCAAACTCCCCCCTGAGTCCCCTCAGGACACCGAACCCCCTCAGGGACCCCTCACAAAGACCCCGGGAACCCCGGAACCCCCGCGCTAAACCCTCCCCAGCCCTCCAGCCTTTCCACCCGCAACCCCCGAGGCGATCCCCAGACCCCGCTCTCGCCGCCCCCCCCCAGCACTCACAGCTCAGCGTAGCGGACGCCGCCTCTTCCCCACTCTTTTCCACGCGGACAAAATGGCGCTCGCTCTGCGCGCGCATCGTCCTTAGAAACTCGCCCCGCAGCCAATCAGCGCGCGGCCTCGGCCCCTGCCCGCCCTCTTTGGGCTTCCGCCCCGCGCGGTGCATTGTGGGAGTTGCAGTCCTTGCGGCGAGAAAGGATAGGCCTTTTGGGGTTTAGTTTTTCTGTCTTTTATTATCTCCTTTTTCTTTCTTTCGTTTCTTTCTTTCTTTCTTTCTCCTTTTTTATTCTCCTTTTTTTCTTTTTTTCTTTCTCTTTTTCCTTTTTTTTTGGTCTTTTTTCTTTGTTCTTTCTTTTTGTTTTTTTTCTTATTTTTTCCTGTTTTTTCTTTTTTTTATTCTCTAAAGTCTAGACAACTTTAGGAATAAATTTAAAAGCCAACACAGTGCCACACATGTAGGATGTGAACGTAAGGAAGTAGTAATGAAATCTCTGGCAAGACTTCACTCATACTGTGCTCACTAATACTTATCACATCATAAATATCTGCTTTCTTAAAAATGTTAGAAGACAGTTGATCCAGGGAATAAAACTTATGAGCTGGGAAGACAAGAACAGAAAAGCCCTCCTTCTGAAACAGTCACAGAAAAGGCAAATAACGGAGACACAAATATGAAGTGATGAAAGGGAGGTCACACAAAGAAATATTTTACATATAGGCAGAAGAATTACAAGCATTGCCCCATTTTCACTAATTCTTCCTTACTTTATTTGCTGTGATAAATAGCACAACTCCCTGCTTAAAACTGGGAGAATTTTACTCATTAATACACTACAGACTATGGAGAGTTTGTGTGCCAGTTCTGCTTCTCACTTGTTCAGTAAAGCTGAGCAGAACTTCTGATTAGACAGAAATCCCAAGTGGCTGCAGACTGGGCTAGAAGGGAGCAAATCACCATGAAAAACAAAGTCCCAGGGCTCCCTGAGAGTGCAGAAGAGCAGGGATGGTGTCAGGAAAGACACCTCCTGAGAGGAACACAAACTGAACTCAAGTCCAGTTTTCTTTTTCCTTCTATCAAAGTTATTTGGGAGACAGTTGTGACAGTTTTTCTATAAAATGCAGGTAGAAGGCCAAATCTTGATTTCCTTGGCTTTGGCATGACTGACATATTTGGGCACTTTTTCATTCCCTCACTTCAATTATATGGCAAGACAGCAGAGAACTCTGGAAAAAGGTTTCTTTAACACAAGTTGAAAATTAAGAGGTTATTTTTAGTTGGAAAAAACATTGTACTCTTCGCTTATTTTGCATAAAGGTCATATTCACTCATCTGATGATAGTAAAAAAGCCAAAAATAACATCATAAATCTCAGACATTAAAGTATGTTTGGCAAGTATCATTACTATGGAAAAGAATAAACTGTTGTATCTTCCCTTTCTCTCTCCTTTTCTCTCTTCAGTCTCAGTAGCCTTTGTGTCTCATTGTCTCAGAATTTTGCAGGTATTTACATTTTCCACACCTTACAGCACAAGGATATCCCCTTTCACATGGTATCCAAGCTACTGTTTGCTTGGAAACAAGCTATATGAAGGAAAAATATTTTAATTATGCAAAGAGTTTCAAGAATTCAGATATAAAATTTCAGATTTTTAAAATTCATTTTCGAAACTACAGAGAAAAATCCCACAGAGAAATTTTTAACTGTAAATAAATATATACAGTGTAAATAAAGAAATGCGTGTTGGAAAAAAAATTGTCTCATAATTGTAAAACAGTGATCAGCAGTAACTTCACAATGGAACACTCCTTTGTCCTCTGTCACTCTCCCTTTTGTACAATCTTCCATCCAGTTCCATCAAGTACTCCCCACAATGGAAATTTCTGGAACAGCATTGTTTTTCTTATCCTTGAAAAGAGAATGCTCCATGTTCACACTCATTAAAAGGCTGTGATTTTGTACCTAATGAGATCTCTCTCACTCTTTGATCAAACAAAACTTCTGTCTAAGTGAAATCTTGGCTGCTGAAGTAAAAAATAATATTTCTTCTTATTTTAGTGACACCCAGATTTCATTGAATGATTTACAAAGTCTGAAGGCACTGATTACAGCCCAGTGTAAAATTACCATTACACTCATAATTTACCATGCAATGGAATTGTAGAGCATTTAAAGAGCCATTGTAATAAACATCACAGTAAAGCAAACATACCTTGTCCTGGATATACACGTGTGTGTCTGTGTGTGTGTCCACAGAACAAGAACACAGTGGGTGTGAGAGAGAACTTCATTTATTATTCATTTCACTACAGATCACAGTCCATGGACAATAGTATGCAGAACATCTGAGTATCATTTACCACAGAATAATGAGAGTTATCTGTTAGGAAAAAACAAGAGAGGGGGCAGAAGAACAAATGTTAGACCTTGTGTCTGCTACAATTCACTGCCTTTAGGAACTAAGTCTTATTCCTACTCAAAAGACTTGCTATTTATACCAATAACACACACACACACACACATGAAATTCTGGCTATTGGGGAGAAAAAATATTATTCATCATTTCTCCTGCTTTTGGCAACAGTTTATGGTACTTGTAAACCTTGGAAAATAAACAAACCAACACATGAAGCAACCATGCATCGCAGAGCTGACTGCTCTATACTGCAAACAGGAGCCAGCTCTCAGAAATTACTGATCTTCTGGAAAAGTTGTGGGATAACTGCAAATTCCAAACATTAGTGTTAATTCTTGTGCCTATGATACACTGGTAAAAATTTCTGAATTCACCAGAAAGATGCTCACCTTAGGAGTTTATAAGCTAACTCATTGCATAGAGCAGAAAAAGTCACCTGCAGTAACACCTGCTTTCCAGCATGGTCTACAGTCCCCTCACAGGTAAAAGGATTGGAAGCACTCAGTTGATCAGCTGAAATCATCAGAGGACACCACAGTAACCTGCATGTCCTTTGCAAACCTTTTAAGATCTCACACTTAAGACAATATTCTGCCCTACAAAAATAAAGAAACTCTTTCAAAAATACCCAGTAAGACTAGAAAATAAAAAAAATTGTATGTCAGGTAACAATATTTTTCAAACCAATGAAGAGTTCACTCACATATCTGAGAGCAAAGCTGAGCTCATTTAAAGATTATCCTGTATTTTGAACATAGAAAGCACTCTATAAATGATTAATATTATTACTACTGTTCATCATTCCATGCAGAGCTCTCACAGCGAAGTCAAAGGAAATTCTCTGTTACAAACAACAGCAGAGTCACACAAGTCTAAGATCACAGGTATGAGAATGAGATTAAACAATATATAACTATTAAAAATATTGTAAGTGAAGTCAGGTATAATCACAGGTAGCAGATTGAATATTCACATCTGAGTCCTCTACAAAACCTAGATAAGACAGAATTACAAAAAACCTAGAAAAGCAACGTTTTAATTAATTTTTTAAGGGAAGCTCCTTGGATTTACACATTTTTTTTCAAGTTTTAAATGAGCTGTTAGAACTGAAATGTTATTAAATCTGAAAACCGTTTTCCAGTCTCCCATATTTCCATGATGTGCTCTAAAACGTGTGTGTGCAGCACATTTCAGTCCTGCTCACAGGACATTTTACCACAGATGAGGGATCTGGATTTTCTTCTAATTTGGGGATTCCTACAAACAATCTCTGATTTACTTACGCTGCAGGTCCATGCCATTCCATGATTTTGGTGTTCACGGAGTGGCACAAAGGGTGTTTGCAGTGATTCTTTGGGTAACAGATGACACACTTATTTTCTGAGGTTTTGTGGAGGGGGAGCAGTTTTGTAAAACTCTTTGTAAACCTGCCTTGTAGCCCAGTCCCTTATTGCTCAAATTCTCCCTGGATGACACCGTGCCACAGCACCAGAGCACCCGGACAGACTCCAGCAGGGTGAAGGTGGAATGGTTTCATAGAGCCTGATGGATTCAGTCTGGATTTCACTGAAGTTTACACAAGTCCCAGACCCTGTTTTAGATACAGCAATGAAGGCAAAACTTCTTATCCTGCCAGAACAACCACCACGTTTCACACATTCCACACACAGAATCCTGCAGGAGCAAAGTGATTTTGTCTGACATTACTCTCATGGACCCAGGCTGCTCAACCAGCACCACAAAAATGCATCCACATTCCTTGAACTCAGCTCTTCAACTGTACATCAAACCCTCCTTCTCCACCTTTGTGGAACTGTCCCTGGGTGTGATCTGGGAGCAGATACAACCCAACAAAGCACATTTCTCTTGTCATCTGTCACAGTTTCTGCAGTGTCTGCGACTGAGTACTTGTGACCATCACACAACAACATGTGACTGTCATATGCACCCATTATTTTATTAACAAAAACGTCACTAGAAATGGCCAACTGTAGATATGACATAGACACTCTTAAGGTTCTAGTGACACGAAACACTTAAGGACTCAGCTGGCTGTGAAAAACAGATGCATATTTTAAACATTTCCCCTGCGGGTCCGGCAGGCAGAGGGTGGGGGCGGGGCAGCAGCCTTGGAACAAAGCCTTGGAAATCTTTTATCCATACACAGGATGACTGGAACCATCACTTACATCAGGGTTATCTCTACATACTGTCTTTATGTTGTCTGACATCTAATGCACGGTTTTTAAAAGAATAGATGAAAAGGGTTGAACTTTTTAAAGGTGCAAGGAACACTAAATTCAACCCTCACAGTTGAAGAAATAACACTCCAATAAATACCCACATCAGAAAAGCATCTCTTTTAAGTCCTGAAAACCAGACAAGGGACTTGCCACATGGGTGTCCTGTCATCCAGAACTATTAGGGAAAAATTCAATAGAATAAAGACGTCTATAAGTGTTCTGTCCAAGATCAAGGTGAGATTCTCTCTTCTAACAATTCACTGACCTAGGAAGCAAGAATTTGGCACAGAATTAATACCGGAGAAAAATGAGACCAGTGAAAGATCCTGAGTTCAGGAGAACCTGACTGTGCTGGGGAATCAGAGCTTTCCCCCTGGGAAATGAACTGCTCTGAAAGAGTGGGAAGAAACCAGGAACAAAGGCTGAGTTCAAATGCTCCAGAGTAAACAAGTCCTTCCTCACGAAAAGGTCTGAGCTCCCCTTAACTCATCTCTAGACATCCATGGAAATAAAACAGCCTGACCTTGAACCCAAGGGAAACAAATTCCACGGCTTTAGCTGGAGCAAGGCTGGGGGGGGATGTGTCACTCCTCTATGACATCACATGCTCCCCGTGACATCACATCTTTCCTGTGACATCACACCTCCCCTATGACATCACATCTCCCCTACTATGTCCCATCCATCATATGACATCACATCTCTCCAATGACACCATATCATCCCAGTGACATCCCATCCTCCCCGTGATGTCACAGCTCCCATATGACATCACGGTTCCCCTGTGATATCACATCCTCCCCTATGATGTCACAATCATCACATGACATCACACCATTCCTGTGACATCACACATCCCCTGTGACATCACACATCCCCTGTGACACCACACATCCCCTGTGACATCACAGCTGACATAACATCCATCATGTGACATCACAGCTGACATAACATCCATCATATGACATCACAGCTCTCCTGTGATATCACATCATCCCTCTGACATCACATCTTCCCCTGTGACATAAAAGCTCTGCTATGACACCACATGTGCCCTGTGACATCACATTCTCCCCATGACATCACAGCTCCCCTATGACATCAAATTCTCCCCGTGATATCACCTCGTTTCTGTGACAGCACATCTCCCCTATGACATCACATCCAGCATATGACATCGTATCTCGCCTGTGATATCATCCCCGTGACATCAAAACTGCCCAGTGACATCACATCCTCCCTGTGACATCACAACTCCTCTATGGCATCACATCCATCGTATCACATCACAACTCTCCTGTGACATCACATCCTTCCCATGACATCACACCTCCTCTGTGACATCACATTTCTCCTATGATGTCAAATCCATCATATCACATCACACCTCTCCAGTGACATCACATCTTCCCTATTACGTCACATCTCCCCTGTGACGTCACATCTCCGCTGCTATGTCACGTCCTCCACTGTGACATCAATGCTCAACTGTGACTTAACACCTGCCCTGTGACATCATATCTCCTCTATGGTGTCAAATCTGTCATATGACATCAGATCTCTCCTGTGATATCATATCACCCCTGTGACATCACATCCTCCCCTGTGACATCACATCCTTCCTGTGACATGACATTCCTTTCTGTGACATCACATCTCCCCTATGACATCACATCCATCATATGACATCACACCTCTCCTGTGATATCAGATCATCCTGGTGATGTCATGTCCAACCCAGTGACATCACACCTCCCCGTTGACATCACACCTGTCCCTGTGACATCACATCTCCCATGAGGTCGCATCCATCATATGACAGCACATCCTCCCCTGTGACATCACAGCTCCCCTATGACATCACATCCTTGTTGTGACATCAAGGCTCTTCAATGAAGTCACATTCATCATATGACATCACAACTCTCCTGTGATAGCATATCTTCCCTGTGCTATCACATCTCCCCTACGACATCACATCCTCCCTCTGAAATCAGAGCTCCTCTATGATGTCACATTGATCATATGACATCACATCCTTCCTGTGACATCACATCTCCTCTATGCCATCACATCCATCACAGGACATTAACCTCTCCTGTGATATCATATCATCCCTGTGACATCAGATCCTCACCATGACATCACAGCTCCCCTATGACATCACAGCTCCCCTGTGATATCACATCATCCCCTATGATGTCAAAACCATCATATGACATCACATCCTTCCTGTGACATCACATCTACCCTATCACATCACACCTCCCCTTTGACATCACAGCTGACGTTACATCCATCATGAGACATCACACCCTTCCTGTGATATCACATCTCCCCTATGATGTCAAATCCATCATATAACATCTGATATGGTTTGAAGCTGGCTCCCTGCCAAGTCTCCAAACCTTACCACCAGAAGTCCCCCCCCCCCCCCCCCCCCCAAACCTCAGGGAGAAGAAGGAGAAAAAAACTAAGAAACGAGAGAGAGAAAACCAAAGTGAGATATATAAATATATTTACACTTATATATATAATTAAAATATACAATTTCAAAAGGGAAAGGGAAGGGGGAAGGAAAAGGGAACAAAGCTAAAATAATATATATATATATTCCAATTAGTGACCCAATATCTAACAACTAAAAGAGTTAGCAAAGGAATATCTCACTACTCTCCTGGGACAACCGAGAGTCGCTCCGGAACGATCGCCGGCAACCTCTGTCTCCCAAGGCCAACAAGGCCTAGCCAGGCCTCGCTCACCAACACGGCAGACTCAACAGCAGGGAACCTGCACCTCCAAGCCGCCGGAAGGAAAGAGATTGAAGGCCTCTCCTCCTTTCTTCTTATAATCTGGCTTACGTAAAAATCGTAGGGAATACTGGGTAAATCTGGACCCTTACTTGGTTACAAACTGGTCACCAAGGAAGGCCTAGCCCAAACCACCACACATCACATCTCTATTGTGACATCACATCCTTCCTGTGACATCACATACTTCCTGTGACATCACATCTCTCCTGTGATATCACATCTCTCCCATGGCATCACCTCTTCCCTATGACATCACATCCTCCCTGTGACATCACATATCCCTGGTGATATCACATCCTTGTTGTGACATCAAGGCTCTTCAATGACATCACATCCATCATATGACATCGCATCTCCCCTGTGACATCACATCCAGTGACATCCAGATCCATCCCAAGGTTGGAGGTGTGTGAGACAGGCAGAACCACAAATGCCTGCACAGCCCAGAGCAGTCAGTGTGGGGCTGTGCTTGCTGCTGCAGAGACCCCCAGGGAACAAACACAGGCAGGAGTTTGGGGGGCTGTGTGTGTGTCCCCAAGGAGGACACTTGCCTTATTATTGCTTATTATTTGTAATATCTTATAGATCTATCACACAACACCTGAGGATGGATTCTATAGAATATGTGCCATAGATATTTGGGTTGGGTCTGGCTGAGCTGCAGTTCAGTTCCCCACAGCAGCCCTCCCAGGGCTGGGCTTGGCATTGGCAGCTGGAAGGGGGTTGAGAACACCCC
The DNA here is from genome assembly GCF_036250125.1 of Pseudopipra pipra. NCBI lineage: Eukaryota > Metazoa > Chordata > Aves > Passeriformes > Pipridae > Pseudopipra > Pseudopipra pipra. The sequence goes on from NC_087580.1 coordinate 41,492,395, forward strand.
AGTGTTTTGGCCACTGCTGAGCACAGCACCAACACTGGGACATTCCTTCCTTAGCTGAGGGCAAGAGCCTGGCAGGGGACCCAAGTAGGCCAGCTGAGCCCAACTGACCCAAGGGACATTGCAGACCATGGGAGGTCAGCTCAGCTCTAAAAGCTGAGGCAGGGAGCAGGAGGGGGGCATTCATTGTCTCATGGCTGCCTGCTGAGGAACCGTCCCGCGGACCCAAGCCCTGCTCCTCGGGAGTGGCCAACCATGGCTGCTCATGGGAAGTAGAGAACAAACCCTGCTATCTTTTGCTTCTGTGTGCACAAGCTTTGCTTTGCTTTTTCCTTTAAAAAACCTGCCTTATCTAAACCCACTATTTTTTTTTTCCACCTTACGCTCTTCCCTGTCCTGCTGGGACTTGTAGGGCCGTTCCCCAGTGTGGATGCGTTGGTGGGTGCGGAGGGTGGAGCTCTAGCTGAAGCTCTTTCCACATTCCCTACACTTGTAGGGCTGTTCCCCAGTGTGGATGTGCTGGTGGCTGAGGAGGGTGGACGTGTCACTGAAGCTCTTTCCACATTCCCTACACCTGTAGGGATGTTCCCCAGTGTGGATGTGCTGGTGGGTGAGCAGAGTGGTGCTCCTCCTGAAGCTCTTCCCACATTCCAAGCACCTGAAGGGCTTCTCCCTGCTGGGAGGCTGCTCAGGGACCACCAGCTCAGAGCTCCGCCTCAAGCTCCAGTTGCCTTCCCAGCACAGGCTGGCTCTTTCCTCCTCAGAACACCCTGGGATGGCTTTGGAGCCCCTCCTGCGGGGGGATCTCCGGCCCTTTTCCTCCCCGCTGCCTTCCTGCGCCGGGGAGCCCTTCAAAACGGCCTCTCCCACCAGGGTCTCACGGGGGGATTTGTCCTCCGGGCTCTCCGTCCTCAGCTCGGGGCCTGGGGCAGGAAGCAAGAAGGACAGGGAGGGGATTTGCCTCCGGCCCACAGGGAAGGCCAAGGACATCCCCCCAACTCCGGCCCCGGCAGGACGGCGGCGCCAGCGGGGTTGTCCTGCAGCCGGGGCCATGCTCGGCTGACAGAGTCAGCACAACACCCGCCCAAAGGGACACTGACTTCCCCCTCACCTGCCTGGGGGGCCCAAGGCATCTTCCTCTTCCTCGCAGCCTCCTCCTCCATCCGCCCAAGCTTTGGGAAGGACAAATCCTGATGGGGGGGAAAACAAGGGCTAAGCGCGTTGGTTTGGGGGTTCCTCCTGCCCAAGTCCATCTCTAGAACTCACCGGGCATCCTGTGTCCATAAAAACCTCCAAAACACCAAGATTCAGCTCAGAAAAACCCAAACCATCGAGATTCAGGCAAAAAACCTTCAGAAATAGGAAGAAGACCCTTAGTCCCTCAAACTGCAAAACGTTGAAATTCAGCTAAAAATACTCCAAAATATGAAGATTACCCCAAAAAATTCTCCCAGAAGATCCCCCTCTCTGGTCTCTCCCCTCTGGGGTTCAGAAGGTCTCCCCAGTCTGGAATGCTGCGGGTGCCACTCAGGGATGCTGGGAGTGTTTGGGGTCCCAAGGGTTCCTTCTCTTGTGACTCTCGCCTTACGGGTGCCGTGTTCCCAGACATTCCCCCTCTCCAGGGTTCTCCACTCTGTTGTCCCAGGGATCCCAGAGGTCCCCACTGTCCAGGCTTCCCCTTCTCCTCTCCCCCGTCTCCGGCTCCTGGGGCTTCTCTTGCCCCTTTCCCAATCACCCGACAGCTGCAGGAAGGGCAGGGACAGGGGCGGAGCAGGAACATGAACAGCAGGAAAACAAGTGCCTTCCCCCCCATCCCACGGGCACCCGGGAAGGGGAACTCGTCCCAAATATCCTGGGGAGAGTGCGGGTGGTCATGACATACTCGGGCTGCCAGCACAGATTTCTCTGCAAAGTCTGCAGTGAGTCAAGCTCTGGAGAGGAGATTGTGCCCCATGGATGGGATTGCAGAGGGGCCCTCAGGTCCCCAGCAGGAATCGGCAACCAGGAATAGACACAAAAGGCCCCCACAAAGATTTGGGGGGAGTGTCCTGTAGGGAGGGGACAGTGTCACCCCACAAGGGCGGGGCTGGCAAGTGGGAGGCTGCTCCAGGGCTCTGCAAGAGGCCTCGTGCTCTGCTCGGCCCCAGCACTGCCTGGTACCAAACCCCCTGGCTGCCCCCAGCCCTGGGCAGCTCTGCTGCCACAGGCTGTGCCCTCACCGTGGCCCTGCAATGGCCCTGCCTGTCCCTCACCTGTGGCTCTGCCCGTGGCCCTGTCCCTTGGCTCTCTCTCTGCCAGCTCAGTGTGGGGCACACGGCCTGGGGGTCCCTCCCAAGCCCCCCGGGCAGCCGGCGTTGGCTGGGGGGATGTGAGGGCTGGGCCTGCTCAGCACAGCCCCGGCCTCGTGCCCAGCACCTCTTTCCTGACCCACACAAGAGCTTCCCGGCCCCCCCAGGGCTCCCCTGATGCTGCCTCTGCTCCTGGCCCTGCCTTTGCTGCTCCCTTGGCTGGGGCAGCGGCTGCAGGTGGGGGATGGCAGCAGCTTCAGCTCCACGGCACTTCCTGGGGGGAGCTCAGCCCGGGGGGGACGGGCAGGGACCTGATGGGGATGGACAGGGGCCCAGCAGGGACAGCCAGGGCCTGCAGGGGAAGGCACAGGGACAACCTGGACCCCCACACTGACACCGCTGTCTCTGCTCCTCCTTGCAGGCTCCGTGGCCAGGCACAGTTGGTGTTCCTGGGTGCCCACCATCTCAGCACTTGGAGACGCTCAAATCAGTGCCCACAGCTCTGCAGCAAAGCCCCAGCTCACCTGGCACACAGGAGATGGAGACAGCACCTTCTCAGGGATGGGCACTGACAGCTTTGCCCTCTTCCCCACCACAGGGCTCTCCTTCAGCAGCACCTCTGCCTTGCACTTATTCTTAGCCTCACCTCAGGGACAGCTCTGGGCTCACCTCCGCGCCACTTCTCAGCCTCACCTCAGGGCCTGGGCTCAAGGACAGGAACCTGCAGGGAGGGGACATCAGGTGCAAGCTCAGGGCTGCCTGCTTGCACTGGCCTCTGGGCTTCCTTCTCCTTTTACAACCAGCCCACAACTTACCCTGCTTTTCTAACACCACACATTTACAGACTAACCTTGGAGATAGATATGGACAGACATCTCTATCACCCTGGGGATAGAGCCTCAAGCATGTGCTGCCATAGGAATGGCAATCAGAGAATCACAGAATCAGCCACATTGGAAAAGACCTCTGGGGCCATCAAGTCCAACCCTGGATCCAACCCCGCCGTGCTTCCCAGACCATGGCACTGAGGCCACATCCACTCTCACCTTCAACACCTCCAGGGACGCTGACTCCACCCCCTCCCTGCCCAGACCATTCCAAGGCCTGATTGCTCTGTTGGGAAAAAATTGCTTCCTAATATCCAACCTAAACCTCCCCTGGCACAGCTCAAGACCCAGCCCTCTTGTCCTACTGCTGCTTCCTGGCACAACAGCCCCACCCCCACCTGGCTCCAACCTCCTGGCAGGGACTTGCAGACAGTCAGGAGGTCTCCCCTGAGCCTCCTCTTCTCCAGCCTCAACACCCCCAGCTCCCTCAGCCTCTCCTCACACCACTTGTGCTCCACTCCCTTCCCCAGCCTCGCTGCTCTTCTCTGCACCTGCTCCAGCCCCTCCAGGGCCTTCCTCAACTCAGGGGCCCAGAGCTGGACACAGCACTCCAGGGGTGGCCTCACCAGCACTCAGTCCAGCCCAACAATCACTTCCCTGCTCCTGCTGACACACTCTTCCTCACACAGGACACCATCCATTGGCCCTCTTGGCCACCTGGCCACACTCTGCCTCCTCTTCAGCTCCCTGTCCATCCACACTCCCAGCTCCCTTTCTGCCTGCCTGCTCTCCAGACATTCTGGCCCCAGCCCGGGGGGCTGACGGGGCTTCTTGTGGCCAAAGGGCCTGCTTGAACCTCATCCCCTTGCAATCAGCCCATGGATCCAGCTTGGCCAGGTCCCTCTGCAGAGCCTTCCTGCCTTCCAGCACATCAACACACCCCCAGCTTGGGGTCACCTGCACATTTGCTGATGAAATGCCTGGTTCTGCAGCAGCTGCAGATGCTCAAGGGGCAGCAGGACCAACTCAGGGGCCTGGGGGGACCTGGGGGGCTTTGGGGTGTGGGAGGGTCTTGGGGGAGCTGGGGAGGGGCTTTGGGGATTGGGGGTACAAACCAGCACAGACCAGGACAGACCAGTACAGACCAGTACCTCCTCACTGCTCCCCAGATCTCTCCTGGAGCTGGGCCACGTTGTCCTGGGACACCTGAGCCCCCTCTAGTGCCCCCAGTACAGCCCAGTGCCCCAAGTACAGCCCACTGTGTTCCTGTCCCAGGGTGCTGGGTGATCTTTCTTTGGGGGGGTTGGAAGGGATTTGAGGTGGGGACTGGGGGAGATTTGGGGGGATCTGGGGGGGCGGTTGGATGGGGATTTGGGGGATTTTGAGGGGCTTTGGGTGAATTTGGGGGAGTTAAAAGGGTCTTGGGGGCATTGGGGGATCAAAAGTATCTTGGGGGAAGGAGATTAAACGAAAAAAAGGGGAGTTGGGGGACATTTGAGGGGGTTAATGGGGCCTAGAAGGGGAGAGGAGGGCCTGAACCAAGAGCAGGTGAGTCCTGAGACCCCCCTCGTGTCCCTAAGACCCTTTCGGTGTCCCCAGTTCCCCCCTTGGCATCCCCAATTCCACTGTCCTCAAACCCCTCCCCACTGTCCCCAAACCCCATCCTTGATGTCCCCAACCCTCCATCTCACTCCAGGAGACCCCCTGGACCCTCTGACCAAAAACACTCCTCCCCGACTCACAGAAAGGCCAAGGGCATCTGGGGACATGTTGGGGACAACTGGGGGGCTTTGGGGGGCACTGGGTCATTACTGGGGGATACTGGGACACACTGGGGGAAACCAGGGGGCACTGGGAGGGACTGTGGGGTTACTGGGGGATTACCAGGACACACGAGGAGACACTGGGAGGTTACTGGGCCATACTGGGGGTTACTGGGTGCTCACTGCAGGATCACTGGGCCATCCTGGGGGGCAGTGGGAGGTCACTGGGACACACTGGGTGGTCACTGAGGGGGTTACTGGGCTATACTGAAGGTCACTGGGCTATACTGAAGGTCACTGGGATATACTGGGGCACTGAGATCCCCTTACCCAGATGTGGTACATCCCCCTCCCCAGATTTTTGGGGGCACCAACAGGACCCCTCCCCTGGGAGCTGGGGGACCCCCTGAACCCCACTTCTGGGCTTTAGGGGACCCCCGGGCCCCTCTGTCTTTAGGGTCTCTGTGTGCTGAGTTTTGGGAGTCTCTGAGGCTCAGGGGGGGAATTGGGATCCTCTTTCCCTGTGGTCGGTCCACCGACATAGAGACCCCATAAAATCTCCTCAAAACCCCTGAAATTCCCTCAGAAATCCACCTCTGGACCCATCCAAACCTCATCAAGGACCCCTACAAATCCCCTCAGAGACATAATTCCCCCTACCAAGACCCCCTAAACCCTCTCAGTAACCTGTAAAACCCACCTGGGCCCCCCCAGGCCCTTTCAGGGACCCCAAAAACTACCTCAGAGACCCTCAAAACCGTCTGGGAGTCCCGAAATCCCCCTAGAAACCTCCAAAACTGCTTCAAAGACCCCCCCCCAGAAGGCCCCCCAGGACCTCCCAATTCCCTCGGAGACTCCAAAACTCCCTCGGGGATTCCCAAACCCCTTCAGGGACCTTCAACCTCCCCCCTAAGTCCCCTCAAGACACCAAACCCCTTCAGAGACCCCCCCAAAACCTCCTCAGGGACCCCTAAAAGCCCCTAAGGGACCCCAAAACTACAGAACAGCAGAAGAGCTTTCTGTAAAGGAAGGGAGCAAAGACTCTGAGAAGGAGGAGACCAAGGAAAAACTGAAGCAAAGCAATAAAATCATCCTGGCCCTTGCAGTTTTTCCTTCACCTTTTTCTCACTTTTCCTTTTTTCAGGGTCCTTTTTTCGGTTGGGTGGTTTTGAATTTTTTTTCCGAGGGACTTTTTCGGCAATCGAATCACCCTTCCGGGTTCCTGGGAGGCCTCCGGGCCCCGCGGCCCCCGAGAGGGTCCTCCGAACCTCCGAACCCCCCGCGCTAAACCCTCCCGAGCCCTCCAGCCTTTCCACCCACAGCCGCGCTCCCCGCAGCCCCCGAGGGGATCCCCAGACCCCGCTCTCCCGCACCCCCCGCCTGCACTCAGAGCTCACCGACCGACCCGCCGCCATCACCGATTCCCGGCAGCCAACGCGGCAGGGGCGGGGGCGGGTCTGCGGGGGCGTGGCCGCGCGCTGATTGGCTGCGGCGGCGTTCTCTGAACGCGGTGCGCGCGCAGCCGGGAATCGGTGATGGCGGCGGGGCCTGCGGTTCGCTCTGAGTGCTGTGAGTCCCCCCGGGGGGGCTCGGGAGGGTTTAGCGGGGGGGTTCGGGGATAACCGAGGAGGTTTTGAGGGGTCCCTGAGGGAGTTCGGTGTCCTGAGGGGACTCAGGGGGTGGTTGAAGGTTCCTGAAGGGGTTTGGGGGTCTCTGAGGGGGTTTTGGTTTCTGAGGAGATTTGGGGGGTGCCAGGTCGGCTTTGGGGGTCTCTGAGGAGGTTTGGGGGTCCTGGCGGGACCTTTTAGGCAGTTTTGGGGTCTCTAGGGGGTTTACGGGGTCTTAGACAGTTTTGAGGGTCTCTGAAGGGGATTGGGGTGTCCCTAAAGGGGACTGGGGGGTCCCGGGTGGGTTTTGCGGGTCACTGAGAGGGTTTAGAGGGTGCTGGGGAGGGATGAGGTCTCTGAGGGCATTTGAGGGGACCTTGAGAAGGTTTTGATGTGTCGAGGGGGGGATTTCAGGGGTTTTGAGGGCATTTTGGGGGATCCCCTAAAGCCCAGCAGTGGGTTCCGTGGGTCCCCCAGCCCCAAAAAGAAGGGGTCCTAGGGATGGCCCCCAAAATCCGGGGGGGGAAATGTACCACATCTGGGTAAGGGGATCCCTAGACCCCAGTATATCCCAGTGACTTTCCAGTGACCCCTTCAGTGACCAGCCAGTGTGTCCCAGTGACCTCCCACTGCCCCCCCGTATGGCCCAGTGATCCTGCAGTGAGCACCCAGTAACCCCCAGTATGGCCCAGTAACCTGCCAGTGTCTCCCCGTTTGTCCTGGTATTCCCCAGTAACTCCCCAGTCCCTCCCAGTCCCTCCCAGTGTCCCTCAGTTCCCCCCAGTGTGTCCCAGTATCCCCCAGTAATCACTCAGGGCCCTGCAAAGCCCCCCAACTCTCCCCAATGTTTCCCCAGATGCCCTTGGTCTTTCTGTGAGCATGGGGGGGGGTGTTTTTGTGGTCAGAGGGTCCAGGGGGGGCTCCTGGGGTGAGATGGAGGGTTGGGGACATCAGGGATGGGCCTTGGGGACAGTGGGGAGGGGTTTGTGGACAGTGGAATTGGGGGTGGCAAGGGGGGAATTAGGGCTATGGGAAGTCCCTGGGAACATTGGAGACACCAGGGGGGCCTCGGGGTGTCAAGGGGGGAACTGGGGACACCAAGAGGGTCTTGGGGACACCAGGGTGGGTCTAAAGACTCACCTGCTCTTGGTGCAGCCCCTCCTCTGCCCGCCCAGGCCTCATTAACCCCTCCCAAATGTCTCCTAACCTCCATTTTCCCTTTAATCCCCTCCCCCAATAGGTACCTCTGACCCCCCAATGTCCCCAAGACCTCTTTGAACTTCCCTAAAAGCACTCAAAACCCTCAAATCCCCATCCAAACCCCCCAAGATCCCTTCAAATCTCCCCCAGCCCCTCCCCAAATCCCTTCCAACCCCCCCAAAGAGGGATCACCCAGCACCCTGGGACAGGAACACAGTGGGCTGTACTGGGGGCACTGGGCTGTACTGGGAGGGCACTGGGGGGGCTCAGGTGTCTCATGACAACGTGGCCCAGCTCCAGAAGAGATCCAGGGAGCAGTGAGGAGGTACTGGTCTGTCCTGGTCTGCCCCCCATTCCCAAAGCCCCTCCCCAGCTCCCCCAGGACCCTCCCGGACCCCAAAGCCCCCCAGGCCCCCTCAGGCCCCTGACTTGGTCCTGCTGCCCCTTGAGCATCTGCAGCTCCTGCAGAACCAGGCATTTCTTTGCTCCCCACAGGGTCGTTCCCACACCCAGAATGGAATCTGGAGGCAGCAGGATGTGCACAGAGCTCCCATTTCCTACAGTGCAAAGGGGCTGCAGGGAATGATTCCCCTGCTCTTGCAAATCTGCCAAAACCTGCAGGGCACAGAAGGGGGAGCTTCAGGAATTTGCTGGCCTTGGGAGTGGAGCTCACAGGGTATTGAGAGGAACATATCCCTCAAATACAATCTCTCTGCATACACAATATCTGTCTGGACAGACAGATAAAGTAATAATCAGATATATTCTGTATCATATCTATGGCACATATTCTATAGAATCCATCCTTAGCTATTGTATGATAGATCTATAAGATATTACAAACAATAAGCAGTAATAGAACATGTGTCCTCTTTAGGGACACACACTTCAGAAGGGAACTTGCACTTGACCCCCTCCCTCTTCAGCTTCGAGCCACCCGGTGCCACAGAGGGGGACAGAGCTCCTGTGGAACATTCTATTCCATTGACACAGAGCAAGGAATAAACCCAAACTATTGCCTGGGTTTGTCCCCTGGGGGTCTCTGCAGCAGCAAGCACAGCCCCACACTGACTGCTCTGGGCTGTGCAGGCATTTGTGCTTCTGCCTGTCTCACACACACACACAAAAGTCTGGTGTAGTGCTGCCCTCAGGAAACCCCCCCACCCTTGGTCCAGCTAAAGCCGTGGAATTTGTCTTTGTTTCCCTTGGGTTCAGGGTCAGGCTGTGCCTGTGTCCAGCCCAGAGGTTCAGAAAAGCATTTCTCCCGTCCCACTGCAATCTGCTGCTGCAGACAGGACCCAGGCACTGGTGGCACTGGGAGTGAACAGCAGAGTGTTTCCAGGGGCTCTCTGAAGGAACACAAGTGTCCAGAGAAACCAGCACAAGTGTCCACAGAAGTCCCAGTCCTTCATCCCTGAATGAGCTTGTTCAGCCTAGAAAAACTAAGTTTTATTTTTATGGAAGGAGGTTTTTCCCACTTTTACACCAGTTTAGTTCCAAACTGGTTTCATCATTTCCTCCTCCCGATTTCCCTGAAGGACACTGACAGGGGCCATGGACACTGACAGGGATCACAGAGTTTTTCCCTTGGCCATACAGCTCCTGCTGTTTGGCAGCACAGGAGAGGTTAATTAGAGCCCAGGCTCCAATCCCAGGGCCCCCATTGGATCAGCAGTTGGGGATACAAACTGACCTTGGGCTCAGGATGCAGCTGCGAGCAGACATTTCCCTGCAAAGTCTACAGTGAGTCAAGTTCTGGAGAGGAGATTGTGCCCCATGGATGGGATTGCAGAGGCTCCCTCAGGTCCCCAGGATGAATCATCACTCTCTGCAAGTCCCTGCCAGGAGGTTGTAGCCAGGTGGGGGTGGGGCTGTTCTGACAGGAAGCAGCAGTAGGACAAGAGGGCTGGGTCTTGAGCTGTGCTAGGGGAGGTTTAGGTTGGATATTAGGAAGCAGTTTTTTCCCAAGAGAGTAATCAGACCTTGGAATGGGCTGGGCAGGGAGGGGGTGGAGTCAGCGTCCCTGGAGGTGTTGAAGGTGAGAGTGGATGTGGCATCAGTGCCATGGTCTGGGAAGCACAGCGGGGTTGGATCAAGGGTTGGACTTGATGATTTGGGAGGTCTTTTCCAACTGGGCTGATTCTGTGATTCCCATTCCTGTGGCAGCACATGCTGGAGGCTCTATCCCCAGGGTGATAGAGATGTCTGTCCATATCTATCTCCAAGGTTAGTCTGTAAATGTGTGGTGTTAGAAAAGCAGGCTGAGTTGTGGGCTGGTTGTAGAAGGAGAAAGAAGCCCAGAGGCCAGTGCAAGCAGGCAGCCCTGAGCTTGCACATGATGTCCCCTCCCTGCAGGTTCCTGTCCTTGAGCCCAGGCCCTGAGGTGAGGTTGAGAAGTGGCGCGGAGGTGAGCCCAGAGCTGTCCCTGAGGTGAGGCTGAGAATAAGTGCAAGGCAGAGGTGCTGCTGAGGAAGGAGAGCCCCGTGGTGGAGAAGAGGAAAAATTGTGCCCATCCCCGAGAAGGTGCTGTGTCCATCCCCTGTGTGCCAGGTGAGCTGGGGCTTTGCTGCAGAGCTGCGGGCGCTGATTTGAGCGTCTCCAAGTGCTGAGATGGTGGGCACCCAGGAACACAAACTGTGCCTGGCCACGGAGCCTGCAAGGAGGAGCAGAGACAGCCGTGGCAGTGTGGGGGCCCAGGTTGTCCTCCCAGGAGGAGCCCACGCTGGAGCAGGGGATGCCCAAAGGAGGCTGAGAGCCCGTCAGAAGCCACTGCAGAGCCGAGGGAGCAAAGCCCTGGTTTCTCAGGGTGTCGCCTCTCACCCCAATTTGGTTTTGGAAGATTTTTTTTTGTCTATTCTTCATATTTTTGAGTATTTTTTAGCTGAATCTCAACTTATTGCAGTTTGGGGGGGCAGGGATCTTCCTACTGTTTCTGAATCTCATTGTTTTTTGCCTGAATCTCGATGGTTTGGGTTTTTCTGGGCTGAATCGTGGTGTTTCGGAGGTTTTTATGGAACCAGGATGCCCGGTGAGTTCTAGAGATGGACTTGGGCAGGAGGAACCCCCAAGCCAACGCACTCAGCCCTTGTTTTCCCCCCATCAGGATTTGTCCTTCCCAAAGCTTGGGCTAATGGAGGAGGAGGCTGCGAGGAAGAGGAAGATGCCTTGGGCCCCCCAGGCAGGTGAGGAGGAAGTCAGTGTCCCTTTGGGCGGGTGTTGTGCTGGCTCTGTCAGCCGAGCATGGCCCCGGCTGCAGGACAACCCCGCTGGCGCCGCCGTCCTGCCGGGGCCGGAGTTGGGGGGATGTCCTTGGCCTTCCCTGTGGGCCGGAGGCAAATCCCCTCCCTGTCCTTGTTGCTTCCTGCCCCAGGCCCCGAGCTGAGGACGGAGAGCCCGGAGGACAAATCCCCCCGTGAGACCCTGGTGGGAGAGGCCGTTTTGAAGGGCTCCCCGGCGCAGGAAGGCAGCGGGGAGGAAAAGGGCCGGAGATCCCCCCGCAGGAGGGGCTCCAAAGCCATCCCAGGGTGCTCTGAGGAGGAAAGACCCAGCCTGTGCCAGGAAGGTGGCAGGAACTTGAGCAGGAACTCCAAGGTTGTGGTCCCAAGGCAACCTCCCACTAGAAATAAGCCCTTCAGGTGCTTGGAATGTGGGAAGAGTTTCAGGAACAGCTTCCACCTGATCCGGCACCAGCAGATCCACACAGGGAAACGGCCCTACATGTGTAGGGAATGTGGGAAGAGCTTCAGAGACAGCTCTGATCTCCTCAGCCACCAGCGCACCCACACTGGAGAATGACCCTACACGTGTGAGGAATGTGGGAAGAGCTTTAGTGACAGCTCCAACCTCCGCACCCACTAGCACATCCACAGTGGGGAACAACCCTACACATGTGGGGAATGTGGGAAGAGCTTCAGGCAGAACTCCACCCTCTGCTCCCACCAGCGCATCCACACCGGGGAACGGCCCTACAAGTGTTTGCAATGTGGAAAGAGGTTTAGCACCAGCTCCAATCTCTACACGCATGAGCGGATGCACACGGATGAGAGGCCCTTCCGCTGCACTGACTGTGGGAAGGGCTTCAACCAGAACTCCACCCTCGTCAGGCACTGGCGGATCCACACCGGCGAGAGGCCCTACAAGTGTGGGGAGTGTGGGAAGAGCTTTGCCCAGAGCTCTACCTTGACCTCACACCAACGGACCCACCAGACACAGAGAAAGAAGTAACATTCAGAAACATATCTGCTTCTCTGTCTCAATTAATAAACCCCACAGTTAATAATTAATAATATTCTAAATAATAATATTAATAATTAATAATATTCATAGCAATTGTGATTTGACAATATATTGTGACCTGCATATGCACATATGAGCAAAGGGATATTCGAAATAGGTATTGTAGTTTCTGCAGTTCTTGTGTTATAGGTGAGGGTAGAAAGGATTTGAGCTAAAAATTGTCTGAACATTTTGAGAGTGCAGAGACATCTGTCTGACCATCACTAGATGTGCTTTGATTTTAAGGCAGAGCATGTTAAAGAGTGCAATAACTTAAAGCCAGCTGCAATCTTGAATTTTTGCTCTTTCATCAAAAACAATAGCACTAATAATTACTAATAGTTAATGAGCTAACATGCAATAAATGTATCTGCTCCTTTTGACATCTGTGTCAGTTTAATGTTCTTTAATGAATCAGTGTGTTCATAACAGGAAATCTTCCTCATCCTCTGATTAAAATGTAACGTTGACTAAAGGATTATAGAGGGGACTTAATTTTACTGACTGTTTTAACAGTTGTCACAGCTGTTGGAAAAGGAAAGGCAATTGAAACACTCCAAAAAAGGGGGGGGGGGACAGAACGAGAGTAGTTTAATAAATGTAAACATGGTCTCTGAATGCCAAACATAAAACATTGAGCAGATCTGTAACTCCACAAAGCTGCTGTACACTATGTACTTTTGCCTTTTGTGGCTCACTGTGTTTCATTCATTTGAACACTGAGCAGTTTCCCTACTTTCTCCATTTAAAAATGTGCAGCAGCATTTAAATGTGGAACAGATTCAGCTGTTCATGTGCCTGGAGTTTCATCTTAGAATGCAACTGATAGAATACTCATCTGACAGGAAATAAAGGTTGTGTAGAATGGCTGTAACATTTCAAAAGTGGACACAGGTGTCACATCCTGTGAATGCTGCAGTGCAGTGATGGTTGGTGTACGTATTTTATGTTTTTCTAACCGTTCTCATGTTGTGATGTGGGAATGGTGTGTGGAGTTCCCCTGCGAGTCTGTCTGGGTTATGTCTGTGTAGGGATGAACAGGAGTGTGTGTGTAGATTCCCATGCCTGTGTGTTTGTGTGTGTGCAGGGGGATTCTGTGCTAAACTCGTTGAGCTACGAGGTTCACAAAGGACCCCCTTGCTTTCTAAATTCCTTCTCAGAGAGGAGCCTGGGGGGGGGCTGGATCCAATCTCAGGCTCAGATTTTGGTTTCAGTTGAAGGAATTATAGAGGTGTGTTGTAATCACTTTGTCCTGCAGGTTTTAGTGATGGCAAATCAGAAATATTTCTTTAAAATGAATTATTTCTAATGACAAATGAACAGAAAATTTACCAGACAAGTGAACAGACGAAAGACCTTAAAGAGAGCTATTTATTTCAAATTATAAAAGCCAAAAACTTCCTAGCAGTATAGTGTAAGATAGGACAGGACAGTATCAAAGTCATTCTATTAAAGTAATTGGATCAAAGCCAGCAAAACCAAACAATCCTGAAGCAGACATTGAGGTAACTCACCCCACAATGACAGGGGGTAGTCCTCTCTCTTTCACTTAACCCTTGGGCAGTGACCATGGAGAGCTGTCCCTGCTTCATGGCAGAAGCTCCACACACTTCAAGGAAGTCTGTGGAAGAATCTGCCCCATGACAGTTGGACAGGGCTTTTATAGTTATCAAGGGTTTGACTGCCAGACATATTTACAGGCCAGGGAGCAGCTTATCTGTCAAATCCTGCTTCAGAAAGCAGGATGTGTGTTTGAAGTTTAATGAAGCACTTTGAGTTTAGCACAATTCAACATTAAAAACAGCACCTTTGCACCAGCAGTAACTCATCACAGAGAGCTTGCATTGTTTGCATTCTCTGACCATTTTTTAGGTATTGTCAGAGCAGAGCACCTTGCCAGAAAAGGCCCCTTGATTCCATGAGATTCCAAAAACTCTGAGGGTTCCTTTGGTTCCATGAGGGGCTGCCGCACTCACCGCCGGGGTTACCGCTCGCGCAGCCGCCGCTCTGCCCCGGCTGCACCGGGACCCGGCACCGCCTCGGGCCTGCGCTGCCGCCTCAGCGGCCACAGGGACACAGGGATGGGGGACCTTTGCTCTGCCACTGAGGGGGCCTGGCTTTGTTCTGCTGGGGTCTGGGCTTTAGGAAAATTGCTGTTCATTTTCATGCTCCACTGGAACACCTCCTGAATTCCAAAGGTTTCCTAATCCAGGGGAGGGGTTTCTATGGCATCGGAGGTGCCGCCCCTCAGGACACATTGTCAATAAACCACCCAGCTGATTTGGATGGGTGTAAGAGCTGGGGAACACAGGATAAGGAGTCATCCCCTGAAAACTGTAGAATATTCCCTACCTGAACCCTAACCCAAAGAGAAGAGTTTGGATACAATTCCCAAATAGTTTGGAAACTCCAGTCATTCCTGACACCAGGATGGAAATTCAGCAGATAACTAAAGCCAGTCCCCTTGGGAGCCCACAACCAGTGGGGCTGAGGGAGGCCCTGGCAGCTCCCCAGCACCTCCCTCTCAGTGGGACACCTCTGGCAGCCTCTCCCAGCTCGGGAACCCTCCAGTTTGCAACACTCCAAAGACCCTCGCTGATGCCCAGGACAATTCTGATCCCCCTCCACAAACACTCCTCCAGCTGTGACCCTTGTCTGTTGGGAAATGCAAACGGATTTGGGGGAGTGTTTCCCTGACAACCAGGAGAATTTGGGAGAGGGACCTTTCCACACCCAGCTATTGATGTTTCCACACATCTCTGCCTGGGTGTGGGTGTGAATTGACTGTGGTGTGAAGGTTGTTGTTGTGAATCTATAATTCAGTCACTGTTAAATTTATAGCACATGCTATTGAATCACCTGATAACTGTTAAACTGGGCAATGATTAAATGCTACTAATGTCTTTTGCCCCCTTGTCTTTGGGTGCAAATCCTTTGCTCTTGACCCTCTTGCATCCAAGGCTCTGTGTAAATCATTCCTATTCATCAAAAAATATATATTTTTCATGACTTCCACTTTAAAATCTTCCTGCTTAGCTAAACTGCAAAATAACTCTGATTAGTCGTTGATATCTTGAAGACAATTAAAGAAAGAAAAATAATTTGTTTTTCAATGTTTTAATGGGTCCCACAGTGTGTTTGGAGTTGCATCAGCTGTCAGTCCAAGATGGGCCATGTCAGAACTGGTGAGGTTGGGGGGTGAGGAGCAGGGTTGATCATCCAGGGTCAGTCTGGATCTCCTGAGGAGACACTCAGCATCAAGATCACTTGGAGAACACCTCTATCACCTCTTCTCAGAACTAAAAATTATCCATAATTGAATTAAAACAAAAAAAGTACAAATTTGAAGACTTGTTTTGAAATTGCTTTGAAGACAATTAAAGGAAAACAAAGAGATCCTGAGGGATTTCTGGAATTTAATGAGCCCCACGATGTGTTTGCAGCCCAGCTCATGATCCTGAGGTACTGAGAGAAGATTGAAGCAGCTGCTGAAGAAGTCAGAAGCCCAACTCCAAGTGCCTTGAAGCATTGCTGGGCCCCACTGAGGGCAGGCCCTGACAAAGCCTCCCCAGGGACTCCTTGGAGCAGCTCCTTGGAGGCCAGGAGTGCAGGCAGACAAAGGCTCTGGGCAGGCCCCTGCAATGCTGAGCAAAGCCTGCCTTGGTTTTGTGGAGCACAAAGGCCAAGGCCTGAGCCCCAGGCCCTGGCCCAGCAGATCCTGTCCCTCCCAGAACAGGAACAACAATGGCCCAACACTGGGCAACCCCTGCCAGGCTCCTGAGGGAGGGGCGAGGCAGAAACCAAGTGCAGAACCTGCCAGGAAAGTTGCTTGTGGTGTCCTGAGTGGCAGAGGCAGCTGCCAGAGGCAAGGGGACAAAGGCCTGGGTGCCTTTGGGCCTTGCAGCCCTGCCAGAGCCCTTGGCCATCTCTCCTGCAGGCTGTCCTGCCCTGGCCCTGCTGCTGCTCTGGCCTTGCAGGCTGCACACACCCCTCCTGCTTTCCCACCCCCCTCCCAGCAGCATTTCTAGACCCTCCCTGATGTCTCTGCACCAGCTCTGGCTGTTGCCATGTGCACTTGGCCTGATTAATTTTGATCCTGAGCCCCTGTGCCACAGGACATCCCTCGCAGAGCCCAGGCCCTTCTCCTGGGGGTCACTGCAGAGCTGAGCAGATCCAGGTCTCCTCCCATTCCTCTGCCAACCCCCTGGGCCTGCTCTGGGCCCTCCAGGTCCTTGCCCTGCTCCCAAGGGCTGTGGGGGTGCTTAATGGTCAGGGCTTGGGGTTTAGAGCTCAGAGTCAGGATTAGGCAGAACTTTGGGAGGTTTGTGGCACTGTCTGGTTCGTGATTAGGGGAAGAGCTTTTTGGGCTGGGTCAGGATAAAAGCTTGGTTTTTCACACTGGTAATACAGGTATGGGATTGGAGTGGGCATTAGAGGAGAAATAAGAGTGTGGAGTTCTGGGTTTGGACTTTTTCTGGCTTGGAACTAGAGCAGTGGGTTCCTTTCCATGGGAGGAGCAGCACTTTCAGGTGGTGTTAGAACTTGAGGTTACAAAGTGCATAAAGGTCAATCAGGAGTGTTTGCAGTCAGTGCTTTTTCTGCCTTGGAATTAGAGCAGTGGATTTCTTTTCAGTGGGAGGGACAGCAGTTTTGGGTAGTGTTGGGGCTTGAGGTTACAAAGTGCATAAAGGAATGTTTGCACAGTCAGTGTTTCAGCAGCCTCAGCATTCCCTGAATCTGGTTTTACCTCATCAAAATCTTTCCTCTCTCTTGGCCATGCTCCTCTTTCCTTCACCAATTTTCTTATTCCTTTTGTCCCATTTCCTCCTAACCTCCTCAGAACTTTCATCAGGATGAGCTCAGCTGTGTGATGATGCTGTGCAACCTCATGGAATCAAGGAGCCACTGTGAAACTGCAGAACCTCATGGAATTATGGGGCCATTGTGACCCTAGGGAAAGCCATGGAATCAAGAGGCCACTGGGACACTCCAGGGCCCCATGGAGCCAAAGGAACCCAGGGCCAATGGGCAACCTCCTGAAATAAAGGGGCCACTGTGACACTGCAGAAACCCATGGAATCAGGAGGCCATTGTGGCACTGCAGGGCCTCTTGGAAACAAAGAAACCCTGGGCCACAGTGGAATTTCATGGAATCAAGAGGCCATTGTGACACTGGGGAACCTCATGGAACAAAAGGAATCCAGGGACACTTCATGGAATCAAGGGGCAGTTGTGACACTACAGGGCCTTATGGATCCAAGACAACATAGGGAAATTGTGGAATCTCGTGGAACCAAGGGACGCGCGGGGCCTCATGGAACAAAAGGAACCCTGAGACATTTTGGAAGCTCATGGAACAAAACAGCCATCGTGGCACTGCAGGGCCCCATAGAAACAAAGGAACACAGGGACACTGAAATGTAGTGGAACCAAGGGGCCATTTTGACATGTGGGGCCTCATGGAAGAAAAGGAACCCTGAGACCTTTTGGAAGCTCATGGAACCAAGGGGCCATTCTGACCCTGAGGAACCTCATGGACTCAAGGGGCCACTGTGACACTGCACGGCCTCATGAAACCAACGGAACCCTGAGACATTTCAGAGCCTCATGGAACCAAGGGGCCACTGTGCCTCCCCAGAACTCCGTGGAATCAAGCAGAGCCGCTGCCTCCCCCCCGCCGCCACACGGTCTGCAGTCGCCGGCTCTGCCCCGCTTGGACACCTCTGGAGTCAGCGTGTTCTTGGGCAGCACAACTGATCTCAGACCAGAGAGTTTCCCAGATTTTGCTTTGCCCCCTCGTTTCCCCAAGGCCAGGGCAGCCTCTTCCCATGGCCCCTCTGCTCACACAGGGTGTCCTGCTCTTCTCCTGGCACATCCCATCTCTCCACAGAGCCTTTCCCCAGGGGAACACGTCTGTGCTGGCCTGAGCAGCCCTTCCTGCACCCCCTGCCTGTGCTCCCCACAGCCCCCGAGCTGGGGGGGCTGCTCTGCAGAGCACGGGGGCTGTGGGGCTCAGGACCATGGGGGACTCTGTTGGGCTGTGCTGCTCAAGCTGGGAGGCAGAGCCAGCTGATGGTGCTCCCTGTCACTGACCACCTCCCACAGATGCTCCTGTGTGGCCATGGAGGGGGCTCAGAGGGGCCCTGCCTTGTTCCAGAGCTGGGACATGGCTTTGGGGACTGCTCTTGATTGACCTGTGGAAGTTCACTGAGGGCAAGAGAAGTCACTTGCAAGAGTTTTCACTGTACCTACTGTGTCCCCTGGGCTTGCAGAGCTCTGTTTGCCACTTCACAGCAAGATTTAGTACTTGATCTCTGGTAACTCAACCCTGGGCAGGATTCTGCTCCAGGGATCCATTCACTGCTGACTGGATGGGATGAGCTGTCCCTGCAGATCCTCTGTGCTCTCCTGCACTTCCTGAGTTCCTACAGACAAGTCCTCACCTGCCATCAGAGCCCTCACAAGCTGCAGAGCCCCAGGCAGGTGACTTGGAGATCATTTGTCACCTCCATTGGCCATTGGCCACCAACACACAACATCTGAACCAGCCCTCAGTCCCTGCAGTCCCAGTGGGTCCCTGACCTCACTGCACTGTCTCCATGAGAAACAAGCAAAGCAACAAGACTTTTGAGAGTCTGTTCCTTGGACTTCTTCTTGATACCAGAGTTGGGAAAAGATTTCAGCCTTCAGGAAGTGCCTGGAGGGGAACCCCTTTGCTGCTGGAACTGCTGTTGTGGAGCCCAGCCCTGTCCCAGCAGTGCCCAGGGCCTGTCCCTGCCTGTGCTCACAGGCCTGACCCACAGCAGGACAGTGACTGAGCTGCCAGAGCACTCAGGCCTTGGGCACGGACAGGAAAGGAGAGGGTGGCAGTGCAAAGAGAGCAGCTCTGAACAGATCCAGTTCTGGGGCTCCCTGGCAGTGCTGGGACTCTTTTCCCCTCCACATCTGCAAACATAGAAATGCCCTCCAGCTTCAGGGGAGGTGTTGGAGAAAAGACCAGGGAAAAAATTTGTGTCCTTTCTTCCACTCAGAGATTGTGATTCCTCATGCACAAACTAACACAGGAAGGATGTTTGACAAATACCTTGCTGCACAAACTTTAATTTTGTTTAAATGAACACAAAGCATGACTCCTCATTTGTATATTTTATTGGTGGAAAAAAAAGGGGTAGAGAGTGAATTATATATCGGATGAAGAATAGAATTTCAGCGTTAATGACATGAACACAGGGGGAAAAAAGGACAGCCCCCCACCCCAAAAACTATCAAAAGCTTTAGAAGGCAGGCTGGGCCCAAAATATGTTACACAATGAGTGTTCTGCAGAAGAAAAGATGCAGTTTATTGCTTCTTAAAAACATCCAGTCATAATTTTCCTTATAGCATCCTTGAGCTCCCGGTTCCTGAGGCTGTAGATGAGGGGATTCACTGCTGGAGGCACCACCATGTACAGAATTGACACCACCAGGTCCAGGGGTGGGGAGGAAATGGAGAGGGGCTTCAGGTAGGCAATTATGGCAGTGCTGGCAAACAGGGAGACCACGGCCAGGTGAGGGAGGCACGTGGAAAAGGCTTTGTGCCGTCCCTGCTCAGAGGGGATCCTCAGCACAGCCCTGAAGATCTGCACATAGGAGAAAACAATGAAAATGAAACAAACAAATCCTAAAGAGATAGTAAACCAGAGAAGCCGAATTTCCCTGAGGTAGCCTGAGTGTGAGCAGGAGAGCTTGAGGATGGCAGGGATTTCACAGAAGAACTGGCCCAGGGCATTGCCCTGGCACAGGGGCAGGGAAAATGTATTGACTGTGTGCAGCAGAGCACTGAGAAAGCCAGTGGCCCAGGCAGCTGCTGCCATGTGGGCACAAGCTCTGCTGCCCAGGAGGGTCCCGTAGTGCAGGGGTTTGCAGATGGCAACGTAGCGGTCGTAGCACATGATGGTGAGGAGGCAAAACTCTGCTGTGATGAAGGCAAAGAAAAAGAGCTGTGCAGCACATCCCATGTAGGAGATGGTAGTGGTGTCCCAGAGGGAACTGTGCATGGCTTTGGGGACAGTGGTGCAGATGCAGCCAAGGTCTGTGAGGGAGAGGTGCAGCAGAAAGAAGTACCTGGGGGTGTGCAGGTGGTGGTCACAGGCTACGGTGCTGAGGATGAGGCCGTTGGCCAGGAGGGCAGCCAGGGAGATGGCCAGGAAGAGCCAGAAGTGCAGGAGCTGCAGCTCCCGCCTGTCTGCAAATGCCAGGAGGAGGAACTGGGGCATGGAGCTGCTGTTGGACATTTGCTGTTCCTTAGCACAGGGTCTGTTCTGAAAAGGAAAAGACAGGGAACAATTAGGAGATACCCCTCTCAGCAAAGATACTCCATCTTTCATAGTAATCCCCCGAAACCATTTGTATTTCCCTTATGCTGGCTCAGAGTGGTGTGAGCAGCAAGAATTCTGCCCATGTGCTGCCAAGGGCTCAGCTTTGCTCTGCTGCAGTGGCAACATGGAGCTGGTTTGTGACAGCTCTGATGATCACAAGGGATGTCAGATGTAACCCACCTTTAATGGAAAAGCTCCATTTCTGACCCCCCTAATCACACGAGTGTGGACTGCAGAACAGAGGTTTCTATTGTCTTTAGAATAATTCTTCTGTTAGATATGTTCCACCATTAAATCTGCAGAGTGTTCTTTTTAGGAGTAAAAATTCTCATTTTTATTGCTGAAAATGTAAAGAATCTTTAGAAAAGACAAGAGACAAAAGGGCTCAGTTCTCTGTGGTTTCAAGCAGAGCCAGGAGAGCTGCAGAGTTCTTTAGCCTGTTTCCCATCTGCCCTGCTCTTTACCTTGTGCTGCATTCACTTTGATTTCACACAAACAAATATTAAAAAAACACACCCACAAATATATGTGCAGTGATGAGAGCAGGACAATGATGTTTCCAAGGTCAGCTCTGTGAAGTGTCCCCTGTGCCAGCCCAGAGGTGCAGCTGTGCTGGACAGAGCAGGACAGCAACCCTCCTGCAGAGAAGCCAAGGGCTGGGACAGGAGAGTGCCCACCCCCAAGGGAAGGCTCAGCACTGCCCAGGATCCTGTGCTCATTTCTGATCCTGCCTGAAATATTCATCTCTGAGAGTAAAAGAGTTGGAATTTCAGTGCAGCCTCCTGAACTGAGAGAACAATGTCTATGCTACAGTGCCTAAGCAGGAAACTACCAGCAGGACTAATTCCTTTCCTGTAGCCCCTGCCTTTTGTGAGCTTTGCAAAAAATTCTGCATTAAATACGGTGTAGTGATCTGGAGCTGTGAGCAGGTGTGACCCTGCCACAGCAAGACATGGAAAAGATTCACCTCAGCTGCCAGGTTTGCTCCTTGCCCACAGCCCTTCTGCCCCAGCCCTGGCAGCAGCTCCCCGGGCCAGCTGAGAGCTGCCCCTGGCAGGCAGCAGAGTCCCTGCCCAGCACAGCGCCCTGGGCTGCAGGACCCTGCTCTGCCCCACAGCCCTGGGCACCCCTGACTGCACCCCCGGCTTCACAGCTCTTCCAAACTGCCCCAAAACAGCCCCTGCTCACCCATCCCATCAGCTGGGGCTGGGCCAGCTTTAGGAGATGCCTCCAGGAGCTGCCCCTGCACTGCCCTGCAGCCACAGACTCACCGTGTGCAGCCCTGCCAAGGTTCCTCCTGCAGGGAGCTCTCAGCCATCCTGCCAGTGCTGAGCCCCTTGAAGCTGTGTCTGTGCCCTGCTGGTGTCCCTGAGCTGCCCTGGCAGTGCCCTCAGCCCTGCTGGGCTGTGCAGAGGAGCTGCTCACCAGCACAGCTATCTCTTTAAACTCTTCTTGCTTGCCAGGAGCTCCCTGTGTGCCAAGAGTCCAGCCCAGCTCAACAGCAGAGCAACAGCCCTGAGGCATTACATGACCCTCAGGGGGGTTTGATGTTGTTTACATGAGACTCAGTCCCTGAGAGGAAGTTCAAACAACTTTTCAAGAAGTCAAAATGAGATTGAAACCCTAAAGTTTCTTGTAGTGCTAATGAGTCCCACTGAGGGACACAACTGAGAACGTGTCCCCAGGTTCCAGTTAGAGCAGAAATCTGCAGACAGTGATGACAAGGATGGACAAGCAAGGGAAAGGTGGTTCTGATGCTGAATAAACCTTGACTTGTTTCCTTAATTCAGAGGACCAAGCCCTGACCCCAGCCCCTGGGAAGGCAGATCCTGTCCATGCCTCATTCCTCAGGGCTCTTCCTGGGGCACTGGGATGTGGGATGGGCAATGCCAAGGGCAGGACCATGGGGTGGCACCTGCCAGGCTACTGAGCAGGGACAAGGAGGCCATGAGGCCCCAGGGCTGCAAGGGCCACCCCCCTCCTCCTGGCCTCAGGGGCACAGACAGCAGCCATGGCCAAAGGCCTGCAGAAGGTGGCTCTGTCAGGGCCTTTCAGCTTCTCCCCATCCCTGTCTCCTCTCCAGCCCACACTGTCCTACGGTGTCCATGCCCTGCCCCTTTCCCTGCAGGCTGTCGTCATCCCCCCGGCTGCCCCACCTGGCTGGCACCTTCCTGCACTGACATCTCTGCGTCCTCCCTGGCTCTTCCTGCACACACAAAGCCTTGGGCTCATCCAGACTCCTTCTTTGTGACATATTGCACCACAACACTGACCTTGGAGGGAAATTTCTTACTTCTTGTCACCAGTCTAGGCCACCCCAGCTGCCCTTGGTGGCACTAGTTCTTTCTTAGGCTGTTTTCTGACAGGAAGAAAAGCTCCACCAGCTCTGACACCCCCCTTCCAGACCTCTCAGGCTACTCCTCTACTGTCCTCAATCTTTGCACCACTGACCCCTGAGTCCTCAGCCTCCATATACGAGTCATGTGCTTGAGGCCCCAAATTCCTTCCTGGGAGATCTCTGGGACCTCTCTAAGGTTTTGGAAGATGACAAAAGAGTGCTTTTATCCCAGGAAACACAGAGGGACACTTTTTTCCAAGGGTTGTCTTGGCAGAATGAGGCACAATCTCTTTAAACTTTCTGGCACAAGGGAGCTCTGAGCTCTGGGTATGGAGGGAGGTCCAAGTGCCAACCACTGGAGTGGGAGCTACAAATCATCAGGGCTTGTGTTCTTTGGAGGGCCAGACACTGCTGAGAGTGGGGTGTGTGGGTGCCCATGGAAGGACTTGAAGGGCACAATGAACTGTCTCAAAACACTGTCAAAGCAGGAAAATCCCATAAGGCACCACAACCCATAAGCACTGGTGGCAAACAGGAAGGCCTTTAATTCCAAGGCCTAAAGGGAGGTGAAGCTTTGGAAGTAGCCCCCAGGACAGAATTGCACTGTGCAGACTGGGGGAAAGAGCAGACAGCCCCAACAGGAAGCCAGGGCTGGTAAGGCAGGTCTGGGGAACCCATCCAGACAAAGATTCCCACCTGCAGACTGGAAGCACAGCAGGCAAAACTCCCACTGTGGCAAGATGTGGGAAAGGAAGCAAGTCCTGGCAGACCTGCCAGCCCAAGCTGTGGGAACAGCATCTACCCCCCTGAATACCCGGGGCTTTGGGCTGTATAAAAGTGATAGCCCAGAAGCACAACTTGGGGACCCTCCACCGAGCAGAGCAGGGTGAAGAAGGACCGGTGGGAGCCTCAGGGATCTCCATGGTGTGATACATTCACTTCATCTCTGTCTCTCTCTCACTGGCTTCCCACCACCCCCTTCTCTCTCTCTCTTTCTACTTCTTTCTGTCTCTCTCTCCCTCCTATTTACTGTTAAATCAAAGCTGGACTGCTGACTTTGGCACATGGTCTCCTTTGCACCTGAATTTGGGCAGAGGCGTCTTTTCATAATGGGAACCTGACAGTTCATAATGGGAACCATGAGGTTTTACAGTGTGGGAATGGCCACTGGATTCCATGAGGTTCCACAGAGTCACAGGGTCCATTTGGCTTCGTAAGGCTCTGTAGTGTGATAATGGCCCCTTGATTCCATGGGTTTGCAAAATGTCTCAGGACTCCTTTGGTTCAAGGAGGCCCCACATATGACAGTGGCCCCTTGGTTCCATGAGATTCCACAGTGTCCCAGGAATCCTTTGGTTCCATGAGGCCCTGCAGTGTCACAGTGGCCTTTGAGTCCCCGAGGTTCCTCAGTGTCACAATGGTCTCTTGATTCTATGAGGTCCTGAAATGTCTCAGGGCTCCCTTGGTTTCATGAAGCCCTTCATGGCACAATGAACCCTTGGTTCCATGAGGTTCCACAGTGTCCCAGAGTTCCTTTGGCTCCAGAAGGCCCTACAGTGTCACAATGGCCCCTTTACTCCAGGAGGTTCCACAGTGTCCTTGCTGGAACACACAGGGCTGTAATGTTGTCACCCCTGCAGAGCTGCCTCCAGCTCTGGGCTCGAGCACAGGAAGGACATGGACCTGCTGGAGGGAGTCCAGAGGGGACCAGCAAGAGGTTCAGAGGGATGGAGCAGCTCTGCTGTGAGGAAAGGCTGAGAGAATTAGGATTGTTCAGGCTGGAGAAGGCTTTGGGGTGACCTAATTGTGGCCTTCCAGTGCCTGAAGGGAGCCAACCAGAGAGATGGAGAGAGACTTTGGACAAGGGCCTGGAGTGACAGGACAAGGGGAATGGCTTCACACTGAGAAAGGGAAGGATAAGATAGGATATTAGGAAGAATTTCTGGACTGTGATGGTAGTGAGATCCTGGCACAGGTTGCTCAGAGAAGTTCTGGCTGCCCCATCCCTGGAAGTGTTCAAGGCCAGGTTGGATGGGGCTGTGAGCTCTGAGTCCAGTGGAAAGTGTCCCTGCTCATGGCAGGGGGTTGGACTGAGATGCTCTTTAAGGTCCCTTCCAACCCAAACCATTCCATGATTCTGTGACTGGTGGGGGATGTGGTGGTCGGAGCCGACGGGCACAGAGACCCCAAAATGGTGGATTTTTCCATTCTGGGTGAAGGAAGGAGGGGAAGCAGAACTGACACCCTGGACTGCTGGTGGTCAGACTTTGTCCTGTTTGGGAGGCTGACTGATCTGGGTGTGAGTGCGGATGTGCTGGAGGGCAGGAAGGCTCTGCAGAGGGATCTGGACAGGCTGGGTCAATAAGGCCAAGTGTCAGGGCCTGCCCTTGGGTCCCAACAACCCCCTGGAACGCTCCAGGCTGGGGGCAGAGGGGCTGGAGAGCTGCTCAGCAGGAAGGGACTTGGGGGTGCTGCTTGACAGGGGCTGGATATGAGGCAGAGTGTGCCCAGGGGGGCAAGAAGGCCAAGGGCATTGTGGCCTTTGTGGAGAAGAGTGTGGCCAGCAGGAGCAGAGAACTGATTGCCCCTCTGTGCTGGGCACTGGGGAGGCCCCACCTGGAGTGCTGTGTCCAGTTCTGGCCCCTCAGTGCCAAAAGGCCCTTGAGGGGCTGAAGCGTGTCCAGAGAAGGGAACGGAGCTGGGGAAGGCTCTGGAAAACATGTCTGCTGAGGGACGGCTGAAGGAACTGGGCTTGTTGAGTGTGGAGAAGGGGAGGCTCAGGGGGGACCTCATTGCTCCCTACAATGACCTGAAAGGAGGTTTTAGTGGGAGTGGGGGTTGGTCTCTTCTTTAAAGCCTTTAGTGACAGGAAGAGAGGAAACGGCCTTAAATTGCATCAGGAAAAGTTCATATTAGATATTCCAAAACCCTTTTTCCACTGAGAGAGTGCTCAGGCATTGGAACAAGTAGCCCAGGGAGGTGGTGGAGTCTCTGGAAGCATTCAGGTGGCATCTGGATGTGACACTTTGGGATGGGGTTTAGGGGTGATTCTGGTGGTGCTGGGTTGACAGTTGGACTAGAAGATCTGGAAGGTCTCTTCCAGCCTTGATGATTCTGTGATTCTCTGACCTGTCATCCCTGTTTGCAGGTTTGTGCTCTAACAGGACCCTGGGGATGATTTCTCTGTGGGGTCCAGAGGTTTCCATCTGGTCCCTGTGCTTGGAAAGCCTTCCAAATCCATTGTGGTGAGGGGAGGTGGTGATGCAGCAACAGCAGCCGCCTCGTGGGATGCCTGGACACCCCTGGGGAGGCAGAGCTGGGGCCACTCCTTCTGTGCCCTATCCTGGCTGGGTGCTGGAGGGACTGCCCTGAGGAGAGACCAATGAGGCTTCTCCTGGGGAAAGGCTCATCCAGAGCTCAACTTCCCAAACAAGGTTGGGGCTGGGGGTGTGCCAAGGGGGAAGTTGTCCTGCAGGCAGCAGGACAGGACAAGCAGGACGCAGTCTGCTCAGGGCACGGCACATCTGAAGGACACCATGGGTTTGGGCCCATTGTTACTGCTTTATTAAATCCCAGCTGCCTCCAACTGGCTCAGTGGAGACAGAAGAGCAGTGCTCGTAGTTTTAATCGTGGTTTTTGCTGAAGATTTGAAGGCATCAGGATTCCAGTTTTCCTGCCTGTATGAAGGGCAGAGTTTCTTTTTTGTGATAACATCTATGACTGGAAAGAT
The DNA here is from genome assembly GCF_036250125.1 of Pseudopipra pipra. Classification (NCBI taxonomy): domain Eukaryota; kingdom Metazoa; phylum Chordata; class Aves; order Passeriformes; family Pipridae; genus Pseudopipra; species Pseudopipra pipra. The sequence goes on from NC_087580.1 coordinate 41,518,777, forward strand.
CCCCAGGCAGCCACCAGGGATGATATCACAGGGATGATGTCACAGGAGAGATGTGATGTCCTAAGGGGGCTGTGATGTCACAGGGAGGATGTGATGTCATAGGAGATGTGATGTCAAAGAGTATGTGATATCACGGGAGAATGTAATGTCACATGAGAGCTGTGATGTAACGGGGGAGGATGTGATATCACAGAGGAGGATGTGATGTCATAGGAGACATGCGATGTCACAGAGGAAGATGTGATATCACAGGGAGCTGTGATGTCACAGGAGGATGTGATGTCACAGGGGAGGATGTGATATCATAGGAGACATGCGATGTCACAGAGGAGGATGTGATGTCACAGGAGAGCTGTGAGGAGACAGGAGACATGCGATGTCACAGAGGAAGATGTGATGTCATAGAGGAGGAAGCGATGTCACAGAAGAGTTTTGATGTCACTGGGAAGAATGTGATGTCACAGGAAGCATGTGATGTCACAGGAAGGATGTGATATCACAGGGGAGCTGCGATGTCACAGAGAAGGATGTGATGTCATGGGGATGATGTGATGTCACAGAGGAAGATGTGATGTCATAGAGGGGGATGTGATGTCACAGGGAGAATGTGATGTCACAGGGAAGCTGTGATGTCACGGGAGAGGTGTGATATCATGTTATAGATGAGATGTGATGTCACAGAGGAGGATGTGATGTCATATGATAGATGTGACGCAGGAAGGAGCTGAGGTTGGGGAGGGCAAAACCGGCCCCAGAATGGATCGGGAATGGGGACCCCCCCTGCGCTCCCCTGTGTCAACCTGCTCTGGGGGGCTTTGGGAGGGCACCTCCCCCTCAATGGGCATCCAACTCACCCTAAAGGTGCCAGGACCACCCCACAGACCCCCAAGGACCCCCTAAATCCATCCAGAGCCCACCCAGGACCCCCTCAATCCCCTTTTCTGGGGGACCTTTAGGGGCACTGGTGGCTGAGCTGGGCAGCAAAGTTCATACCTGTCTGCAGCCTGAGTCACTGAAATGCTGATTTTTAAGCACAGAAAGGAGAAGCTTGAGGCAGTTTGTTGAAGCCAGAAGGGCTGATTTCTCATGTATTTTAATTACTTCTGACATGCTTCAAAGCCTGGTTTTCAGGGGTTTATTCAATTTGGCAAGTTCTTGGGGTTTTCTTGGGCTTTTCTTTGTGTGTGGGGTGGGTGGGTTGGTTGTTTTTACAGTTACTTGTCTCATATACTTGGTGCTTTTCCCAGGAGAACATTGATTTGTGTAGAGACAAAATGTCAGGAGAATATCTTAATCTGGGGATAAAAATACTCCCCGGGGAAGGATGCAGGATGAGTTGGTATGATTTATTTAAGAGTTTCAGGCCCACAACGAGCAGTTTCAGCCAAATTTTCTAAGTGACTGAGGAACCCTTTTCTCCAAATGTGCTCCCCTGAGGCAGTTTCAAATCCCCAGTTGTGATTCAGTTTTCTGGAATGATTCTAAATGAATTAAATGCTTTTTTTGGCCATCATCTAGGCAACTGCTGCCACAGATAACATGGATTGCAAGAAGGCAAAAGAGAAAGAAATGAAAGGGCCACCTGTATTTTTCATTTTCAGTAGTCTCTGAATTTCTGTTACTAGTTTTCTGTTTCTGTGGAAGAGTTCAGTGTCCTCCCTCCTGGGAGGGATGGGAACAAATGATTAAACATGGAAAATGTTCTGTTCCAACACTGCAAACTGTCATTTGTCCAGATGGTCTAAAGATGTCCAGAATATCGAAAACCTTCCATATTTTTTTTTTCAAGGAGAGAAAAATATTTGATGAAGAAATCCAGCAAAGGCAAAAGTGCAAGGCCGAGCCTCAGCCTGTGGAGAGCTGAGGGGTGGCACCAGCAGCCCCAGAATTACATAGGGAAAATAAGAAACACAGGAATTTTGGGGTGGGATTGAGCCAGTTTCAGTGGGATTGATCCACTTTGAGGTGACAGATTGATCCCTCTTGACTTTTGGGATGCAGAACTGGGAGAGACTGGAATGTTAATGGTCCATGGCTCCAACACTCTCCAGTTGCAGAAGCAGTGGGGGCTTTGCTGCCCAAGGGCAATGGAACCGCCTGGGGCAGAGGGGGGAACATCCACCCTTGGAGGGGACAGGCTGGGCTTGGAGCCAGAGAGGGGAAGTGTTATTTTTATGGTTTTATATCACTATAGACAGGAGCCAAAACTGCTCCAAACCTACTTTACATGGAGACAAAATTGTTCTAGACTAACCCGAACATATACATATATATATATATATATATATATATATATATATATATATGTATGTATAGAGATAATTATCCTCGGGAGGGGGGGGGGAGAGGGGGCTCTGCATCTTTCTACTCTGATTCTTTCTTTTCCCTTCTACATTTCCTTAAATGTTATTTTTATGCTTTCATATCACTACAGACAGGAACCAAAATGGCTCCAAACTTGCTTTACATGGCAACCAAACTGTTCTAAACTAAACACTATATATATATATATATATATATATAAACACTGATTATTCACTGTCCTTTCACTCTAATCTGCCCAAGGCCTGGATTAAAAAGACCCTGGGTCACCCTCACCGTCAGGGGGGTCGGGACAGGGGCTGGACACAGGGCAAGCTTCTGGCAGCTGCTCACAGAACCCACCCCTGGAGCCCCACAGGAACCAAAACATGGCCATCCAGACCCAATACACTTCCCAGCATGGATCACCTGAAATGTGGGTCACCAGGTCTGTGCCCAATGTGGGTCTCTGTGCATCATCCAATGGGGGTCCTCCAATGGCTGATGGAGTTGGAGCAGTGGCCAAAGCTCTTTGCCCAGTTGGGACAATCGTAGGGCTTCCCTTACTGGTGGGTCCGTTGGTGTCTGGTCAACTTAGAGCTCTTGGTGAAGCTCTTCCCACACTCCCCACACTTGTAGGTTCTCTCTCCAGTGTGGATGCGCCGGTGGGTGACAAGGTGGGAGTTCCGGTTAAAGCCCTTCCCGCAGTCGGTGCAGCGGAAGGGCCTCTCATCCGTGTGCGTCCGCTGGTGCCTGAGGAGATCTGAGCTGGTCCTAAATCTCTTCACACATTCCAAGCACCTGTAGGGCCATTCCCCAGTGTGGATGCGTCGGTGGATGTGGAGGTTGGAGCTCTGGTTGAAGCTCTTCCCACATTCCCCACACGTGTAGGGCAATTCCCCAGTGTGGATGTGCTGGTGGGTGCGGAGGTTGGAGCTCTGCCTGAAGCTCTTCCCACATTCCCCACACAGGTAGGGCCATTCCCCAGTGTGAATGTGCTGGTGGGTGAGGAGGTTGAAGCTCTTCCTGAAGCTATTCCCACATTCCAAGCACCTGAAGGGCTTCTCCCTGCTGGGAGGCTGCTCAGGGACCACCAGCTCAGAGCTCCGCCTCAAGCTCCGGCCTGCTTCCCGGCACAGGCTGGCTCTTTCCTCCTCAGAGCACCCTGGGATGGCTTTGGAGCCCCTCCTGCGGGGGGATCTCCGGCCCTTTTCCTCCCCGCTGCCTTCCTGCGCCGGGGAGCCCTTCAAAACGGCCTCTCCCACCAGGGTCTCACGGGGGGATTTGTCCTCCGGGCTCTCCGTCCTCAGCTCGGGGCCTGGGGCAGGAAGCAAGAAGGACAGGCAGGGGATTTGCCTCCGGCCCACAGGGAAGGCCAAGGACATCCCCCCAACTCCGGCCCTGGCAGGACGGCGGCGCCAGCGGGGTTGTCCTGCAGCCGGGGCCATGCTCGGCTGACAGAGCCAGCACAACACCCGCCCAAAGGGACACTGACTTCCTCCTCACCTGCCTGGGGGGCCCAAGGCATCTTCCTCTTCCTTGCAGCCTCCTCCTCCATCCGCCCAAGCTTTGGGAAGGACAAATCCTGATGGGGGGAAAACAAGGGCTGAGCGCATTGGCTTGGGGGTTCCTCCTGCCCAAGTCCATCTCTAGAACTCACCAGGCATCCTGTGACCATAAAGACCTCCAAAACACCAAGATTCAGCCCAGAAAAACCCAAACCAACAAGATTCAGGCAAAAAAACCCCCTCAGAAATAGTGAGATGAACTCCCCACAAAGTGCAAAAATTTGAGATTCAGTTAAAAAATACTATAAAATATCAAGATTCAGCCAAAAAAACTCTCACAGGAGTTCCCCCTTCTCTGGTCTCTCCCGTCTTGGGTTCGGAGGGTCCCCCTCTCTGCAATGCTGGGGGTCCCACTTAGGGATGCTGGGAGTGTTGGGGGTCCCAGGGGTCCCTTCTCCTCTGACTCTCACCTTCAGGGTACTGCGTTCTCAGACATTCCCCCTCTCCAGGTTCTGCACTCTTTTGTCCCGGGGATCCCAGGGGTCCCCACTGTCCAGGCTTCCCCTTCTCTGCGCTTCCTCTCCAGGCTCTCAGGGCTCTCGCAGCTCCCCCCTCTCTCCAGAGATCAAGGCATGGGGACACCGAGGCTCCCCCATGGCAACCCTGCTCCCGCTCTCCCCCCTCCCCTTAGCGCCCTCTCCCACCCCTTTCCCATCGGCTCCCAAACCCCGGCTCCCCCCAGCTCCCTCTGGGGGTGACCCACCGCCCCTCACGCTCCCTTTGGGGGTCCCACCCGCTCTTTTCGCTTTACTCACCCCTTTCCCATCGTGGCCACTCCGCTCACCGGACAGCGGCAGGAAGGGCAGGGACAGGGGCGGAGCAGGAACAGCAACAGAACAATCGTCCCCTCGATCCCGTGGGTGCCGAGGAAGGTGGAACCTGTCCCAAATATCCAGGGGCAGCGCAGAGGTTCAGGACATACTTGGGCTGCCAGCACAGATTTCCCTGCAAACTCTGCAGGGAGTCAAGCTCTGGAGAGGAGATTGTGCCCCATGCATGGGATTGCAGAGGCTCCCTCAGCTCCCCAGCAGGAATCAGTAATCAAGAATATATACAAAAGGGCCCCCCAAAGATTTCGGGGAGAGTGTCCTGTAGGGAGAGGACAATGTCAGCACACCAGGTCGGGGCTGGCAAGTGGGAGGCTGCTCCAGGGCTCTGCAAGAGGCCTCCTGCTCTGCTTGGCCCCAGCACTGCCTGGTACCAACACCCCCAGCTGAAGACCCAGCCCTGGGCAGTTCCTGCCAGAACAGCCCCACCTCCACCTGGATACAACCTCCTGGCAGGGACTTGCAGACAGTCAGGAGGTCTCCCCTGAGCCTCCTCTTCTCCAGCCTCAACACCCCCAGCTCCCTCAGCCTCTCCTCACACCACTTGTGCTCCACTCCCTTCCCCAGCCTCGCTGCTCTTCTCTGCTCCTGCTCCAGCCCCTCCAGGGCCTTCCTCATCTCAGGGGCCCAGAGCTGGACACAGCACTCCAGGGGTGGCCTCACCAGCACTCAGTCCAGCCCAACAATCACTTCCCTGCTCCTGCTGACACACTCTTCCTCACACAGGACACCATCCATTGGCCCTCTTGGCCACCTGGCCACACTCTGCCTCCTCTTCAGCTTTCTGTCCATCCACACTCCCAGCTCCCTTTCTGCCTGCCTGCTCTCCAGACACTCTGGCCCCAGCCCGGGGGGCTGACGGGGCTTCTTGTGGCCAAAGGGCAGGACCCGGCCCTTGGCCTGCTGGAACCTCATCCCCTTGCAATCAGCCCATGGATCCAGCTTGGCCAGGTCCCTCTGCAGAGCCCTCCTGCCTTCCAGCACATCAACACACCCCCAGCTTGGTGTCACCTGCACATTTGCTGATGAAATGCCTGGTTCTGCAGCAGCTGCAGATGCTCAAGGGGCACCAGGACCAAGTCAGGGGCCTGGGGGGAGTCTGGGGGTCTTTGGGGTGTGGGAGGGTCCTGGGGGAGCTGGGGAGGGGCTTTGGGGATTGGGGGTACAAACCAGCACAGACCAGTACCTCCTCACTGCTCCCCAGATCTCTCCTGGAGCTGCGCCACGTTGTCCTGTGACACCTGAGCCCCCCCCAGTGCCCCCAGTACAGCCCAGTGCCCCCAGTACAGCCCACTGTGTTCCTGTCCCAGGGTGCCGGGTGATCCCTCTTTGGGGGGGGGTTGGAAGGGATTTGAGGGGGGACTGGGGGAGATTTGGGGGGATATAGGGGGCATTGGATGGGGATTTGGGGGGTTTTGGGGGGCTTTGGGTGCATTTAGGGGAGTTAAAAGGCGTCTTGGGAGGTCAAAGGGATCTGTAGGGGGAGGGGATTAAAGGGAAAATGGGGGTTGGGAGACATTTGAGAGGTGTTAATGATGTCTGGGAGTAAAGAGGAGAGGCAGCACCAAGAGCAGTTGAGTCCTGAGACCCCCCTGGTGTCCCCAAGACTTTCTTGGTGTCCTGAATTCCCCCCTTAACACCCTGAGACCCCCCTGGTATCTCCAATGTCCCCTGGGTCTCCCTATGGCCATAATTCCCCCCAGTTCCACTGTCCCCAAACCCCTCCCCATTGTCTGCAATGTCCCAAAACCCCATCCCTGATGTCCCCAACCCTCCATCTCACCCCAGAAGCCCCCCCTGGACCCTCTGACACCAAAAATGCCTCCCCCTCCCCCCCCCCACATAGAAAGGCCAAGGGCATCTGGGGACATGTTGGGGACAGCTGGGGGGCTTTGGGGGGAACTGGGGGATTACTGGGGAATACTGGGACACACTGGGGGAACCAGGGGGCACTGGGAGGGAATGGGGGGTTACTGAGTGATGCTGGGACGGCTCTGGGAGGGACCAGAGGTGAACTGAGGAACACTGGGGATCACTGGCAGAGAACTGGGGAGTTACTGGGAGATTATCAGGACACATGGGGAGACACTGGGAGGTTACTGAGCCATACTGGGGGTTACTGGGTGCTCACTGGGATACACTGGATGGTCACTGGGCTATACTGAGGGTCAGTGGGAGGTCATTGGGATAAACTGGGGGCACTGGGATCCCCTTACCCACATGTAGTATATCTCCCCCCCTGGATTTTGGGGGGCATTCCTAGGACCCCTCCCCTGGGGGCTGGGGGACCCCCCAAACCCACTGCTGGGCTTTAGAGGAATCCACAAAATCCCCTCAAAACCCCTGAAATCCCCTCAGAAATCCATCCCAGGACCCATCGAAACCCTCATCAAGGCCCCGCCAGCTGCCTGAGGAGACCTTATCCCCCCCCCCTGGACCCTCTAAACCCTTTAGTGAACCGCAAAACACACCGGGGACCCCCCAAGCCCATTCAGGGATCCCCCCAGTCCCTCTAAGGGAGCCTCAAAGCCGTCTGGAACCACCTAGAGACCACAAAAACTGCTGCAAACGTCCCCACAAAACCCACCCAGGACCCCAAACCCCCTCAGAGATCCCCCAAGCCCACCTGTGACCCCCCAATCTCCTCAGAAACCAAAACTCCCTCAGAGACTCCCAAACCCCTTCAGGGACCTTCAGCCTCCCCCTCTCGAGTCCCCTCAGGACACCGAACCCCCTCAGGGACCCCTCAAAACCTCCTCGGGAACCCCTGAACTCCTCTGCTAAGCCCTCCCGAGCCCTCCAGCCTTTCCACCCACGGCCGCGCTCCCCGCAGCCCCCGAGGGGATCCCCAGACCCCGCTCCCCCCGCAGACCCCCCCAGCTCACACACCCAAGCGCAGCTTTTCCCGGGGCCGCCGCCCCCGAATCCTCCACGCGCCAAAGATGGCGCCCTTCGCGCGCTTCGGGTGGAGACACCCCCGCCGCAGCCAATCAGCGCGCGGCCACGCCCCCTGCCCGCCCTCCGCCCCGCCCCCGCCTCGCGCGGGGCACCCCGGGAGATTCCCCAGTCAGTGCCCGGGAACAGCCCCGGCAGCGCAGCCCCCAAGGGCACACGATGGGCTGTGGGCTGGAGAGGACCCTCCTCAGCCTGGGCAGCAGGGCTGCAGGGGGGGATTCCCTGACCCTCCCCAGCTGGGCCCTTCCTGCCCACCAGCTCCTGCTCCAAAGGGCTCCCACACACCCTGGGCCACTTGTCCCACTTGGGCACTGGAGCTGCCCCAGGGCATCTCTGGGCAGTGACCAGCTCTGGGACTGCTCTGGCAAGTCATGGCCTGAAGCCAGGAGTGTGGAATTTAGGAGACACTTGAAACCTCTGCAGAACAGGACTCCTGATAATTGCTGAAGGCTTCCTGGCCAGCACTGACAGACCTTTGATTTTTTTTTTTTTTTAATCTCAACAATTTTTCTCCATTTGTTTCCATTGACAACACCTTCTATATATTCTATTAAGCTGATTCTTTCATTGTCTACATGAATAGTTTTGTGCAGCTACTTATCAAAGTAAATATCCCATCAGTGATTCAGTTATGGAAACCTGGCTCAGAGGAAGCTCCTGATTTTGGGGGCACCTTTCATCTCTCTAATTTTGCCTCTTTTGTTCTTCCTCTCCCTATTTTTGTCTTGAAAAAGCTCTCCAGGATGTGTGTGCCTGGGAGTATATTCATCCTCTGAGCTGTGCCCTGTGCCATGGGACAGGGGACAAATGCACCTTCCAGAGAAATCTGCCACTGCTGCTCACAGAAGCCCTCTGAGTGCCCAGGTGAGATGGTGCCCAGGCTGCTTTGCTGGTGTGGAATGAAAGGGCCAGGCCAGAAAGGCAGAGGAGGGTGATGGAGGAGACAGGGCCATTTGCAGGGGATGTGCGTGAGGCTGGGGAGATGAATGTCCCTGGGCCAGTGAAGGCTGTTCCTGGAGTCACGCCAGAAGTGTCAGGGCTCTGACAGGGCTCCAGAGGGCATCCTCAGTGCCCCTCCACCCTCCACTTTTGGGGGGTCCCACTCCCCTCCCACTCAGTTTGGGGTCCCACCACCCCTTCTGTCCCCTCTGACCCCCCTTTTCCCACTGACCGCCCCCTTCCCACCCCCCACTCACCCGAGAGCTCCTCACCCGCAGCCGGGAGGGCTCCCAGCACCACCAGTGCCCAGAGAAGTCCCCCCAGAGAAGGGGTTGGGTGGGATCCTGGGTGGGCTTTGAGTATGTTTAGGCAGTCCTCCAGAGCCTGTCTGGAGGTTTAGGGGGTTCCCAGCACCTTTCTAAGTGTGCTGGGTGCTTTATTGAAGGGTTAGTTCCCTCCCAGAGCCCCCCAGAGTGGGCTGACAGGGGGGAACACAGGGAGGTCCCCATTCCCGATCCATCCCGGGGCCTGTTCTGCCCCCACCAAACTCGGCTCCACCCCTTGGGATTCCCCCAAGCCCCTTCCCCACTGCCCCCCAATAACCGGGACTGGGGAGAGCTGGGAAGCTTTCCTGGGATCAGGAGTGGCAGCAGGGGAGGGGGGACACACAACCCCCCCAAAATCCTCACAGGGACAGGGGGGGTCCAGGCTGGGCCCGAGGCCCCGGGGAGGGGCTGCGGCCGCCGCCGGCTCAGGAGCTCTGTGGGGAGAGAAAAGGGGGTGACACCGGGGTGGGGGGTCCCCGGGGGGGCACAGACGCTCTGGGGGGACACACGACCCCCTGGGACCCCCCTCACCTTCTGGCGCAGGTAGAAGCCGAGCCCCAGCGCCAGGGAGACGAAGGCCAAGAGGAAGCCCCCGGCCCCTCCTTGGCAGCAATTCCTCAGGCTGATGGAGCCCGGCAGGGCCGGGGCCGCCGGCGGTGTCCGATCCCGGCAGGAAGCGGGGAGGGCCCCGGGGAGCGGCGGCGGCGGGCGGGGCCCTGGGGGAGCCGCCCCGAGGGGTCCCCGCCGCCCGTGGCACTGAAGGAGCCGCCCCGGGACGGGCCCTGGCGGGGGTCGCCAGAGAGGGGGGGCGAGCTCGGAACGGAATCAGCTCCGGAGAATAAACCAAGGAAAACCAAAGGGCCGCGCCGGGGGAGTCTCCGCCGCCCCGGAGCTAAAAGAGCTGCCCCGCGGGACGGGCGAGGAGGGGCGGCGGTGAAACAGTCGCCCGGGGTGTGGCGAGGGAGGCGGGAATGGGATAAAAGAGAGAGAATAGAGAGAGAAATCGCTTTGTCTCCCCCGCCCCAACTCCCTTTTGTATACAGATAAAATCAGGGATCAACATGTGCTTCCCTTCCCCCTTTTCCCATCAGGGGAACTGAAAACAAAAAGGAAAACCATGACAAAGAGAGAGAATGCCAACTCTGGAAAACTATTTGGTCTTAAATAAGGTGTGCTGCCAAAGGAAACGCTGACTCCAGAGGTGCCCTAGGTGGGGCAGAGCCCCCACCCTGCCCACTCCCACACTTCAGCTCCACATTGGGGTTTTCCCCTCCCTGGCACTGCCCAGTCCAGCCCCTCCCTGGTCCCCCCATCTCCCTGCCCCTGCCCCAGCCCAGCAGAGCAGCACACTCAGGTCTGGCCCTGCAGCAGGCCATGGAGGCCCTGGAGCTCAGGGACAGGCACATCATCAGCTCAGGCAGCTCCTGCAGCCCCAGGGCCAGCCCCGCTCCCCAGCACAGCAGCAGAGAATCGGCCCCGGGCTCCTCAGGCCCCATTTGCCATCTCCAGGGGCACTGGCCACCACCAGCACCAGCTGGAGCAGCCTCAGCCCCTCAACCCCCACAGTGGGACCCTGAGGGCAGCACACGGACTCCAGGGAGAAACCAGCAAGGCAAGGACCCTCTGGAGAGTATGCTCCTTGGGCTTCTTCTTGAGAGCCCTTGAGAAGAAAAGCTGAGGCTTCAGGCTGTGCCCGGAGCAAATGGAGCCCCTTGTGTGGTGGAAAGAGTGCAGTGGAGCCCAGCTCATGCCAGCAGTGCCATGGCCACAGGACTGACCCAGCCCAGCCCAGGGACCAAGGCCCAGAGCACTGAGGCCTCAGCCGAGGCCCAGAAGGGGAGGGGGGCAGGAGAAAAAGAGCAGCTCTCAACAGGCCAAATGCTGCTGCTCCCTGGCACTGCTGCTGTGCTGGGACTCTCTTTCCCTGCCCCTCTGCACACAGGCACTGCCCTGCCAGACTCATCAGAGGTCTCAGAAGATTGAACTCACAAAAACAAGCCACTGAAGGATCCTTGACTTTGTTTCAATGCATTCCTCATTTACACAGGCTCTGGGTCAAATTCAAGATGTAGACAGTGACCCAGACATGGGATGAATAATCAGTATTCACTGTACACAACTTTATCCCAGGAGAAAAACCACATGAAACCCCTAACCCAGCACCACAAAACCCTGAGCAGGCAGGCTGGAACAAGGAGTCCCATTCTGAATGCTATGGAAGAGAAAACAGGCAGTTTGTGCCTTCAGAAAAGCATCCAGTCATCATTTTCCTCAGGGCATCCTTGAAGCAAAAGATTTCTTAAGAGAGTTGCCAGAGCTTGGCAGCAGGCTGTCCTTCTCAGCTTGGAAAATGTCTGCTGACTTACCTAACAATGGTACAAACCCCCCACATTAATGCTGTCAAACAGCTGCATCTGCAGGATTCATGTTCCAGCCTTACCTAATGCACAGTTATCACACTTCTTTTTAAAATTAAAGGGGAGGAAAAAAAAAAGCAGAGGGTGGGGGGAGACTCCCCACCCCAGTCATCCATCAAGTGTACATCCTGGCCACTGCTCTTAAGGAATTTAATATACGCTAAAGAGATATAAAAAGACAGAAAAAGCTTTCAGAAATAAAAGTGCTTCAGAAGCTAGATTTTAATATTGCCTAGTGGTTTTTTGCCAGATTATAAAGTTGATTGAAATGCCAGGATACTGCATTTTGGAAGCAGCAGCAGCTCACATATTGCCTTGTATTAGTGGCTGAAGTGTATTGCTGATTCCAAAGCTGGACTATCATCATCTGTGGGGGAGAGTAGATAAATAAATAAATAAAAATTGGCATTTCCTACCAACCCTGCTGCCTTGAAGCACTCTTTTCAAATGCGGCCTCCACAGGAAAAAACAAGTTAAGAGCACTTTCTTTTGATTATAGTGCTTTCCCCAGGCAGGAATTTTTATTTCAGTTAGAATCTTTGAACCATTACATTTTCAGTGAGGCATTTTTGTATTTACAGTTGACATCTTCATAGAAGAATGAAACCTTTGAGCAACAGCTCTAAAGCATTAAAGTTGCCTGCAGTAAATACTTAAATTATTTTACACTCAAATGGAGCCTGTTGTTTTTAGCTAAAATTTAATAAACCTTAAATCAATGACCTTTCTTTTACTGAAAACCTGCCTTTTGGAAAACTGACTTTCCCAAGAAACATATTTGGGTGAATAAATGCCAAACAAAGGGCTATTGAAATCTAAACATTTTCTCCATTTATAGCTTGTGAACATTTAGTTCCTAAATTCCCAACTGCTACCTAATGTACAGAACAGTGGTGCCTTGGTTGAATCACATATCATTGATTTCAGAGTGTCACAGGGATCTCATTGACAGGAATCAATTAGAATCCAAAATCGAGCAAATATGTTCGTGCACTATCATTCATCGAATCTGAATATCCCCAAATTAATTCTAAGCATGGGAAAGAACCTAGAAATCAATTTTGAAAAGGTACAGAAATAAAAATCAGTCAACTTTGAGAAGATAATAGTGCATCTGAGCATGTTTCATGCCTGCTGGGGTAAGTTAATGGTGAATCACACCTTCCCTTCCCAGCACAGGCTGAGATATATTCTTTTTGGAACATGAAAATACCCAGGGACTGAAGGCAGAGGACACACCAGTCAATGATCCAGCATTATTTTATGAACAGCCTGTTACACGCCCAATATCAAACATGCTGCCAGGATATTACGAAATGCACAAGTGTGTGACACTCTGAAAAACTGCACATTGTAAGTGAGCCACTGCACTGCATGGAGAAAGAAAGGAGAGAATTCCTGAATCTCTACCAAAAGCAGGAATAGATGTGGCCACTTATCCAAAGAGCTGTTACTGTTGCTGAGGACTCCTCTCTGAACACATTCACCTGTCATTCTGTCAAGGTAATAAATCCTTCCACTCCTTACAGCACACTCAAAAGCACCCTGCTATTTAATTTCAAGGGAAAAATGGCCCAAAGTGTCTAAAACATTTCCTTTTGCTCATGTAAAAGTGCTGGCATTTTGCTTCCTTCCTGATAAGCTAGTGCCAATGGATGTGATTATTCTTTTCTTATTCAAAGCATATCAGTAGTTCCAAAGCACTCTCCATCTTATCAGGTGTCTGAACAGCACAGTTACTGAAAACAGTTTGTCCTGCTCCTCTCTCTTTCTGCCAGGCTATCAGATAAACCCAACTAACTCTCTGTATTTACACACAATCAAACATAAGCTGTGTCTTCAGCACACTGTAGCCTGTTTCTGGCATGTTACAGGTTTGCTGCTTGACATTAGTTGTACCCAAAACAGCAGCAGTGAATTAGCTTAGAACAAAAATATAGTCACTCCATAGCACGTAACACAAAAGGGACACAGGATAGGAAAAAAAAAAGGAGAAACATTTTGTGAAGTAAGAATGATCACTCTCATCTCAGCAGTTTATAGGTATTTATCTGGTGCTACTTGAAAAAGAGCATGGAAGCAGCAGGATTCAAATGCATTCAAAAAAGATCTGACACAGGCCTCAAGAGTAGAAAAATAATTTCTTGTTTTGTTTATTTTATTCTCTTGTCCTCTAGGAACTGTCTCTGATTTGCAAGGGGTGAGAAAGTGAAAGGAAGGAAAAGGTTACAGCATCTGAAAGTGTTTAAATGCCTTTACAGTTTTTGTCAGTAACAAGACTGATTTTCATGATCCAAAGACACCCACAAAAACAAACCAAAAAAACACTCTCCCCCAAACAAGCCTCTCAGCAACTCTCCTTTTCATTCAGTGTCTCAGATACAGAATTTTCAGTGCTGACTACTGAGGAATAACACAAGATCAACTCCTTCAGAAGGGCCACAGCTTTGAAGGTTTTGCTTCCTGCACAACAACAGGGAACAGTCACAGCATCTCCCTTCCTCCTTCTCAGGATGACAGGATATCCTCGGGATGAGCCCAGTGTTGGAAGAGTTAAACATTAACCTGGCTGTGCCCTGGGCACTCTCAGCTGGCTAAATGAAAAGTTCTGGAAGGCAGGGAGAAATCCTGAGTTGCAGCTCTTTGATTAAGTACAGCCTTCTTTAGAAGCTGAAGCTCCAGCCCCTGAGTGGAGGATCCCTCCCACCACCCCCTCCCACTGACAGTCCCCCTAAGTAATAAAATATCAAACATAAAAAGACAGTGGCATTCATCCTCCACAAAGACAGGACCAAATCCTGCAGCCAATTTGATGACAGAAAAATATTTAAAAGGAAATAAAGAATACACAGAAAATTTCTTGATCCTTAGTTACATTTCCAGTATATGGAGAACTACACAAACTGTCAGTAGCAGAGTGCTCAGAGTACATAAAGGAGTGTGATTTCACCATTTTGTTAAATATTGGTTTTACTAGATTTTTGTGTCTTGTATTTCTTTGAAAATATTCACGTGTGATATTGAAAAAAGTGTTTCTTTCAAAAACAGCTCTAGAAACCAACCCAGAAACAGGGGGAGAGGGGTGAAAGAGCAGCAGTCACACATACAAGAATGGTCTGAATACAGCAAGTCACCTCCTGCCCACTCATCCTGGCACCTGATGGGAAGGAATTTTGGAAATGCTCAGGAACAAGCTAGCACTACATTTTAGATATGACTTTTTCATCTCTACATCTACAGGACTTTAAACTGTTTCATGTCTGTAAGGGGGGTACTTTTGGATTAGATGATCAATGGAGCATAGAGGCGTGAGAACGAAATCATATTAGGATGTGAAACCAGCCAGAGTATGGTACAATGTAACTTCATGGCTCAAGCGAAATGTAAGGTCCATTGTGCTTTTTAGCAAGTCAGTTTGATATCCCCTATTATCAGAGCTGAGTTCTTCCTTGGTTGTGCTACATATTGCAAGATAGATACATCTACCCTTGAAACACAATGGTAGAGGTCATATCTAGGGGTGAGAAAGATGATGATGGGAGGAAGATTCTGTGGGCAGGGGTCGCTGGCCCCTTGCCCTACAGCAGGGCAGGCACAGACTGTTGCTATCAGGTGATGAACAGGTGGGGTTTGGCTGCCACTCAGGCATCACCTTATACTGCGTACTGGCCCTACGTGGTGTAATGTGGAACTGATAAAATGGGGTGTCAGGACTGCTGGGGTGAGTGATCCTCATCCTGCCATGGAGACTGTGTTGTTCCACCGGGACGCCCGCTAAGCACGGGCACCGACCAGCTGCTGCAGATCCTGGCAGCCCTGGCCTGTCTGTGTGGGTAAGCACAGTTTATTGAGAGGAAGCAACTGAGAAAGCAAATGTTTTACATCCTTTTTTAACATCCTTGTAATTCCCTTTTTACTAGTTAATACTGTACTAAAAGCCACTCGTAGTATTGTTTTAATATCCTTTAAATGTTCCTTTAATTACCTTATTACTAGTTAATACTATAATAAAAGCCGTTCATAGTATTGTATGAATGCCAACTGATAAAGCAGTTATTTTGTATTCCTTTTTAGCTTTTGATTCTCTTTGCTAGTTTTTATTCTTACTGCAATAAAGGATTTTTTGTACTGTTTGAATGTCTGTTGTACTTGTCTTTATTCCGGGCATGTATTCAAATGAACTAATACATGGGGGCACAGCTCTTTGGGGCAGGAGACGGGCAGCAGCCTTGCCAGGACTCAGGGCAGTGGCAGGTCTCCTTGGGCCAGGACTTGCCACAACTGCTGATTTGGGTGCAGCCCTGGCCAAAGGGCTGCCAGCAGCATTGGTGCCCTTGCCCACACCTTCCTTCTCGGTGTCAGCCCCCCTGTTTAGGACGGCCACCAGCCAGCACTTCTCCCAAGGAGGCCGTGCCAGCTTGTGTGGAAGGCCCCGTGCCCTTCCTGCTGCGACTGAGTCGGTGGCTGAGGGGGCTCCTTGTGCTGCCGTGAGCAGGCACAGGAGGGGAGTGTTTGCTCATTTCTTGAGCCGTTCCTACAGTTCAGGTCCAGCCAGATTAGATACTTCAGAGAGCGGATTCCCTCCAAGGTGGGGCAGGTTGGCGGGGCTGGGGGAGGCCCCAGGCCACGTGGCACTGTGTCCCAGGGCCCTTTGTGACACGCTGGGCACGGCCGGTGGGATGGAAGGGGGCAGGGTGTCCAAGGGCCCTTTATGACCCGCGGTGACAGAGGTGCTGCTGGTGACACGGCCACGGTGTCAACAGTGCTCCTCGGAGCAGGCGACGGGACAGGACGGGACAGAGCGGTGCTGTGCGGAGCCCCCGCGCAGCCAACTCGTGCCTTGCTGACCCGGAGCGTTTTAGAGGATTTTCTCGCTTTCAGGTGACCTCGAGGCATTTCCACAGGATTTGGAGACCCGGAGTTTCTCCGAGGTGTCTCTAATCCCTGTGGCAGGTGCCCTTGAGACCCTTTTGCAGGACTTGGAGACCCGGAGTTTCTCCGAGGTGTCTCTAAGCCCTGTGGCAGGTGGCCTCAAGGCCATTCTGCAGGATTTAAGGCCCGGAGTTTCTCCGAGGTTCTCTTTCTCTCTTGCAGGTGCCCTGAACACCCGACTGTGGCATGGCAGGGAGACGCTTCAGCCTGATCAGGCTGTTCCGGAGGAAGAAAGAGGAGGAAAGCCCTGGGGCTGCTCCAGCACAGCAGCCTGAAGAAGTGCAGCAGGTGCAGCCCCCGCAGGAGGGTGAGTGCTGGAGCTGGGCCACAGGGCTGGTGGCTGCAGCCCCCTTGGCCTCATCCTCTCCCATCCCCTCTGGAAATGCTCAGGGAAAGGGAGGGGGGCAGAAGGGCTGATCTCCTGGCAGCCGTGCTCCATCCACTGGGCATCCCAGGGCTGGCCCTGCCCGTGGAGCCCAGGCCTGGGCTGTGTTCTCCGGCCTCTCCCGCACACCCTCAGCTCTGAGCACGCTCGCTCTTTGCCAGATGCAGGCCAGGAGCGGACAGAAGAGCAGCTCCGTGCCCGTGGCCGCTTCCGCAGGGCAGCACAGGTACCTGCAGCCATCCCCGCCTGGGCTGGGCCTGCTCTCACTGCTCAGCCCAGCACCGCTGTCGCAGCCCTCCAGGGGACATCCCTCTCTCTTCCTTGCCTTTCTCCTGTAGCTGGTTTGCAGATTCATCAGGTGCATTTGGCATGAAGAGGCCACTTTCATGGCCACTGGGGCCACGGCAAACTCGGACCTCTTCAATGCCCAGACCAGCGCTGCCCTGCTGGATTTGCTTGTGGAGAACGGTGTCTACAAAGCAAAGCAAGTAAGCAGCCTGTGGCCAGGGCTCCAGTCCCCCAGGGATGCTGTGGTCCCTCACGCCGGCTGCTCTGGGTCCCCTCAGCCTTTGAGACCAGCAGAGTGTGGTGGCAAGGGGAGCACTTCTTGGGGGAAGCTGGGCAAGTTACTGGCTCTGGCAGCTCTCCAACTGTCCCCCGTGTCCCCTCCAGGTGCCGGCCACAGTCAGGTGCATCCACCAGTGGCTCATGTCCAATGTGTCTGATGAGCACAGGCTGGACAACACTCTGGTCCTGCTGACCAAGGCACACCCCACAGATGTTGCAGTGACCCTGCTGCGCTCTGCCCCAGCCTGTGACAGGTATGGGGCCCACCTGCCTTGAGGGCTCACCTGCCTTTAGACCCCATCCCCCTGGACAGCCTGTCCCAAATGGTGTGCCAGAGAGATGGAGACTTCCAGGACACTCCAGCTCCTCTCTTTGCCAGCTTTGGCATGTCAGCCTCCAATCCTGAGGCCAGCCTGCCTCCTTGCCCCACAAGGCACCGTGGCTCTGTCACCTGGGCCCCGCAGCTGCCCAGGCCACAGAGCTGTGTCCCAGACCCCCCTGAGCCAGAGTTGTGACTCCACAGAGCTGCTCGCACCATGTGGAAGACGCTCATCTCCTCCAGATGGACTAAGGAGCCGGTGCTGCAGATCCTCTTCCCTGTGCTGGAATACTGGCCAGCGCACAGGAGACGCACCTCTGATGGGGATGAGAGGGATGTCTTTGCCCTGGCTGTGAGTTTCTTGAGCTGGCCTCTGCTCGCCCCCAGGTTGCCTCTGGGATGCCTTTCCATCCTCCCTCACCACTGCTTCTCCCTGCCCCAGGCACTGGGCTGCAAGCCTGTCTTAGGGGCAGGTTCAGGGACACCAGGCTGGGGGATCCCCCTGTGTCTCCTCTGGCCTGTCCCTGCCACGCTTGGGCCCTGCCACATGGACATCTGGGCCCTGAGAGCCGTCTCTGGGTGCTTTGTCTTTGGCAGGCAACTGTGGCACTCTGGGAGATCCTCCAGCTGTCCCACTCCTGGTGCCCAGGGGGAGTGAAGGACAATTTCCCGCGCCTCCTTCTGACTCTGCTCTTCCAAGTTTTCATCAGCACAGAGGAGATGTCAGAGGAGGTCGAGACCTTCTGGAGGCGATGCCAGGAGCAGCGCAGCCTTCCCCCCAACCCCAACAGGTGCTCCATCCCAGTCCCCTCTCCCTGCCATGCCCTCAGGGCTGGGGCCAGGGCTCTGTGCCTGACCTGGACTGTGCTCTGCACACAGGTTTGCAGTGCAGACCGTTAAAGCCCTGCTGCGCCAGCTGCTGGATGAGGACGTGTTGATGGCGATCGGTCGCAAGTGTGGCTGGGACATGCTCCTCAAGGCTGACAGCCACCACTATGCAGTGGGTCTGCTGGCCAGGTAAGAGCCCTTTCTCCCCACTGCCCCACACTCCCACAGGTCATTTCTGCCCTGTGCACAGGCCACCCCACACAGTGCCCGTGCTGCTGGGCCAGAGGGCCTTGGCAGCCAGGGATGGCTGAGCAGAGTGGAAAAGGCGGAGAGGGGCGGCTGCACAGGAGGAGCCACCTCCCAAAGTGCCCATGTCCTCTCCTGGGCTGGTGGTCAAAGACCAGGCCTGTGTGAGTCAGTCCCAGGAGAGCTTTGCCCACCTGGCTCAGGGTCTCTGGCACCTTTATTCCCCCTTGCAGGGAGCTGTGCCGTGTCTCCCGCTCCTTCGGTCGCCGCATCGCCGTCAGCCTGCTCCCGCGGCTCAGCAGGGGAGAGCCCCTGTGGGAACTGCCTGCCCTGGCGTTCCTGGTGGAGGTGAGCCTGATGGCGAGCGCTGCCTGGCCCAGCTGCCTCCCCCTCTCTGCCCTCTCACAGCCGCAGCCGCCCGGGACGGTGCCTGCACCCTGTGCTGCTGCCTGGGCCCAGCCCCGGGCGGCTCCGGGCTCCTGCCGGCCGGGCACCCTGTCACTGCTCCCTGCCTTTCAGGTCCTGCACTGCCTGAACCCCAGACAATATGGGCCCAGCGTCCTGCAGATTATTTCCAGGCACCTGCGCAGTCAGTGCCCGGAGAGGCGTCGCCTGGCGCTCCGAGGCCTGGTGGTGCTCAGCAGGGATCCTGCAATGGTGAGCAGGGGGCAGGGGCTGAAGCCGGGCCGGCAGCGTGAGGCTGTGCAAGGCAGTAGCTTGGCCTTGGCTGGCCTTTGGCAGCTGTGGCAGCTGCTCCCAGCTCTCCTCCTCCCCGTTCAGCTGCCTGACTCCTTTGGGACGCACCTTTGGCCTCTGGGCCCCGCGGCAGCAGCGTGGGGCTGCACCACAGCATTGTGTTCCACACAGGCTAAGAGCATGCGGAGCCTGAGTGAAAGCCTCCTGGAGCTACTGCAGGATGCAGACACGGACGCAGTTCAGATGACCCTCTCCGCGTTCATCAACATTCTGCGCTTCCAAATTGTCAAAATATCCAGCCCAATAGCCCTGAAGTTGCTTGAGGCGCTGCGGCCACTCTTTGACAACATAAGGCTCTGTGCCCCTCATCATGGGCACTGAGTGCTGCCAGGAAACTTTGGGCCCAGTGTCTTTTCAGGCCTGTGCCCCGATGGGCCTGGAGAAGCCAGTGCTGAGGTCTTTTCCTCTTCTTTTGCACCAGGAGCACAGCCAGCTGCAGCAGCTCTCCATGCTCCTCTTCCAGGAGCTGATGGAGGCGACAGAGAGGAGCAAGAGCCTAAAGCCACACGTGTACCTGAGTCTGGTGCCATTCTACTTCAACTGGCACAATGAGAACAAGCGTGTGGCAGAGGTGAGGACTCGTGGGCTCTGTTGTCCCCATGGCAGGAGGCTGCTGTGCCTCCTGCCCTGGCCCATGGTCGCCTGCAGCCTTGGTGCAGGGATGTGGGTGCTGTGCCCTGGGCTGCGGTGCCATGGCCCGCTCTCTGTTGCTGTGCAGGCCTCTTGGAGAGCACTGTTTGGTGCAGCCAGGTTCCTGAAGTGGTGGGATCTTGAGCACTTGGTGACCATGGAGCAGCCGTGGAGGTTTCCCGAGTGCCTGGTAAGGACGGCCCCAAAGCCCCAGCCCCTGATGCCCAATGTGTGGGGCTGGCAGGGTGCCTGTGTCCACTGCTGCACCCACAGACACCAGCCTGTGCCCCACACACTGCTCCCTTCCCTGGGGCGTGCGGGCTCTTTTCCAGGCTCCCTTGCCCCCGCAGCCAGGCTGCCATAGAGCCCCGGCCCAGCTGGGCTGTGGGGCAGGGCCGCCCCATGGCTCCTCAGGAGCACCCAGCCCTCTGCTCCCCCCAAAGCCCGGCCCCAGCAGCTGCTGGCCAGGCCTCAGGGCTCTGTGGGCAGGGGAGCCCCGTGCTGGGGGCAGGGAGTGCCCGGCCAAGGGGCAGAGCCTGAGCCCAGCCTTCCCTCCATGCCCTGGCGCTCTTTGCAGCTGGAAAAGGACAGGAGCCGAGTGGGCCAGTACGTGCGCCAGGCCCTGCCGTTCCTGGAGAGCCCAGAGGAGCCCCTGCGAAAGCTGGCCATCAAGTTTCTGGGTGAGCCACAAGGCCGGGGTCCCTCCCCACCCCGCTGCAGCTCGGCCCCAGCCCCGGCTGCTGCAGCGGCAGCAGGATGCGGCCCAGGG
The DNA here is from genome assembly GCF_036250125.1 of Pseudopipra pipra. Lineage (NCBI taxonomy): Eukaryota > Metazoa > Chordata > Aves > Passeriformes > Pipridae > Pseudopipra > Pseudopipra pipra. The sequence continues at coordinate 41,539,542 of NC_087580.1, forward strand.
CATGTGGAGCCCCGAGTGGCCCCGAGCACCTGCTGCCGCCCTGTGCCAGCCCAGCCCTGGGGCGTCCCCATGCGGGAAGGCCCCGGGCTCAGCCCTGCCAGGGCAGGAGGCCGTGTGGCCGGGCTGGCAGCGCCACTGCGGGGGACCTGTGCCTCTGGGGCCTGACAGGCTCTGTGTTCCCAGGGATCGCCGCCAGGTCCATGAAGCAGGAGCAGCCAGAGCTGCAGCTCATCTGCCAAGGTGAGCGAGGGCACCTTCCAGCTGATCCCCTTGGGCCCTGCTCCCTCCTGCCCATGGCAAGAGCTGGCTGGGATGGCCCTGGCAGGAGGGGCTCCTCGCGTCCCCACACCCCTGGCCTCTCACCTTGGCTCTCTTCCTTTCTCTTTCAGCCCTTCAAGACATCACTGATGACAGCCCTGCCGTCTCAAACCTGGCCCAGGAAACGCTCCACATCATCAGAGCTGTACGGAGAACTTCATTCTTCCCATTCTGGTAGTCTCCGTTGCTGCCTCTTCCAGCCCGTAGAGGCATGACAGAAGACATCAGACTCGCCATGGCAGGCCTGGCAATTCAACACTGCTACGTGCTGAGAGCTGTACAGATGGCTCCTTACTGCAGATTCCAGCAGCTCCAAGACTGGCTGTGCAGGGCGTGGAAGACCCGGCCTTTTCTGCAGGGCAGTGTCTTCCTGTGCTGCTGCAGCTCTGTGGAGAACTGATGCAGGAAGCTCCATCTCCTGGGGCCACCTGAGCCTGTGGGGAAGATGCCTCTTCCCTGCAAGCACCTGCTTTGAGCTCAGCATGGGAATATTACATCCATGTTATCACATACAGAAGCCCAGGAGGTTTTTTTGGTGCTCAGTGTGCACAGGGCCTTTGGGAAGAGGGGAAAAGGGCTCCCTGTGCTCAGCAACACTTGCCCCGCTGTGCAGTGTGCCAGCAAAAGTGGGCAGAAGCCCCTTGGCCTTTGGTGGCTCTGCTGGAGCCTCAACGCTTGCAGCAGAGTGGAGGGTAGAGGCTGGAGCTGTGGGGAACCCTGAGCACCTTGTCCTTGGAGATGGCCACAAGCCCTCCCCAGCCAGGAAGCAGCATCTGTGTCCTGCCTGTGTGTTACTGGCTGGATTGCTCCGGGCTCCCAAGTGCCTCTGGAGCAGCTCCTCTGGAGCTCCTTCAGGGCTGTGCCGCTGCCGGGCAGGTTGGCGGGGCTGGGGGAGACCCGCAGGGGAGGGGGCGCTGGGAGGCCAGGAAGGGGTGAGGTGCTGTGGAGGCCCTGATGGGACAAGGGAGAGGGAAGCCTTGAGGGGAATCTGGGAGGGGGAGGGTGGCAGAAGGCTGCGAGGGGACAGACTGGGCGCAGGCCCCGAGGGACAGGGTGGAGGGAAAAGCCCCCAGGACATGGGGGGGCAGAGGTCATAAGCAGCCCCCAGGCAGCCACCTCCTTCCCTGCCAGCCAGCTGCTCTCGTGCTTTCCTGAGGCATCTCCCAGCTTTGTGGCAGAAGCCCTGGAGGCCGGGCCTCAGCAGCAGGGTGGGCACACCCCCAAGGGGGCCAGGCTGGCCTGGCTGGGGACAAGGAGGGCAAGGGGGCCCTGCCGGGGCACGTCCGCCGGGTGCTGCCGGTGAGGGGCAGTGGCACAGGCAGGGCTGGCGGCCAGCCCGGGCCCCCGTGGCTGCCCAGGCCATGGGGCTGTGGCTGACACACCCCTGAGCCAGAGCTCTGGGCCCGCAGAGCTGCTGCCACCACGGGCAGGGCGCTGGGCTCCTCGGGCAGGGCTGCGCACTCGCTGCTGCCCAAGCGGCTCCGCCCCACAGACAACAGCACCAGAGGCTGCCCAGGAGCAGCAGCACCCACAACGCCTGGGCCTCCTCACCCAGGCACCCACACCCGCCAGGACACCAAAAGTGGGCAGACTGTGGGCACAGTTGCACCCACTTTGGCAAAAGGCTTCAGGGCAAGTGGCCACCACAGCTTTCCAGTGACTCCTCAGCCTCACAGCAACCCTTGGCAGCTTCAGCTGCAGCCTGACATCCTGACTGACTTCAGTGGTCCTGCTTGAGGCTGGACACACCTTCCACACTCAGATGTCCCCAGCCAGCACCACTGGTGCCATCCTTAGAGACTCTGCTGGGACACCAGCCTTGGGCTGCAGCTGTTCAACCTCTCCTCCACGCAGGCACCTTCAAAACATGGGCATGGGCTTCTAAGTTCTACATCCAGCACTTGAGGGCAACAAAGGAAGAAGCAGCAGAAGCTGAAGCAAAGCAGGGCCTCGTGTGGCGGAGCTTCAGGGATGGAGGGAAGGAAGCACTGTCGTGTCTGCTGAAAAGATGGCCCAGTTCACCAGCTCACACTTTGCTGCTGGATGTTCCTCCTTTGGTCCTGCTGGAGCCCATTCCCTACCAGTGCACGGCCCTGCCTTGTTCCCGGATCCAATCTCCGGGAGCCCTGGTAACAAGTGGGCCCTGTGTCCACCTGAGAGCAGAAACTGGCAGAACGTCTCTGCTTCCAGCACTTCTCTTGGCTGCTCCTTCAGGTGGGTGGCACCTTCATGGGAGACACACAACAGCTTCTCATCCCAGACTTCTCCCTGTCCCTTGAACTTCCCCAATGGACTGGACATCAGCTGCTGGCCACAGCTGAGCACACAGAAACCGGAGTGTTGAACATGCGAAACTGGGCTGATTTTTTTTCCAGAAGGCAAGAAAACAAGCAAAAAGAACACAAGGAAGCTTGAGTCTCTCTGTCCAATCTAATTGTCCTCTGAAACTCAGCAGCTGATGGTGGTTTTGTGCTGCTGCTAATCACTTCCACCCAAAAATCATGCCAGGAAGGAGCAACAGCTTCTGACAGATGACAAGTCTTGCCACTAGTTGCTCCAGCTGCCGCTCCCAACAGCCACCTGCAAGAGGGCAGACCTCAGTGCCCCTTGGCTTTGGCTGCCCTCTGGTAGAGAAGTCCTCCGGGGGCACAGCTCTTTGGGGCAGGAGACAGGCAGCAGCCCTGAATCCAAAAAATCGGTCTGAAAAACTGCTCAGAGACTTTTTTATCTTTAAGCAGCAAGGTATTTGTTTATTCAACGTTGGGAGCAAGCCAGCTCGCGCTGGACAAAGTTGTTCGCCGGCTCCTCAGAAAATCAGCACTTTTATACAATTTTCAGATATGATTAAATGCATATTCAAGTGATTACAACATCTATCAATGCATATTAATAATAGGTGGAGTATAGGTGGAGCTCAGGCGGGGCTTGGGGCGGTGCTTCTCTTGGCTCCCCATTTCGGAGGGTAGTTCCCATCTTCCTCCATAGGGGAAGGGGCTTCAACTCATCTTCCTCAGCTTGACCCTTCTTCCTTTCCATTGTTCTTGACCCGCTCACTGAAGCTTGGAAAAAGCCCTGGCTCCCGGCCTATTTCTCCTATTCAAATGTCTACCTGATCCTGTTATATTTCTAATTTATTGCTTCTAGGCCTATTACATGTTCTTGTACTATTCTCTGAAGCTTTGGTCCAATAAGTAGAACAGAATGAGCACAGATCATTTTGGATGTTGGTAACTTGTTTGCAGGCCCAAATTTCTTAGTTAACTCTTTTGGGCCTGGCCTCCTGTTTCAGCCTTGCCAGGACTTGGGGTGGTGGCAGGTCTCCTTGGGCCAGGACTTGCCAGAGGCTTTCCCTCAAGAATCCCAAGAGGAGGCAGGGAATGCTGAGCAGAGCAAGCCCTGCCCGGATGTCCCATCAGGATGACACTGTTCTAGGGGGAATTCACTGTATCTGCTAACTCTTCCTGATCGGCTTAATGACTCAGCCATGGTGTGTCCCTGTCACTCAGATCCCTTCTTGGCCGCACCTGATGTTGTGATTCGTGTGACTGACCATACCTTTACCATCCCTGTAAGTAATCCTTCTTATTTTAGTTGTCATGGCTGAGCTTCGTGAACGAAGATTTGGGGAGGGCTCTACCCAAGTTTGTTGCAAGCGCGTTGGTGGCTAAAAAGGCCAATGCAAGATAGGCATGTCTGGTTGCAAAAGGCACAGCAGAAAGACTCCTTAGGTGGTATATTCTGCAAGGCACGATTCTTTCTGCGTTGTCTTTTCTCCTCAAGGGTGATCCGGCGTGCTTTCTCAAAAGCATCAGCAGCGTTATAGATGGTGTGTCTCCAGGCCTCACGATTGGAGGCCAGAGTAGACCAGTGATGGTGATCAATATGGCCAAGGCTGAGATGTTGTTTCAGGGAGTCCTTGTATCTTCTCTTTGGGGATCCTCTCTTGCGGCAGCCGATGGCAAGTTCACCATAGAGCAAGACCTTAGGGAGGGGGTGGTTGGTCCTTCATGCTGGAGACGTGCCCTGCCCATTGCAGCTGTGTTCTCAACAACATGGCCTCAATACTTGTGACTGCTGCTTGTTCTAGAACAGATGTGTTGGTCCTACAAACTGATTTACATGTGCACATGAGCAAAACATGAAAATGCAAATATATTGTTTGTACTGAGTATCTCTCCAAGTGTCTATTTATAGATTTGGCTCTTTTTCAATATTTTTTATTCCAAATGCTTTCAAATCTTTGCATGTGTATGTGTTCTCTCATATAAAAATCACCCATAAGGAATCCCTATGCATGTGTCATTTGATGGGGTCACTTTTCTGTGTTAAGTTCCCTGGAATACACCCTCCTTAAAATATGACAGCTGATCCATTTGGAAACTCACCAAAGGACAGGTGAGCTTCATTTCTACTTTCCTTCATTCTCTCCTAAGATTTGATATTCAGGGGCTGAAACATGAGGGTCTCTCCTTCTGTCCTGATCTGTCACCTCTAAGCCCTCCTTTTCCTGTTCACCTGGCTTCCACTGCCTTGTTAGCTTGTCATCCCCCCCGCTTTACAGCCCCAAATAACACGTTTTTCCTCTCCCCCTGTGAGCCATCACTACTTTTCTATCAACCATCTTCCATCCAAGCCAGCAGCTCTTCCCTGCCAGTGCTGCTGCTTGGAGAACCAGAAATCCAGGGCTTTCCTTTCCCTGTTGATAAACAAAGCAGTGGCTTCTTCCCCTGGGGACTGAAAGTGTCACCTCCCCCAGACTGGGGCCTGGAATTCCAACCACATTCCTGAGCTTGGGTTTCACAGTTACCCATCAGTTTGGGGGAGGGGAAAAGAATAACAGGTCAAGAGATTACAGCAGCAAGGAAACTGGGGCTAAGTGTGCCTTCATTTTCTTCAGCTGTTCTGTAGAAATAAATAAAAATAGTACTATGGGGGGGAAAAAGTTCAAGCCAGGTATCAGTTTCCTGAATTTGATCAAGGAATACAGAAGAAGAACATGCCTGCAAACACACATCTGCACTAACTTCTCAAACTGTACACTGCAAAATCTGACCACCAGGAGTCTGCAGAAATCAGAGGGAATGGAATCAGAGAGGGGAAGGAAAAAATCATCAGCAGTGCCTGTCCCAGTCAAGGGGCATTACTGAGCAGCACCTACATTCCCATGGCTCTCTGGGCAGGTCATTTTTCATGTGTGCCAAACAGCACATCTTGAAGCTTCTTCCCATTGAAATACTACAGACATTTCAGGGCATCTGAACAGTCAGATTCTTAAAGCACAACGACCTCAAGGCAAGGGAAGAAGTGAGATTCAGTGGCACTTGGCAGAAGCTGCCCAGTGCATTGTGTCAAATGGGTATTTACCCAAAGGAGCAACAAGCTCAAGCCATCAGGGAAAGAGCCAGATGATGAAAGGGTGTTAGCTGCTGAGAATTTCTTTGGGAAGAAGTAGACTGTTACCTTGAGATAGAAATTTGCAATATACCATGGAACCTTATTCAAAGTCCAGCTGGAAAATACCTTAGTGTTAAGAGTGTGAAATAAATCCTAAAGTGTCATCAACTATGTGATTTTCTCTTTATTCCCAATCACTAATTAAAGAAACATAACTCAGATGTGATCTCACTCTGTGCTCCAGCAACATTAACATTAGAACAATATTGTCACTGTCTCCTGGTGTCTTGTGCTTCTCACTGGAAGGCACTTGGTGCACCCCTGGATATCCTGCTAATGAGTTAAAAAACTAACCCTTCTAAAGTTCCAGATTTTCCTCACCTGTTTGTACACAGTTGGACAAACTGGACCAAGTTATTACAAGTTATTACTTGAAAGCCACTTGCTGTATTGAGCATTAATTACTCCTTGTTTTGAGCGTAGAGGAAAAAAGCTCACACAACACAATCTCTGTGGACCCAACAGAGAAAACATCCCCAGGGTCTTGTTAGAGCACAAACCTGCAAACAGGGATGACAGGTCAGAGAATCACAGAATCATCAAGGTTGGAAGAGACCTTCCAGATCTTCTAGTCCAGCTGTCAACCCAGCACCACCAGAATCACCCCTAAACCCCATCCCAAAGCTCTACATCCAGATGCCACCTGAATGCTTCCAGAGACTCCACCACCTCCCTGGGCTACTTGTTCCAATGCCTGAGCACTCTCTCAGTGGAAAAAGGGTTTTTGAATATCTAATATGAACATTGCCCAATGCAATTTAAGGCTGTTTCCTCTCTTCCTCTCACTAAAGGCTTTGCAGAAGAGACCAACCCCCACCCCACTAAAACCTCCTTTCAGGTCATTGCAGAGAGCAATGAGGTCCCCCCTGAGCCTCCCCTTCTCCAGACTCAACAAGCCCAGTTCCCTCAGCCGTCCCTCAGCAGACATGTTTTCCAGAGCCTTCCCCAGCTCCGTTCCCTTCTCTGGACACGCTCCAGCCCCTCAAGGGCCTTTTGGCACTGAGGGCCCAGAACTGGACACAGCACTCCAGGTGGGGCCTCCCCAGTGCCCAGCACAGAGGGGCAATCAGTTCTCTGCTCCTGCTGGCCACAGTCTTCTCCACAAAGGCCACGATGCCCTTGGCTTTCTTGCCCCCCTGGGCACACTCTGGCTCATATCCAGCCCCTGTCAAGCAGCACCCCCAAGTCCCTTCCTGCTGAGCAGCTCTCCAGCCCCTCTGCCCCCAGCCTGGAGCGTTCCAGGGGGTTGTTGGGAGCCAAGGGCAGGCCCTGACACTTGGCCTTATTGATCCAGCCTGTCCAGATCCCTCTGCAGAGCCTTCCTGCCCTCCAGCACATCCACACTCACACCCAATGTGGTGTTGTCCATGAATTTCCTGAGGGGGCACTCGATCCCCTGGCCCAGGTCACCCAGAACGATGTTAAACAGGAGCAGCCCCAACCCTGAGCCCTTGGGAACCCCATTAGTGACCGGCCCCACCTGGATTTCCTTCCATTCCCCACCACTCCCTGGGCCATCAGACACTTTGTCACCCAGCAAACAGTTCCCCGGGCAAGCCATGAGCAGCCAGTTTGTGCAGGAGATGCTGGGGGAGATGGTGCCAAAGGCTTTCTGGAATTCCAGAGAGACACATCCCCAGCCTTTCCCTCAGCTGCTGAGCGGGTCCTTTGTGAGAGAAGGAGATGAGGTTGGTCAGGCAGGACCTGCCTTTCCCAACCCCACACTGGCTGGGCCTGATCCCCTGGTTGTCCTGCCCCTGCCATGGGATGGCACTGAGGAGGATCTGCTGCATGGACTTCCCTGGTCCTGAGGTCAATGGGACAGGCCAGGAGTTCCCCAGATGCTCCTTTTGGCCCTTCCTGTGCATGGGCATCCCATGTGCTTGTTGCCAGTCAGCTGGGACTTGTGCAGTTGTGCAGCACTGCTGGGGAATGAGTGAGAGTGGCTTGGCGAGCTCTTTCTCCAGCTCCCTCAGGACTCTTGGCTGCATCCCATGTGGGCCCAGGCACTTGGGGGGGTCTCACTGGCAGAGCAGGTCACTGACCATTTCCTCCTGCATTGTGGGGGCTTCACTCAGCTCCCCATCAGCAGCTTCCAGCCAAAGCCTGCCTGCCAGGTGTCCAAGGGGTCAGTTCTGCTGCCCTCTCCTTCCTTCCCCCACAATGGAAAACTCCCTCATTTTGGGTCTCTGTGCCCCAGACGGCTCCAACCACCACCTCACCCACCAGTCCCACAATCATGGAATGCTTTGGCTTGGGAGGGGCCTTAAAGAGCAACTCAGCACCCTCAGAGTCAAGAATTCCTTCCTACTATTTCCTCTAACCCTTCCATCTATCCGTGTGAAGCCACTGCCCCTTGTCCTGTCACTCCAGGCCCTTGTCCAAAGTCTCTCTCCATCTTTCTGGTTGGCTCCCTGCAGGCACTGGAAGGCCATAATTAGATCACCCCAGAGCCTGCTCTTCTCCAGCCTGAAAAATCCCATTTATCTCAGCCCTGAGATATTTCTGAACCTCCCAGAATCCAGGGGCCATTGGGACCCTGCAGAACCTCCTGCATTCAAGTGCTCCTTGTGAAACTGCAGGCTCTCCTGGAACCCAAGGATTCCTGGAACACTGCAGAGCTCACGGAACCAAGGGGCCACTGTCCCACTGCAGCTCCTTCTGAAGCACAAGGGACCCTGGGACAGTGGGAAATCTCTGAGAATCCAAAGGGCATTTGGGGACTGCAGGGCCTCATGGAACTAAAGGAACCTTTGGAGATTGTGGAAGCTCATGGAATCAAGGGGCCGTTGTGACATGTGGGGCCTCCTGGAGGCAACGGAACCCTGAGAATTTCTGTGGGAACAAGTTAAGGCAGGAGCAGCTGCACTCAGTTAATCAGGATGCAAAAGGAGTGTTTTGGCCTTGACTGGTGTTTTCCATCCAGAGAGTGCAGTTTGCCAAAGTGGAAACCACTTGGAACGCTCTGCATGGTAGCCTGTGTTTTTCTCTGGTGGCTGAACACAGCCAGCACATGAGGGGAGGGGAATGTGTGGGATCAGGGCACTGCTTTGGGGCCATGCTGGGAATTCCAGTGGACTAAAAGACAAAGCCCAGATGCTGTTTCCAAAGGAACCCCAATGAAAGGGGGACACTGGAAAGATGGGCGGACAAGTCCTGCAATGGAACTCTGTGTGTGCAGCCTCATTTTCTCCTTCAGTGCCCACAGGAGAGGGGGCAAAAAAGTGAGGGTTGGGACTCCAAAACTGTTTTGAGGGGAAAATGAGGATTAAGGGGACAACGGGAAAATGGGAGGAACAGGGAGAAGGGTGGAAAAGGGGAGGTGGTCTTGTGGGTCGAATGGTCTCATGGGGGTCTTTGGGCATAAAGGGGTTGGGAAAGGGAGGTGGCCCCCCTGAGCTCCCAACATACTGTGGAGTGCTGGATCCAATCTCAGCCTTGGATTATGCCAGCACTTTCAGTTTAAAGGAATTACAGAGGTGTGACTGAATCATTTTTGTACTCCAGGTTAAATGATGGCAAATCAGATTTATTGATAGAAATGAATTTATTTAGAGTTACAAATGATCACACAAAACATCTTCATCAGAATTATTTACTGCACAATACAAACACTAAAACAACCACGAGCACAGGACAAGATAGGATAGTGCTCTACACTAAAGCAATTGTTGAAGCAATTCTACTAAAGCTGGCAGAAAAGCAATGATTATTAATTGGAGACGGATGGAACTCCTCCAGACCAACGCTGGTGGGGAGATCTCTGCTCTCAGACTCAAGGAGTGACCTTAGTGGGTCCCCAGTCAAGGCAGGAATCTCCACACATCCCCAAGAAGGGTTCTCTTGGAAGAAGCTGCCCCTGGGAAAGGGGACTGGCCCATTCTGGTCAAAAGGGATGGACTGACAGTCACTGGACTCCAGGGGTTGCCTCAACATCAGGGGGTTCATTTGGGGTGGAAGCAGCGGCTGAAGCTCTTCCCACAGTCGGGGCACTGGTAGGGCTTCTCTTACTGGTGGGTCCTGGTGTGAGGTCAAGTTAGAGCTCTGGGTGAAGCTCTTCCCACACTCCCCACACTTGTAGGGCCTCTCCCCGCTGTGGATGCGCCGGTGGGTGACAAGGTTGGAGTTCCGGTTGAAGCCCTTCCCGCAGTCGGTGCAGCGGAAGGGCCTCTCATCCGTGTGCGTCCGCTCGTGCAGGAGGAGATGTGAGCTGGTCTGAAACCTCTTCCCACATTCCAAGCACTTGTAGGGCTGTTCTCCAGTGTGAATGTGTTGGTGGGTGCAGAGGGTAGAGCTCTGCCTGAAGCTCTTCCCACATTCCCCACATGTGTAGGGCCGTTCCCCAGTGTGGATGCGTTGGTGGGTGCGGAGGGTGGAGCTCTGGTTGAAGTTCTTCCCACACACCCCACATGTGTACGGCCGTTCCCCAGTGTGGATGTGCCAGTGACTAAGGAGATCTCTGCTCTTCCTGAAGCTCTTCCCACATTCCAAGCACCTGAAGAACTTTTCTATGCTGGGAGGCTGCTCAGGGACCACCAGGTCAGAGCTCTGCCTCAAGCTCCGGCCGCCTTCCCGGCACAGGCTGGCTCTTTCCTCCTCAGAGCACCCTGGGATGGCTTTGGAGCCCCTCCTGCGGGGGGATCTCCGGCCCTTTTCCTCCCCGCTGCCTTCCTGTGCTGTGGAGCCCTTCAAAACGGCCTCTCCCACCAGGGTCTCACGGGGGGATTTGTCCTCTGGGCTCTCCGTCCTCAGCTCGGGGTCTGGGGCAGGAAGCAAGAAGGACAGGGAGGGGATTTGCCTCCGGCCCACAGGGAAGGCCAAGGACATCCCCCCAACTCCGGCCCCGGCAGGACGGCGGCGCCAGCGGGGTTGTCCTGCAGCCGGGGCCATGCTCGGCTGACAGAGCCAGCACAACACCCGCCCAAAGGGACACTGACTTCCTCCTCACCTGCCTGGGGGGCCCACGGCATCTTCCTCGCAGCCTCCTCCTCCATCCGCCCAAGCTTTGGGAAGGACAAATCCTGATGGGGGGAAAACAAGGGCTGAGCACGTTGGCTTGGGGGTTCCTCCTGCCCAAGTCCATCTCTAGAACTCACCGGGCATCCTGTATCCATAAAACCCTCCAAAACACCAAGAATAAGTCCAGAAAAACCCAAATCATTGAGATTCAGGCAAAAGCCCTTCAGAAATAGTGAGAAGACTCCGGCCCCCCCAAACTGCAAAATGTTGACATTCAGTTAAAAATACTCTAAAATATGAAGATTAGCCCAAAAAAATTCTCCTAAGAGTTCCCCTTCTCTGGTTTCCCCCCTCTGGGGATGCTGGGGGTCCCACTTAGGGATGCTGGGAGTGTTGGGGGTCCCAGGGGTCCCTTCTCTGACTCTCGCCTTCAGGGTGCCGCATTCCCAGAAATTCCCCGTCTCCAGGTTCTCCACTTTGTTGTCCTAGGAGATCCCAGGGGTCCCCACTGTCCAGACTTCCCCTTTTCTGTGCCCCCCCTCTCCAGGCTCTTGAAGCTTCTCCCTCTCTCCAGCCTACCCCACACTCCAGGGATCAAGGCATGGGGACACCAAGGCACCCCCACAATCCCACTCCCGCTCTCCCCCCTCCTCTTACCCCCTGTCTCACCCCTTTCCCATCAGCCTCCAAAACCCCGGCTCCCCCCAGCTCCCTTTAGGGGTGACACACCGCCCCTCATGCTCCCTTTGGGGGTCCCACCCACTCTTTTCACTTCTCTGTGTACAAAATTGCTTCCCAATATCCAACCTAAACCTCCCCTGGCACAGCTCGAGACCCAGCCCTCTTGTCCTACTGCTGCTTCCTGGCACAACAGCCCCACCCCCACCTGGCTCCAACCTCCTGGCAGGGACTTGCAGACAGTCAGGAGGTCTCCCCTGAGCCTCCTCTTCTCCAGCCTCAACACCCCCAGCTCCCTCAGCCTCTCCTCACACCACTTGTGCTCCACTCCCTTCCCCAGCCTCGCCGCTCTTCTCTGGATCCTCTGACCCCAAAAACGCTCCCCCTCCCATAGAAAGGCCAAGGGCATCTGAGGACACACTGGGGACTTTGGGGGGCTTTGTGGGGCACGGGGTGATTACTGGGGGATACTGGGACACACTGAGGGCATTGGGAGGACTGGGGGGTTACTGAGGGACACTGGGAGGGCACTGGGAGGGACTGGGGGGGAACTGGGGCACACTGGGGGCACTGGCAGAGAACTGGGGAGTTACTGGGGGATTACCAAGATACATGGAGGGACACCGGCAGGTTACTGAGCCATACTGGGGGTTACTGGGTGCTCACTGCAGGATCACTGGGCCATACTGGGGGGCAGTGGGAGGTCACTGGGACACACTGACTCGTCACTGAGAGGGTTACTGGGCCATACTGAGGGTAACTGGGAGGTCACTGGGATATACTGAGGGGCACTGGGATCCCCTTACCCGGATGTGGTACATCTCCCCCCCCGGATTTTGGGGAGCATCCCTAGGGCCCCCCCCGGGGGCTGGGGGACCCCTTGAACCCCACTGCTGGGCTTTAGGGGACCCCCTAAAATCCCCTCAAAACCCCTGAAATCCCCCCCTCGACCCATCGAAACCTCCTCAAGGGCCCCTCATCCCTCCCCAGCACCCTCTAAACCCTCTCAGTGACCCACAAAACCCACCTGAGACTCCCCAAGCCCATTTAGGGACCCCCAATCCCCCCCACGGGCCCTCCAAACCGTCTGGGACACCTTAAACCCCCTAGAGACCCCAAAACTGCCTCAAGGTCCCCGCAAAGCCTCCTAGGAAACCCACACCTCCCCAGAGACCCCCAAAGCTCAGCTGGGACACCCCAAATTTTCTCAGAAAACAAAACCCCCATCAGAGCCCTCCAAAACCCACCAGGGACCTTCAATCTCCCCCTGAGTCCTTTCAGGGACCCCTCAAAACGTCCCCGGGAACCCCCGAATCCCCCCGCTAAACCCTCCCGAGCCCTCCAGCCTTTCCACCCACACCCGCGCTCCCCGCAGCCCTCGAGGGGATCCCCAGACTCCGCTCCCGCCGCCCCCCCCGCCAACTCACCGAGCGAAGTGCAGCGGCCGCAGGCGAGTCCTCCTCACTCCCGACCACGAGGCCAAAATGGCGCTCGCTCCGCGCGCCCTCCGCCTTTACAGACCCGCCCCGCAGCCAATCAGCGCGCGGCCACGGCCCCTGCCCGCCCTTCGCCACGCCCCCACCTGCGCGGTGCATTGTGGGAGTTGTATTCCCTGCGGTGGGGGAGGATCGGACTGGTTGGGTTTTAGTTTTTCTGTCTTCTTTTATTTTCTCTTTCTTATTTCTTTCTTTTCTTTCTGTTTTCTTTCTTCTTTCCTTTTCCTCTTTTTTTTCTTTGGCGTTCTTCTTTGTTTCTTTGTTCTTTTTTTTCTAATTTTTTCCTGTTTTTTCTTTCTTGTTTTCTCTTTTTTCTCATTTTTCTTTTTTTTCTTCCTTTTCTTTGTTTTTATTTTTATTTTTTTTCCTTTTTCCTTGTTTTTTATACATTATTTTCTATCAGTTGTACTTTCAATCAGTTGTACTTTCAAGGAAAATGTAAACACATATCAAAACAATCTCTAGGTACATAGCTTACAACAACAGATAATCTGCCATTGTTCCAGGTTTGTGAGGATTCCCAAGATCACAAACACTGAGACACCAAGGGTGGAAGCCAAGCAACTTTATCCTGTCCCTTGCGACAGCCTTCAATCCACACCCAGCCCTGGATTTCTGCAAAGCCGCTGGGCAGGAGCAGGAGATGGAGCTGGTGCTCGGCGGGAGGGGCAGCAACAACAAACCTGTGTCTTTGGCACAGGGGAAGGAATTTAGTGCTTGAGGGGTTACATTCCACAGGCTCCCCTGGGGATCAGCTTATGCTTGGACACTGAGAACAGCAAGAACATTCCTAATAAAAATGCCAGAGGGAAGGGAGCGGAGGGGGAGCAGGGGCAGGAAAAGGAAGCAGAGCGATGGAAGATGGGCTGGGGCGGTCGGGGCTGGGGGAAGGCAGGCTGGACAATGCCTTGTTTGGTCCAGCAGCTGGACCAGCTCCAGGGCAGATGTCGGGGGAGCCTCTGCCACAGGGACATGGACAAACAGACGCTACAAAAGCTCCCAGAGGGGTTGGGGGCTCTGGGCGGGGCTGCGCTCTCGCCTCAAGCCAGGATATCCCAGGACAGTGGAACAGCAATTCCTGTCAGCTCCCAGCAAAGATTATTGGGGTTTGCACTGGGGAAATATTGACGCTCCAGCTTCTTCTTCTCTTTTTAGAACTTTGAGCTTGCAGTCGGGTAGAAGGGCTGGTGGGGGAGTGGGACGAGACCCATTTTGAGGGACACATCTCACCCCTCAGTTAGATGGAGCTAAACCCCTAATCTTGCTTAGGAAGAGCTGCTGATGCTCAGTTGTCTTCTTTCCCTTTTGCTTTAGTGGGATATTACATTTCCCTGCAGTATTGGTGATAGAAGGGTTTGTCAGCTGGAATGGTTTGGTTCTTACAGAAAGCATAAACACATTTTAAGGAAGGTATTTTTACATAGGTGAGGTCTCCAAAAAAACAAAACAAAAAAAACCCCCAAAGGTAATACAAGTGCAGAATAAATTGAACTTTGGAGTTTTCTTTTTAATTCTTGGGTAGAAAAGCCATCCCAGTCAGGGACAGCAATTTATTGCATTGCTAAAAAAAAAAACATCAACAAACAAAAAAAGAAATCTGAATTTGTTCTCCTTCAGATTTGCTTTTTACCATAATAATCCTTCTAGTGAAAAGGGCTAATTTACTCTTTCTAGAGGAATATTTTAAGTGTGATTATCACAATATCACAGCTGCTGACAAGGTCTAAAATAGGACATTGACCTTGAACGTGTTCCTGCGTTTAGGATGTGGTGCTTAACATTAAAGAAACGACAGAACTGCAACTCATTTATTAATGTATCATCTCAAAATGTTCACTCTTGGTGTGTAAAGACATGCCACAAGGACTGTAGAAAGCTTGCAGTACTCCATGAAGTACATGTGGTATTTTATCAGTCTAAATATGCATAAGATTTTCAAGATTTCTGCTGGCAATACTCCATAACTAAAGTAAATTTTCCCTTTGGTGCTGCACGAGTTTATGATTTAATTGTTACTGACATTCCACCAGTCACATTATTAGCTTCACCAAATGAAAGGGAAATAATCCTGTATTAATTAAAGAGAGCACCTGAATTCCCTCAGTCATCTTATCCTTGGCTGTCTGAGACAGTGATGCACTTCAGCTTCCCTACAGAAACTTCCACTAAAAAAGAGATTGGGGTGATAGTGAGAGATCCATATTGAAGGGTGTGCCTGAATTATCTTTAGGGAGGAGACTTTTTTGGTGGGTCACTCCTCTCCGGAGTTTTTTTCCCTTTCTTTTTGTCAGAGGCTTTGGAAAAGGTGTTTTGTCAGGAGAATAATATTCATTTATAGCAATGTGAACAGTTTCTATCATGTATCAGTGAAAGCAGTCATCTAAATACCCATACCCATGCCCTTGAAAATAAAACAAGGAGAAAATATGGAGTATTTATTTGAGACCAGATAAACTGAATGTAGTTCAGTAACATGGAAAGGCAATTGCTGTTATTTCACAGAGACATTTCTTTGTATGCTGGAACTGAGGGGAGCAGCAAAAGCTAAAAGCCTTGCTCTGTGTCTTTGTGAACACACTGTGGGTAAGTTCAAAGGAGTATTCAGAGATTGTGTTGTGTGAGCTTTTTTCCCTCAGAGCAAAACAAGGAGTAATTAATGCTAAATCCAGCAGGTGGCTTTCAAGAAATAACTTGGTCCAGTTTGTCCAACTGTGTCCAAACAGGTGAGGAAAATCTGGAACTTTAGAAGGGTTAGTTTTTTACCTCATTAGCAGGATATCCAGGGGTGCACCAAGTGCCTGCCAGTGAGGAGCACAAGAGACCAGTAGACAGTGACAATATTGTTCTAATGTTAATGTCACTGGAGCACAGAGTGAGATCACATCTGAGTTATGTTTCTTTAATCAGTGATTGGGAATAAAGAGAAAATCACATAGTTGATGACACTTTAGGATTTATTTCACACTCTTAACACTAAGGTATTTTCCAGCTGGACTTTGAATAAGGTTCCATGGTATATTGCAAATTTCTATCTCAAGGTAACAGTCTACTTCTTCCCAAAGAAATTCTCAGCAGCTAACACCCTTTCATCATCTGGCTCTTTCCCTGATGGCTTGAGCTTGTTGCTCCTTTGGGTAAATACCCATTTGACACAATGCACTGGGCAGCTTCTGCCAAGTGCCACTGAATCTCACTTCTTCCCTTGCCTTGAGGTCGTTGTGCTTTAAGAATCTGACTGTTCAGATGCCCTGAAATGTCTCTAGTATTTCAATGGGAAGAAGCTTCAAGATGTGCTGTTTGGCACACATGAAAAATGACCTGCCCAGAGAGCCATGGGAATGTAGGTGCTGCTCAGTAATGCCCCTTGACTGGGACAGGCACTGCTGATGATTTTTTCCTTCCCCTCTCTGATTCCATTCCCACTGTTTTGTACAGACTCCTTGGGGTCAGATTTTGCACTGTACAGTTTGATAAGTTAGTGCAGATGTGTGTTTGCAGGCATGTTCTTCTTCTGCATTCCCTGATCAAATTCAGGAAACTGATACCTGGCTTGAGCTTTTTTTTTTCTCCATAGTACTATTTTTATTTATTTCTACAGAACAGCTTGAGAAAATGAAGGTACACTTAGCCCCAGTTTCCTTGCTGCTGTAATCTCTTGACCTTTTTTTCTTTTCCCCTCCCCCAAACTGAAACCCAAGCTCAGGAATGTGGTTGGAATTCCAGGCCCCAGTCTGGGGGAGGTGACACTTTCAGTCCCCAGGGGGAGAAGCCAATTGCTTTGTTTATCAACATGCAAAGGAAAGCCCAGGATTTCTGGTTCTCCAAGCAGCAGCACTGGCAGGGAAGAGAACTGCTGGCTTGGATGGAAGATGGTTGAGAGAAAAGTAGTGATGGCTCACAGGGGGAGAGGAAAAACGTGTTATTTGAGGCTGTAAAGCGGGGGGGGATGACAAGCTAACAAGGTAGTGGAAGCCAGGTGAACAGGAAAAGGAGGGCTTAGAGGTGACAGATCAGGACAGAAGGAGAGACCCTCATGTTTCAGCCCCTGAATATCAAATCTTAGGAGAGAATGAAGGAAAGTAGAAATGAAGCTCACCTGTCCTTTGGTGAGTTTCCAAATGGATCAGCTGTCATATTTTAAGGAGGGTGTATTCCAGGGAACTTAACACAGAAAAGTGACCCCATCAAATGACACATGCATAGGGATTCCTTATGGGTGATTTTTATATGAGAGAACACATACACATGCAAAGATTTGAAAGCATTTGGAATAAAAAATATTGAAAAAGAGCCAAATCTATAAATAGACACTTGGAGAGATACTCAGTACAAACAATATATTTGCATTTTCATGTTTTGCTCATGTGCACATGTAAATCAGTTTGTAGGACCAACACATCTGTTCTAGAACAAGCAGCAGTCACAAGTATTGAGGCCATGTTGTTGAGAACACAGCTGCAATGGGCAGGGCACGTCTCCAGGATGAAGGACCAACCACCGCCTCCCTAAGATCCTGCTTTATGGTGAACTTGCCACCGGCTGCCGCAAGAGAGGAGCCCCGAAGAAAAGATACAAGGACTCCCTGAAACAACATCTCAGCCTTGGCCATATTGATCACCATCACTGGTCTACTCTGGCCTCCAATCGTGAGGCCTGGAGACACACCATCTATAACGCAGCTGTCTCCTTTGAGAACACACGCAGGATCACTCTTGAGGAGAAAAGACAACGCAGAAAGAATCGTGCCTTGCAGAATATACCACCTAAGGAGTCTTTCTGCTGTGCCTTTTGCAACAGAACATGTCTATCTCATACTGGCCTTTTCAGCCACCAACGCTCTTGCAACAAACGTGGGTAGAGCCCTTCCCAAATCTTCGTTCGCGAAGCCCGGCCATGATGAGCATTCTTACTGGATATAACTGTGATATATGTACATCTATATTTTTGCTCTAGCTCTGCTATTTGGTTTTTTTTTTCTCTCTGGGAAGTAAGCTTTTTCCCTGGGTCTCGGGGACTTGGCAGGAAGCCAGGTCCAAACCAACACATGGCTGCAGCACAGGGCTTGCTGCTGTGCCACCTCCTGGGGTGCTGGGCCTGGGAGGACACAGGGGTCACAGAGTGGGGCACCGTGTGGGGACACAGGGATAACTTTGGCTGCCCAGGCTGGAGAAGAGAAGGTTTTAGGGTGACCTTGCAGCCCCTTCCAGTGCCTAAAAGAGGCTCTGAGAGAGCTGCAGACGGATTTTGGACGAGGGCCTGTAGTGACAGGACAAGGGGGATAGCTTCACACCGGCAGAGGGCAGGGTGACATTGGCAGTGGCCCTGAAATGGGGTGAGAAGGCTCGGGCAGCAGCTTGTCCTTTAGCCAAGGCGGCTTCTCCCAGGGAAAGCCCCAACCAGGGCTCAGCTTGTCCCACAAGCCTGGGGCCAGGGGTGCTGAGGGGGGAGCGTCCCGCTGCCTGCGGGACAGCCCAGGAAGGACACGGTCGGCTCGGCGCACTCAGCACCGCGCAGCTGAAGGACACCAGGGCTTTGGGCACGTTGTTGCAGCTTTATTCAGCCCCAGTCCTTTAGCCAAGGCAAGCTGCACCTCTGCCGGGCTCACGGCCAGCAGCAGCGCAGTGCTCGCAGGAGGCCTCTTGGTCTTTGCTGCACGCAAGGACTCCTCAGAAGGGAGGTTGTCCGAGCTGCCAGGGAGCTGACAGAGATGTCCCAGTCATTCTCCAAGGGCTGAAGTGCTGTGAGGGAAAGAAACAGAGCCCAGATAAAACCCCCCGTCTGCAGAGAGCCTCTGGATTCCCCACAGACCACACTCCCCACTCACCGCTCAGGATGTCAGCCTGACTCTCTGTGGTCTGCTCCCTCAGGCGCCGTGTGATGAGTCCTGGGCACAGAGCTCCATTAGCCCCTGCTCCCCAGCCTGCTCCCAGCAGCAGGGCCCCCAGTCCTCCCCTCCTCCCCCTCAGCAGGGCTGAGCCCAGGAGCCCCCAGAAGCTCAGGGCAGTGGGACTGAGCAAGGCAGCCACCAAGTCCCGCTGCGTGGGCAGGGCTGGCAGAGGGAGGCAAGGCCCTGCCCGGGGTGGCCAGGACTGGGGCAGCCCCAGGACTGCCCCTCGTTGCTGGGGCAGCAGTGGCACAGGGGCCAGGCTGCCCCAGAGGCACTGCAGGGGCTGGCACTCACCGATGAACCTGACGGCCGCCAGGCGCACGTTGGCCTGAGGGTCCTGCAGGTAGGGCAGGCTCTGGTGGATGAAGTCTTCAGCCCTGCTCCTGCTCTTCTGCAGCTGCAGAGAGAACAAGGCATGTCTCTCCAGGGCTGTCCCTGGGGCAGTTGGCTGGAGCAGTGCCTCCCACCAGCACCCCCTGGGACGGAGAGGCCTCCCCTCCTGCTGGCTACAGGGAAGGGACAGGGGCCAGCAGAAGAGCCCCTGGGGCTCTGTTCTTGAGGGCAGCAACAGGGATGCAGCTCCAGGCTCTGCCCAGCTGCAGAGCCCCCAGCCCAGACATGGGATGGGGGCAGCCCTCCCCCAGCCCGGGCCCCTCAGCTTGTCCTTACCAAGCACGCTCCAAGCTCCCACAGCCGCTCTCTCTGCAGCAGGTGCTTGAGCGTCTTCCACTTCAGCAGCTCTGCGGCAGCAAGAAGGGCTTCCCTGGAGGCCTGCAGGACAGCATGAGCTGAGAAATGGCCCGGGGGCCTGGGCAAGGAGACATCTTGGCTCTGTTCCTGGGGGATCCTGCCTTTAGGAAGCTGGGACATGCCCTAACCCAAATGTCTGGGAGCCTTTTGGGGACAGCCCTGGGGGACAGGCATGGAGGCTCAAAGGCCTGGCCTCTGACACAGCCTGTGGGGATGCCCCTGCTCAGGCCGTGGTGGCCACGGGCTGCTGCCGAGCCCTGCAGGAGCAGGCAGGGCCGGTGTTGCACAGGGCCGTGCCAGCTTCTCTGGCCCTGCTGGCGCTGGGCCCACATGGACCTTCCCATGGGCTGTGCTGGGGGAGCGCTGTCCGCTGCCAGCAGCCCCTGCCCTGATGCCCAGGAGCCCTGGGGGGTGTCAGCCCAGCCCTCTGTGTGTCAGGGCTCAGCCTTCAAACCTGTACCTTGGCCACGCTGGGGACCTGGTCGCTCATGCGGAAGAGGAGAGGCACCAGTGCCCGCCACACCTCCTTCCTCATCCTCTTCTCATCCCTGCCGACCACCAACTGCAGCAGCTCCGTGAGCATGCGGATGGACAGCTCTCGCAGCTCGCTGCACTCCTGGCAGGAAGCAGGAAAAGGGAGCTTTGCAAACAGCAGCTCCCTGCCCACAGTGCAGAGGGCCGTGATCATGGCTGCGGGGAGGGCAGCGGCTGCGGCCTCACATCCCAGAAGAAGGAGTACTGGGCTGAATGGCCCAGAAGCCATCCCAGGAGAGCCCAGGGGAGCAGAGCTGGCTCCAAGTGCTGCTCGCAGGGCTGGGCTGCAGGGCAGCTGTCATTGTCCAGCACCCATCTGAGGGGCTCAGGCTCCACATCAGCCTTACCGAGTCAAAGAGGGGCAGGAGCCTCCCCACAAGCTGCACAGCGATGAAGCTGGCCTTGGTCTTCTTCAGCTGATGCAGAACGTTTTGTAAGGCCAGCAGGATCTTCATTTTGGTGTCTTCGCTGCCAACTTGCAGGATCTTCATCATGCCCGGCAGGAAGAGTTCGATGTTTCTGGCCTGTAGAGAGAAGAGAATGTCCATTGGGTGAAGAGGGCCGTGCCTGAAAAGCTCCCCAGGCAGCCACCCCAGGCCCCACCATGGCAGGGAGGGTGTTTGGAGCAGTCACCCCACGTTCTGAGTCCCAGGCCAGGCCAAACCACTGCTTTCCACACAGCCCCAGCCCCCGTTTGCTGACAGGGCTGCCCCTCACACCGCCCTGCTCACCATCTCGGCTCTCTGTGACAGCCCGACGAGCCCTTCCAGCAGCAACCTGGCCGTCCTCTCGTTTGGACAGCCCTGATGGCTCTCGATGTCGGGCTCGTCAGCCAAATCCTCCCACTCAGCCTTCCTGGAGGATGACTGCAGGAGCAAACAGAGCTGTGAGGGGCCAGCAGAGCCTGCAAGGCTGGTGGGAGGGGACCAGGGCCTTTGGTGGTCACTCACAGCCATGGGCTGGGTGCGGGGGCCTTCTGCGGAGCAGCGGAAGCACTGTCTGTGCAGCAGGTTGGCAAAGTCCTCCAAGATCTTGGCCAGCGTCTCCGGCATGGAGGACATCAGCTCCCACAGCTCCGGCGCAGTGCTGGAAGGCAGAGCACTGTCAGCAGGGCTGCCTCAGCCACAGTGCTGTGGCCTGGAGCAACCCCCAGAACCTACCCCTTGGAGCCCTGGCTGCGTGTCCCCAGGGGCCCTGCCCGTGTGGGCAGGATGGGGCTGAGGGCGTGTTCCCCGTGGGGCTGGAGCACCGTGCTGGCTCTGGGCTTGCTGGGCCAGCTTTGGCTGCTGTAAAGCCAGACCAGCCAGCAGGGCTGGAAAGCGTGGGGGTATGGAGGGCCTGACTCTGCAGGCTGTCCCGCAGCATTCCTTGGCTCTGGCAGCCAGAGAGTCTCGGGGTCCCTCTCCCCCTTGTTCTTGAGGGAACAAGCCCACCCTCAAGGCCATCAGGGCCAGTACCTGTCTCCTTGAAGAGCCGCCTTGCACAGGAGGATGACCACGGTGGTGGGGTACAGGTTGGTCATCAGGCGAAGCAGTGACTCCGCTTTCTCCCACGCTGCCTGTGTGCTGCAGTATGGCAGGCTCTCAAGGATGCTGCTGACTATCTTGGGCGCCTGCAGGGGATACAGGTGAGGATGGCACTGCCCCCGGAGTGCAGCCATGTCCTCAGTTGCCCTTCCCATTCCTCTCTGCTGCCTTGAGGTGGCTTGGGGGGCCCGAGTCACGTGTCCTTGGGAGGGAAGGATGCAGGGAGGAAAAAGGCCCAAGAGGGCTGAAGGGCACGACAATGCAGCCACAGGCCACTTACGTCCGTCAGCCAGACGTCCGGGTCCTCCAAGGCCACATCCAGCAGGCTGCTGGGCACCTGCTGGTCGAGGATGCTGGCATCTCCCAATGCCTCGATGGCCACGAGGATGACATCCATCCTCTCGTGGGACCTCAGGTATTTTCCAAAGGCCTATGGCAGCAAGGAAGGAAGAGATGTTGCGCTGAGTGCCCTGACGGTGCTGCTTGGCTGAGCAGCTCGAGGGGCCCTGGCTGGACGTGCCCACCACTGCTGACAGCAGTGCCCACAGCAAAGCTGGCAGCAGTGCCTGCAGTCCCTGCATGGCAGAGGATGAGCAGAGAGGGCCCTCCTGCTGGGGGAGGAGGGCTCATGGGCACAGGCTGCTGGCCCCACCGAGAACCAGGGACTTGCTGGTGGTCAGGAGCACTGGAGCTCCTGCTGGGGCTGAAGCTGCTGCTGGGCCACTGGAGTGCAGCCCTCGTGCTGTCCCTGCTCAAGGACGGCGTGAACCCTCTCCCCAGGGAGCTGAGGGCACGCCAGCCCCACTGCTGCGGGGTCCTTTGGCTCACACCAGTGCCCTGCTGGTGCCACGGACAGGAGTCCCAGCAAGGGTGCAGCTCCTTACCTTGGCACAGTCCCTGGCGCTCAGAGAACACAGCGCGGAGGTGGTCACGGCTTCCCAGTGGACTTGGTCTGCTCTGTCCTTTAGCCTGGATTCGACTAAACACCGGGGCAAACACACAAGAGTCAGGAAGGCAGAGCAGCTTTGCCAGCAAGCTCACAAAACCTCCCTGGCATCTGCTGGCAAGGGGGCAGGACAGGAGCAGTCCAGGATTTCAGGAGGGCATCAGGAACAGCTTCTTGCTACAGGCGCTGGAGGGACCAGCCAGGGTGGGGGATCTGCTCTTCCCCACCAGGGAAGACGTGGCTTTGGGACAGGGAAGTCAAGAGGGGCTTTGACTGTGGGGCCCACAAACCAGCAGGCTGCAAGCCCCTGAAAGGAAGGGGAGGAAGGAGAGCAGCAGCAAACAGATCCTGGCCTTGAGCAGAGCACTCAGCCTCTGCAGCAAAGGGGCAGCTGGGAAGCTCTGGGAAGCAGCTGGGAGGGGCAAAGGAGGTCAGGAAGCAGATCTATCAGGAGATAGAGCAGATAAAGCCCAGCACTGCTCTGCCTTTTTTACTTACAGATGAACTCAGCCAGGGCAAAAAGAGCATGGAAAGCTGCACAGCTTGTCTGCTCCTCGGAGAACCGGAAAAGGATGAGACGCCCCAGCAGCTTTCCTAGGAGTGGGAGCTGGATCTCCCCAGAGCAGACAGGTCCAGCAGTGCCTCTTCTGGCGTTGGCATTGGCCTGGATGAGGGAGGCATGAGCAGAAGGGCTGAGGGCACAAAGGTGGTGCCAAAGCCCCCCATCTGAGAGTCTGCCCAGGGCTGGATTCCTGGAGAGACCAGGCTTTTCAGGGCCCTGCATCCCCATCTCTCAGAGCAGCCATGTGGGCAGCAGCCCTGGCATGGAGAGCAGCAGGGAGGGGGCAGGGCCTGGCTGGAGGGGGCCTGGTCCTTACCTGCAGAGTGGAATAGTCGGACAGCACACGGGCCAGCACATCGATCCTTGCCATGGCCCTCTCCCTCACAGCCTCTCTCTCGCATCTGGTGAAGTCCAGCAGCAGCTGGGACAAGAGAAGCAGCGGGTGAGCCCTGGGAGCAGACTCCAACACCAGCAGCACAGCTCCACTGCTGGGCCACGCTCGCCCCATCCCTCAAGGGTTCCTCTCCCCTCCAGCAAAGCCTGCAGTGGGGTGTCTGCCCCTGGATTCCCACCCAGGTCGGGCACACAGGCCCAGAGCCAACCTCATGGCCAAGGAGGAGGGCAGATGCCACCCTCTGCAGCCCCTGTGCTCCACAAGAGCCTGGGGCCTGCCCCGGCTTCCCCACAGGAGGTAGGCACCCTCCCTGCAGGGCACTCTGCCTGTTCAGCACTGCTCTGGGTACCACTCAGCCAGCAGTGGGCAAACCCTCCCCTCCAGGCTGAGGAACAGCCCTGGGACCCCCCCCTTTTTGTTTGTGCCAGACCTCCAAGATGCCCTGCAGCTCCTCGCTGACTCGAGAGGCAGGAAAGCTGAGCACCATTGTCCTCAGCATGCTGTCCATGGAGTTCAGGGTCTGCAAGGAACACAGAGAGCAGTGGCAGTCATTCTGCTGTTCCTCCCAGCCCCAGGAGAGCCATCTGAACCCCCTATGCCACAGGAGGAGGAGGAGGATGCCCACACTTCCCTGGAGAGACATGGGCATAGACAGTCTTAGAGGGCATAGCAGCCTGTGGCACGGGATGCGGCCAGGCCCATGGGAAAAGGACAGAGGCATGAGGGTGGGAAAGACCCTGCCCTGCCTGGGATCCCTGCTCCTGTGGCACCATGGGGTAGCCAGGGAGCAGGTCAGAGGGGCTGGAGGCCCCTGGAGCTTAGCCAGCACTTACCTTGATATAGAGGGCAAGGTCTGCTTTTGGCATTTCCTTCTCTGCAGGCAGCCAGAAGACACTTGAGAAACACGCGCGGAGGAGGCTTTTGGCTTTGCTCTCCAGCACTGTGTCCACCAAGCTGCAGGGAGAGGGCAGGACATGGGTTGCACACGGGTGCTGGGAGCAGCCCCTTGACAACTCGTGCGGGTGGCATCGGACCTCTGGGCCGGGGGGGCCGTGACAGATGGGCAGGTACCTCAATTTCTCCAGAGCCAGCATGGAAAGATGCCGAAGGTCTGTGCACAGCTGGTCCCTTGGCTCTTCTTCCAGCAGCGCCTGCAGAGCACAACCGGGATGGCACCTGGCAGCTGCCAGCACCCAGGGCCTCCAGTCCCTGACCCGCCCAAGCGCTGTCCACACAGGCTGCCTGTGCCAGGGGGCTTTGCTCCCTTCGCCACATTGCCCAGAGTGCCCTCACCTTGATGTTCTCTGCCAGCTGGTACATGTCACAGAACAGATCCAGGCCCTGGGTCAGGCCATGGTTCAAGGCGCTTCTGCACAGCACGGAGATGCTCTGAAGAAATGTGTCCTTGTCTCTCTCCTCCTGCCAGCCGGGGGACAGAGACACAAACACGGATTGTGAGTGGGCGGACACAGCCAGCTGGACTGCAGCACTGGGGGTGCAGTGCCCTGCGGGAGAAGCAGCCCTGCCCTGCCAGCACCCGTCCAGCAGCCTGGCAGCAGAGCCCCTGCCAGCAGACAGCAGCACAGCCGCCCTCCAGCTGGCCACAGTTACCTTGTTGGGGCTGGTGACAAAGGCCAGGATGGAATCAACAGCTTCCTGCTCCTCCTTGTAGATGGGCAACCAGCTGGCATCTAAGGGGGGAAGGAGCAGGGAGAGCTGCAGAGGGTCCAGCGAGAGGAGGGAGCAAAGGATATCTGCCCTCCACCCAGCTCTCTGCCCACTGCCTTGGCACGGCCTTCCCTTGCAGCTCCTGGCTGGAGGGTGCCTGGCAGAGGAGCTGCCATGCCTGGGAAAGCCCCAGTGCCCCGGGCTGAGGAAGGCAATGGCAGACAGGCAGGAAAGGCCCAGGCTCCCACAGCACGGCTGCCTCCTGCCAGCCCAGCTGGCCCTCGCTGCCCACAGCCCAGAGCCCCTCTGCCCTGTCCTTCTTTGGGAGAGGCTGTGCTGGGGCCACGCTCCAGCCCTGAGCAGTCCCAGCTTTCAGGCAACATCATGGCTGACCCTGGGGACCCCCATTGTCAACTGGCCAGGAAAGTGGGATCCCAGTGTGCTGCAGTGTGTGCTGGTGGGCCCCAGCCCTGCCCAGCCCCACAGGGCCCCTCACTCACCGAGCTTCAGGGGCTGCATGGTGGTCACCTCATAGGAGGACGGAAGCTGCAGACCTGGAGAGCGGCTCTCCTGGGAAGAGCTGTCTTCCATCCAGGCCTGCCTGGGGCAGGCGGGGGGTCTCTTCTCCATCCTGTGAATCAAAGAACACAGGGGAGCCTGCCTACGGAGGGCGTCCGAATGGTGGAGTCGAACACCCTCGGGAAAAATGCCGCGGCCAAATCGCCTCAGGCAAAGTGCCTCAGGCAAAAGGCCTCAGCAAAAGGCCTCAGCAAAAGGCCTCAGCCAAAAGGCCAAGGCAAAGTGCCTCAGCCAAAAGGCCAAGGCAAAGTGCCTCAGCCCAAAGGCCAAGGCAAAAAGCCACAGCCAAAAGGCCAAGGCAAAGTGCTACAGCCCAAAGGCCAAGGTAAAGTGCCTCAGCCAAAAGACCTCAGCAAAGTGCCTCAGCCCAAAGGCCTCAGCAAAAGGCCTCAGCCAAAAGGCCTCGGCAAAGTGCCTCAGCCCAAAGGCCAAGGCAAAGTGCCTCAGGCAAAGTGCCTCGACCAAAAGGCCTCAGCCCAAACACCTCAGGCAAAAACGCTTTGGCAAAGCACCTCAGCCAAACTCCGCGTTCCCACGGGGCCACCAGAGGTCGTGGACAAGTTGTGGACTGCAGTCGGGGGCTTCTCGCCAGCACCGCACTCCTCTCCTGTCCGGTCGCCGTCCTGACGGACACTGACCCACCGTGGGCCACAGTCGTGCTGAGCACGCCTGCTGCAGTGGGTGTCACAAAGGGCCCCTCTGTGACACGCTGCCGGCCGCTAGCAATGGGTCCCAGTGCTTGTTGACATGGCACCTGCCCCCAGCAACAGGTCCCAGGGAGCCACCACGCAGGCAGGAACAGGCAGGGTGTCCCTGGGGACACAGGCCTGCCTCAGCCCTTGGCACTCAGCTGCCCTCAGAGTGTCTCCAGGCCCCACTTTGCTCTCGTGTCTCCTTGGGACATCCCAAGGAGCCCCATGTTCAGACAGCCCTGCGTGCCCCCAGGACATCCCTTTCCTGTCTCCACACCACAGAGCCTGGCCTCAGAGCCCTTCAGTCACATTAAATGCATAACATTTGCTCAAGCTTAACTGAAACCATGGCTTTTGTTGCCTCTTCTCTTTCTCCCACTGACCAGCAAGAGCTTTTCCCCACTCAACAGCTCTTCCAGCACCAGGCTGCTCAGGAGCCCTTCCAAGGCCTTCGCCACACCCCAGGTCCCTGCGCGGCACCCTGAGCTGCCCCAGGGGTGGCTGAGTGGCCCTGCCAGGCTGGCAGAGTCTTGAGGGAGGCTTAGGGATGAAGTGGGGAGGATGGCACCCAGGGGGATTCCTTGGATTCACCAAGGAAGGCCTAGACTAAACTACCCCAGGGATCCAGCTGGAAGGGCCAGGCTCCTCAGTATGCTGGGAGCTGTCATCTGCTGGCACAGCCCAGCTGAGCAGCCGCATTGGTCCATCTGAGGGGCCAGGAGCTGTAGTCCTGCTGCTCTTGCCTCAGTTCTGTGTCTCTTCTACAGAATCAGACCAAAGAAGCCCCCAGAAGCCCAAAGGGCCCTGGAACAGCCCCTCTCTGACAGCCCCAGAGGTGCCTGGAGCTGCCAGCCAGCCCAGCTGGCCCTCGCTGCCCACAGCCCAGAGCCCCTCTGCCCTGTCCTTCTTTGGGAGAGGCTGTGCTGGGGCTGCACTCCAGCCCTGAGCAGTCCCAGCTTTCAGGCAACATCATGGCTGACCCCCGTGGGTCAGGAAAAATACACAGCTCAGGGGGGGCAACCCCTACAATAAATAACTCAAGTGGCCGTTGTTTTTCTGCTTTGCTCTATCCCGGAAGTCGCTGCTGCAGCGGGCCCGTGTCTAAAGCTGCTCTTTCCAAGTCTCATAGTTCTGGTATTCGCCTACAAAAAATTGTTGAATTTAAAAAAAGGAAAGATGTGGCAATGCTGTTCATGAAGCCTTCAGCAGTCACCAAGAGTTCTGTTCTGCAGAGATTTCAACTATTTCCTAAATTCCACACTCGTGGCTTCAGGCCATGACTTGCCAGAGCAGTCCCAGAGCTGGCCACTGCCCAGAGCTGCCCTGGGGCAGCTCCAGTGCCCAAGTGGGACAAGTGGCCCAGGGTGTGTGGGAGCCCTTTGGAGCAGGAGCTGGTGGGCAGGAAGGGCCCAGCTGGGGAGGGGCAGGGAATCCCCCCCCTCCAGTCCTGCTGCCCAGGCTGAGGAGGGTCCTCTCCAGCACAGCAGCACATCGTGTGCCCTTGGGGGCTGGGCTGCCAGGGCTGTTCCCAGGAACTGACTGGCCAAGGTGAGGAGTCAGAGACTGAAATGGTTCATGACTGTCCTGGGTTAAAAAGGGTTTTCCCCTGGAGTTGGAAAGTGGTTAACCCCAGCAGGTGGTATTCTTGGTGTTGACCCAATCAGCAGCCCTGCAAAATTAAACATATCACAACAGGCCGGAAAAGAAGAGATTATGTAGCTGAAACAAGAGCAGCAGCCATGGTCTGAGACCACGAGGAGAGAGGGGCCAGGGAGCCCCGCTGGGGGCCAAGACCCCCCAGTCCCCTGGCTGGGGCTGTAGAAACTCGGAACAGTGTTAAACTGGGCTGAGTACTGTGGCCAAGAGCCGAGGGAGTTTTTCTCCACTGTGAGTGGGCAGCAGGAGCGGCGGCAGAGACAGCACCGAACAGAGAGCTGTGGCTGAGAGCCAAGAAGACAGTCAGCAGGAGTGAGGTGGCACAGAGCCAAGCTGAGAGACACAGAGATGCCCAACGGAGAGACAGAGCACCAGGCTCAGCAGAGACTGTTTGGGGTGAGCCTGGCTTTATTTCTCCAAACCCTTTGAGACCCCTCTTGGAAGGAGGGGGTGGGCTTCCACTTGAAGGGAGTCCTGAAATGCTACAGCAACTAGAGAGAGAGAGAGAGAGAAAAGCTGAGAAGCTCAGAGATGTCCTGGAGCTGGACCAGGACAGCCAGGAGGAATGTGGAGGGGGGAAGAGGCCTTCCTCCCCCCTTCGTCATGCTGACAGTTTGAGACGGAGCAAAGGAGCTCTGCTAGAATGCTTGGGGCAAAAACTGAACTGAAAGCCCCAAACGTTCTGACTCAGGAGGAACTTGAATCCCCTGAGGAAGGGAGTGTCAGGGGTGCCCAGTACCCCGTGAT
Source organism: Pseudopipra pipra (assembly GCF_036250125.1). Lineage (NCBI taxonomy): Eukaryota > Metazoa > Chordata > Aves > Passeriformes > Pipridae > Pseudopipra > Pseudopipra pipra. The sequence continues at coordinate 41,568,388 of NC_087580.1, forward strand.
ATGACTGTAGAGAGGTGAGTCTTGTCCCTGCTTTCGCAGTCCATGGGAGAGAGACATGCAGCTGGAGCTGAAGGGCCGAGGGGTGAGAGAAGACCCCTGTGTTGTAATGGAGAGATTTTCCAGCTACGACAAATCCAACTGCGACTGCTGCCTTTAAGAGGAGAGACACTGCTGCCCTGAAAGTGGAAAGGGTCTTTTCATCTTCCCTTCAGAACTTTTATTGGAGGGAAAGGAGGGATTTGATCTAATGCAAATATATTGCTTTTCCATAGGAGAGATAGTTAGAATTGTGTATATAATGTATTACAGTATTTATTTGTGTAAGTAATAAACTGTAATATAATTCCTTTCCCCCCATACTGAGCTGTGTTTTGTCTGAAAACCCTCTCACACTGAAACAAACTGGGGGGGGGCTTGGACTTGGAAATTGGATTTTTGAGGGTCTCAAACTGCCACAATGATTTATGCATTCTGGGATTGCCAGGGCACTTTTGCAGGCTGGGAAGAGGCAGCTGGACCCATCCCCCCGCCAGTGCTGCTGAAGGTGTCAAGCCCTGAAAAGGCGAGAAGAGACGTGTTTACCAGGCCCCTCACGGGAACTCTGCGCAGGCCCAGCAGACCTTGGAGGCTCAAGGCACGGCCCGGGACACCATCCATGGATATAATAACTCATAACTTCTTGGAGTGTGGGGGCTTCCCTCCCTTACCCCAAACGCATCAAGGCCACCACTTCAACTGACAGACATTGGAGCTGCAACTCCCAAGTTCCATCGCTGGACCCCGTGGGTGGTGACTATAGACATCTTTTCACTCTCATCTCTGCTTTCCCTTACTCTCCCTTACCCTTATCCTGCCTTTCCCATATGCATTTTCCCTAAAGGTTCTCTTTATGCCATATTGCTGAAGATGAGAGATATAGATGATAACACCCAAAATGGCAACATACCTGTTTACCTTTGAAACAAAAGTGTTCTAAAATAAACCCTACATATATATGTTTTCAAACACTGATTATTTAGTTTCATTTCACTCTAATCCACCCCAAGGGATTTATTAATAAGAACCTGGTTACCCCCCCTTTCTGGGGTGGGTGGTAACAGACCCCTTGTAGCAGGATGTTCTACCTGGAAAAGAATCTCATCAGAGAATGCAAGCACTGCCAGCTCTCTGTGGGGAGTTACTGCTGGTGCCAAGGGGTTGGTTTAGTGTTGAATTGTGCCAAACCCAGCCTGGTTCCCCAACCTTCCAACACACATGCTGCTTTTGGAAGCAGAGTTTGACAGATCAGCTGCTCACTGGCCTGGGAATATGTGACTGCTGATCCATCACTGGATAAGCATGAAAGCCCAGGGCCAACTTTCCTAGAGCAGATTCTTCCACAGACTTTGTTGAAGTGTGTGGAGCTTCTGCTGTGAAGCAGGGACAGCTCTTGATGGTCACTGCTTGGGCAGTAAAAGAAAGAGAGAGATCTGCCTTGATTTATTTCTATCAGACCCCGCCGGGCCCTCCCCGCTTCCTGCCGGGATCGGACACCGCCGGCGGCCCCGGCCCTGCCGGGCTCCATCAGCCGGAGGAATTGCTGCCAAGGAGGGGCCGGGGGCTTCCTCTTGGCCTTCGTCTCCCTGGCGCTGGGGCTCGGCTTCTACCTGCGCCAGAAGGTGAGGGGGGTCCCAGGGGGTCGTGTGTCCCCCCAGAGCATCTGTGCCCCCCCGGGGACCCCCCACCCCGCTGTCACCCCCTTTTCTCTCCCCACAGAGCTCCTGAGCCGGCGGTGGCCGCAACCCCTCCCCGGGGCCTCGGGCCCAACCTGGACCTTCCCTGTCCCAGTGAGGATTTTGGGGGAGTCGTGTGTCCCCCCCTCCCCTGCTGTCACTCCTGATCCCAGGAAAGCTTCCCAGTTCTCCCCAGTCCCGGTTATTGGGGGGCAGTGGGGAAGGGGCTTGGGGGAATCCCAAGGGGTGGAGCCGAGTTTGGTGGGAGCAGAACACTCCTCGGGATGGATCGGGAATGGGGACCCCCCTGTGTTCCCCCCTGTCAGCCCGCTCTGGGGGGGCTCTGGGAGGGAACTAAGCCCTCAATAAGGCACCCAGCACACTTTGAAAGGTGCTGGGAACCCCCTAAACCTCCACACAGGCTCTGGAGGACTGCCTAAACATACTCAAAGCCCACCCAGGATCCCACCCAACCCCTTCTCTGGGGGGACTTCTCTGGGCACTGGTGGTGCTGGGAGCCCCCCCGGCTGCAGGTGAGGAGCTCTCGGGTGAGCAGAGGGTGACAAGGGGGAGGTTGGTGGGAAAAGTGGGGGTCAGAGGGGATAAAGGGGTGGTGGGACCCCAAACTGAGCATGAGAGGGCTGGGACCCCAAACTGAGCATGAGAGGGCTGGGGAATTAGAGGGATGATATGGAAGTGGTGAGAGAGGGGGGAAAAAGTAGGGGTTAGGACCCCTAAAGTGATCAAAGGGGGGGCTGGGGATGAGGGGACCATGAAAAGGTGGAAGGAACAGGGAGAAGGGTGGAAAAGGGGAGGTGGTCTGGTGGGTCCAACAGTCCCATGGAGGTCTTTGGGCACAAGGGGGTTGGCAAAAGGGGGCTAGCCCCCCTGACCTCCCAACTTACTGTGGGGTGCTGGGGGCTGCTGGATCCAATCTCAGCCTTGCTTTATGCCAACAGTTGCAGTTTAGAAAAATTACAGAGGTGGGACTGAAACACTTTTTTTTCCCAGTTTTTAATGATGGAAAAACATATTTATTGATAGAAATGAATTATCTAGGGTTCCAAATGGTCAGACGAAAGATCTTCATCAGAATTATTTACTGCACAATAGAAACACTAAAACTACCAGGAGTACAGGATAAGGTAGGACAGTGCTCTACACTAAAGCAATTGTTGAAGCAATTCTACTCAAGCTGGCACAAAAGCAATAATTCTTAATTAGAGATGGATGGAACTCCCCCACACCAACACTGGTGAGGAGATCTCTGCTCTCAACCTCCAGGAGGGACCATAGGCGGTCCCCAGCCAAGGCAGGAATCTCGACACACCCCCCAGGAAGGGTTCTGTTGGAAGAACCTGCCCCTGTGAAAGGGGACTGGCCCTTTGTGGTCAAAAGGGATGGACTGACAGTCACTGGACTCCAGGGGTTGCCTCACCATCAGGGGGTTCATTCAAGGTGGAAGCAGCGACTGTTCTTCCCGCAGTCGGGGACGAGGGCGGAGTTCTGGTTGAAGCCTTTCCCGCAGTCGGTGCAGCGGAAGGGCCTCTCATCCGTGTGTGTCCGCTGGTGCTGGATGACATGTGAGCTGCGTTTAAACCTTTTCCCACACTCCCCACACTTGTAGGGCCTCTCTCCAGTGTGGATGCGCCGGTGTATGACAAGGGTGGAGTTCTGGTTGAAGCCCTTCCCGCAGTAGGTGCAGTGGAAGGCCCACTCCCCTGTGTGTGTCGGCTTGTGCTTCAAGAGATCTGAGCTGGTCTGAAACCCCTTCCCACATTCCAAGCACTTGTAGGGCCGTTCCCCGCTGTGGATGAGATGGTGAGAGCGGAGGCTGGAGCTGGTCCTGAAGCTTTCCCCACACTCAACACACTTGTAGGGTCGTTCCCCGGTGTGAATGCGACGGTGCACATGGAGGCCAGAGCTGTCATTGAAGCTCTTCCCACACTCCCCACACGTGTGGGGCCGTTCCCCAGTGTGCAAGCGCTGGTGGGTGAAGAGGTGGGATTTTCGCATGAAGCTCTTCCCACATTCCCCACATGTGTGGGGCCGTTCCATGGTGTGGATACGCTGGTGTCGGATCAGGTTGGAGCTGTCAGTGAAGCTCTTCCCACATTCCCCACACATGTAGGGCCGTTCCCCAGTGTGGATGCGCTGGTGGATGCAGAGGCTGGAGCTCTGCCTGAAGCTCTTCCCACACTCCCCACATCTGCAAGGCCTTTCCGCACTGTGGATAATCTGGTGCTGGATCAGAGTGGTGTTGCTCCTGAAGCTCTTTCCACATTGACCACACGTGTACGGATGTTCTCCAGTGTGGATGTGCTGGTGGGTGAGGAGGTTGGTGCTCCTCCTAAAGCTCTTCCCACATTCCAAACACCTGAAGGGTTTCTCCCTGCTGGGAGGCTGCTCAGGGATCACCAGCTCAGAGCTCCGCCTCAAGCTCCGGCCGCCTTCCCGGCACAGGTTGGGTCCTTCTTCCTCAGAGCACCCTGGGATGGCTTTGGAGCCCCTCCTGTGGGGGGATCTCCGGCCCTTTCCCTCCCCGCTGCCTTCCTGCGCCGTGGAGCCCTTCAAAACGGCCTCTCCCACCAGGGTCTCACGGGGGGATTTGTCCTCCGGGCTCTCCGTCCTCAGCTCGGGGCCTGGGGCAGGGAGCAAGAAGGACAGGGAGGGGATTTGCCTCCGGCCCACAGGGAAGGCCAAGGACATCCCCCCAACTCCGGCCCCGGCAGGACGGCGGCGCCAGCGGGGTTGTCCTGCAGCCGGGGCCATGCTCGGCTGACAGAGCCAGCACAACACCCGCCCAAAGGGACACTGACTTCCTCCTCACCTGCCTGGGGGGCCCAAGGCATCTTCCTCTTCCTCGCAGCCTCCTCCTCCATCTGTCCAAGCTTTGGGAAGGACAAATCCTGATGGGGGGGAAAACAAGGGCTGAGCGCGTTGGCTTGGGGGTTCCTCCAGCCCAAGTCCATCTCTACAACTCACCGGGCATCCTGTGACCATATAAACCTCCAAAACACCAACATAAAGTCCAGAAAACCCCAAATCATCGAGATTCAGGCAAAAGCCCTTCAGAAATAGTGAGAAGACTCCTGCCCGCAAAAAGTTGACATTCAGCTAAAAAATACTCTAAAATATGAAGATTAGCCCAAAAAAATTCTCCTAAGAGTTCCCCTTCTCTGGTTTCCCCCCTCTGGGGATGCTTGGGGTCCCACTTAGGGATGCTGGGAGTGTTGGGGGTCCCAGGGGTCCCTTCTCCTCTGACTCTCGCCTTCGGGATGCCGCATTCCCAGACATTCCCCCTCTCCAGGTTCTGCACTTTGTTGTCCTAGGGGATCCCAGGGGTCCCCACTGTCCAGACTTCCCCTTTTCCGTGCCCCCCCTCTCCAGGCTCTTGAAGCTCCTCCCTCTCTCCAGCCTCCCCCACACTGCAGGGATCAAGGCATGGGGACACCGAGGCACCCCAACAATCCCACTCCCGCTCTCCCCCCTCCTCTTACCCCCTGTCTCACCCCTTTCCCATCAGACCCCAAAACCCCGGCTCCCCCCAGCTCCCTTTAGGGGTGACCCACCGCCCCTCAAGCTCCCTTTGGGGGTCCCACCCGCTCTTTTCACTTCTCTCTGTACAAAATTGCTTCCTAATATCCAACCTAAACCTCCCCTGGCACAGCTCAAGACCCAGTCCTCTTGTCCTACTGCTGCTTCCTGGCACAACAGCCCCACCCCCACCTGGCTACACCCTCCTGCCAGGGACTTGCAGACAGTCAGGAGGTCTCCCCTGAGCCTCCTCTTCTCCAGCCTCAACACCCCCAGCTCCCTCAGCCTCTCCTCACACCACTTGTGCTCCACTCCCTTCCCCAGCCTCACTGCTCTTCTCTGCACCTGCTCCAGCCCCTCCAGGGCCTTCCTCAACTCAGGGGCCCAGAGCTGGACACAGCACTCCAGGGGTGGCCTCACCAGCGCTCACTCCAGCCCAACAATCACTTCCCTGCTCCTGCTGACACACTCTGCCTCACACAGGACACCATCCATTGGCCCTCTTGGCCACCTGGCCACACTCTCCCTCATCTTCAGCTTCCTGTCCATCCACACTCCCAGCTCCCTTTCTGCCTGCCTGCTCTCCAGACACTCTGGCCCCAGCCCGGGGGGCTGACGGGGCTTCTTGTGGCCAAAGGGCAGGACCCGGCCCTTGGCCTGCTGGAACCTCATCCCCTTGCAATCAGCCCATGGATCCAGCTGGGCCAGGTCCCTCTGCAGAGCCCTCCTGCCTTCCAGCACATCAACACACCCCCAGCTTGGGGTCACCTGCACATTTGCTGATGAAATGCCTGGTTCTGCAGCAGCTGCAGATGCTCAAGGGGCAGCAGGACCAAGTCAGGGGCCTGGGGGGGCCTGGGGGGCTTTGGGGTGCGAGAGGGTCCTGGGGGAGCTGGGGAGGGACTTTGGGGATTGGGGGTACAAACCAGTACAGACCAGGACAGACCAGTACCTCCTCACTGCTCCCCAGATCTCTCCTGGAGCTGGGCCACGTTGTCCTGGGACATCTGAGCCCCCACCACTGCCTTCCCAGTACAGCCCAGTGCCCCCAGTACAGCCCACTGTGTTCCTGTCCCAGGGTGCCGGGTGATCCCTCTTTGGGGGGGAAGTTGGAAGGGATTTGAGGCGGGGCTGGGGGAGATTTCAGGGGATCTAGGGGGGGGGTTGGATAGGAATTTGGGGAGTTTTGGGGTGCTTTGGGTTCATTTAGGGGAGTTAAAAGGGGTCTTGGGAGGTCAAAGGGATCTGTACGGGGAGGGGATTAAAAGGAAAATGGGAGTTGGGAGACATTTGGGGGGGTTAATGATGTCTAGGGGGAAAGAGGAGGGGCAGCACCAAGAGCAGGTGAGTCCTGAGACCCCCCTAGGGTTTTCAAGATCCTCTTGGTGTCCCTAATTCCCCCCTTAAATCCCTGAGACCCCCTTGGAGTCTCCAATGTCCCCAGGGCCTCTCCATGGCCATAATTCCCCCAATTCCACTGTCCCCAAACCCCATCCCTGATGTCCCCAACCTTCCATCTCACCCCAGGAGCCCACCCTGGACCCTCTGACACCAAAAACATTCCCCCTCCCTGCCATGTTCACAGAAAGGCCAAGGGCACCTGGGGACACACTGGGGACAGTCGGGGGGCTTTGGGTGGCACTGGGTGTTTACTGGAGGATATGGGACACACTGCGGGGAACCAGGGGGCACTGGCAGGGACTGGGGGCGAACTGGGGCACACTGGGGGGGCACTGGCAGACAACTGGGGAGTTACTGGGGGATTATCAGGACACACAGGGGGAACACTGTGAGGTTACTGGGCCAAACTGGGGCCAACTGGGTGCTCAGTGGGATACATTGGGTGGTCACTGGGGGGTTACTGGGCCATCCTGAGGGTCACTGGAAGGTTATTGGGATATACTGGGGGCACTGGGATCCCCTTACCCAGATGCAGTATATCTCCCCCCTCCGATTTTGGGGGGCATCCCTAGGACCTCTCCCCTGGGGGCTGAGGGACCCCTCGAACCCACTGCTGGGCTTTAGGGGACTCCACAAAATCCCATCAAAACCCCTGAAATCCTCTCAGAAATCCACCCCAGGACCCACCGAAACGTCCTCAAAGACCCCCCAAATCCCCTAAGAGACCTCACCACCACCACCCCCCCCCGGGCTCCCTAAACCCTCTCAGTGACCTGCAAAACACACCGGGGACCCCCCAAGCCCATTCAGGGATTTCCCCAGTCCGTCTAAGGGAGACTCAAAGTCATCTGGAACCACCTAGAGACCACAAAAACTGCTGCAAACGTCCCCGCAAAACCCACCCAGGACCCCCAAACCCCTCAGAGATCCCCCAAGCCCACCTGTGACCCCCCAGTCTCCTCAGAAACCAAAACTCCCTCAGGGACTCCCAAACCCCTTCAGCGACCTTCAACCTCCCCCCCCCCGAGTCCCCTCAGGACACCGAACCCCCTCAGGGACCCCTCAAAATCTCCTCGGGAACCCCTGAACTCCTCTGCTAAGCCCTCCCGAGCCCTCCAGCCTTTCCACCCCCAGCCGCGCTCCCCGCAGCCCCCGAGGGGATGCCCAGACCCCGCTCCCCCCGCAGACCCCCCCAGCTCACACACCCAAGCGCAGCTTTTTCCGGGGCAGCCGCCCCCGAATCTTCCACGCGCCAAAGATGGCGCCCTTCGCGCGCTGCGGATGGACACACCCCCGCCGCAGCCAATCAGCGCGTGGCCACGCCCCCTGCCCGCCCTCCGCCCCGCCCCCGCCTCGCGCGGGGCACCCCGGGAGATTCCCCAGTCAGTGCCCGGGAACAGCCCCGGCAGCGCAGCCCCCAAGGGCACACGATGGGCTGTGGGCTGGAGAGGACCCTCCTCAGCCTGGGCAGCAGGGCTGCAGGGGGGATTCCCTGACCCTCCCCAGATGGGCCCTTCCTGCCCACCAGCTCCTGCTCCAAAGGGCTCCCACACACCCTGGGCCACTTGTCCCACTTGGGCACTGGAGCTGCCCCAGGGCATCTCTGGGCAGTGGCCAGCTCTGGGACTGCTCTGGCAAGTCATGGCCTGAAGCCACGAGTGTGGAATTTAGGGGACACTTGAAACCTCTGCAGAACAAGACTCTTGATAATTGCAGAAGGCTTCCTGGCCAGCATTGACAGACCTTTGATTTTTTTTTTTTTAATCTCAACAATTTTTCTCCATTTGTTTCCATTGACAACACCTTCTATATATTCTATTAAGCTGATTCTTTCATTGTCTACATGAATAGTTTTGTGCAGCTACTTATCAAAGTAAATATCCCATCAGTGATTCAGTTATGGAAACCTGGCTCAGAGGAAGCTCCTGATTTTTGGGGCACCTTTCATCTCTCTAATTTGGCCTCTTTTGTTCTTCCTCTCCCTATTTTTGTCTTGAAAAAGCTCTCCAGGATCTGTGTGCCTGGGAGTATATTCATCCTCTGAGCTGTGCCCTGTGCCATGGGACAGGGGACAAATGCACCTTCCAGAGAAATCTGCCCCTCCTGCTCACAGAAGCCCTCTGAGTGCCCAGGTGAGATGGTGCCCAGGCTGCTTTGCTGGTGTGGAATGAAAGGGCCAGGCCAGAAAGGCAGAGGAGGGTGATGGAGGAGACAGGGCCATTTGCAGGGGATGTGTGTGAGGCTGGGGAGATGAATGTCCCTGGGCCAGTGAAGGCTGTTCCTGGAGTCACCCCAGAAGTGTCAGGGCTCTGACAGGGCTCCAGAGGGCATCCTCAGTGCCCCTCCACCCTCCACTTTTGGGGGGTCCCACTCCCCTCCCACTCAGTTTGGGGTCCCACCACCCCTTCTGTCCCCTCTGACCCCCCTTTTCCCACTGACCGCCCCCTTCCCACCCCCCACTCACCCGAGAGCTCCTCGCCCGCATCCAGGGGGGCTCCCAGCACCACCAGTGCCCAGAGAAGTCCCCCCAGAGAAGGGGTTGGGTGGGGTCCTGGGTGGGCTTTGAGTATGTTTAGGCAGTCCTGCAGAGCCTGTGTGGAGGTTTAGGGGGTTCCCAGCACCTTTCAAAGTGTACTGGGTGCCTTATTGAGGGGCAGGTGCCCTCCCAGAGCCCCCCCAGAGCAGGCTGACAGGGGGGAACACAGGGGGGTCCCCATTCCCGATCCATCCCGGGGCCTGTTCTGCCCCCCCCAAACTCGGCTACACCCCTTGGGATTCCCCCAAGCCCCTTCCCCACTGCCCCCCAATAACCGGGACTGGGGAGAACTGGGAAGCTTTCCTGGGATCAGGAGTGGCAGCAGGGGAGGGGGGGACACACGACCCCCCCAAAATCCTCACAGGGACAGGAGGGGTCCAGGCTGGGCCCGAGGCCCTGGGGAGGGGCTGCGGCCGCCGCCGGCTCAGGAGCTCTGTGGGGAGAGAAAAGGGGGTGACACCGGGGTGGGGGGTCCCCGGGGGGGCACAGACGCTCTGGGGGGACACACGACCCCCTGGGACCCCCCTCACCTTCTGGCGCAGGTAGAAGCCGAGCCCCAGCGCCAGGGAGACGAAGGCCAAGAGGAAGCCCCCGGCCCCTCCTTGGCAGCAATTCCTCAGGCTGATGGAGCCCGGCAGGGCCGGGGCCGCCGGCGGTGTCCGATCCCGGCAGGAAGCGGGGAGGGCCCCGGGGAGCGGCGGCGGCGGGCGGGGCCCTGGGGGAGCCGCCCCGAGGGGTCCCCGCCGCCCGTGGCACTGAAGGAGCCGCCCCGGGACGGACCCTGGCGGGGGTCGCCAGAGAGGGGGGGCGAGCTCGGAACGGAATCAGCTCCGGAGAATAAACCAAGGAAAACCAAAGGGCCGCGCCGGGGGAGTCTCCGCCGCCCCGGAGCTAAAAGAGCTGCCCCGCGGGACGGGCGAGGAGGGGCGGCGGTGAAACAGTCGCCCGGGGTGTGGCGAGGGAGGCGGGAATGGGATAAAAGAGAGAGAATAGAGAGAGAAATCGCTTTGTCTCCCCCGCCCCAACTCCCTTTTGTATACAGATAAAATCAGGGATCAACATGTGCTTCCCTTCCCCCTTTTCCCAACAGGGGAACTGAAAACAAAAAGGAAAACCATGACAAAGAGAGAGAAATGCCAACATTGGAAAACTATCTTGTCTGAGATAAGGTGTGCTGCCAAAGGAAACGCTGACTCCAGAGGTGCCCTAGGTGGGGCAGAGCCCCCACCCTGCCCACTCACACACTTCAGCTCAACATTGGGGTTTTCCCCTCCCTGGCACTGCCCAGTCCAGCCCCTCCCTGGTCCCCCCATCTCCCTGCCCCTGCCCAGCAGAGCAGCACACTCAGGTCTGGCCCTGCAGCAGGACATGGAGGCCATGGAGCTCAGGGACAGGCCCTCTGGGTCTGCAATGCTCAGCACATCATCAGCTCAGGCAGCTCCTGCAGCCCCAGGGCCAGCCCCGCTCCCCAGCACAGCAGCAGAGAATCGGCCCCGGGCTCCTCAGGCCCCATTTGCCATCTCCAGGGGCACTGGCCACCACCAGCACCAGCTGGAGCAGCCTCAGCCCCTCAACCCCCACAGTGGGACCCTGAGGGCAGCACACGGACTCCAGGGAGAAACCAGCAAGGCAAGGGCCCTCTGGAGAGTCTGCTCCTTGGCCTTCTTCTTGAGAGCCCTGGAGAAGAAGAGCTGAGGCTTCAGGCTGTGCCCGGAGCAAATGGAGCCCCTTGTGTGGTGGAAAGAGTGCAGTGGAGCCCAGCTCATGCCAGCAGTGCCATGGCCACAGGACTGACCCAGCCCAGCCCAGGGACCAAGGCCCAGAGCACTGAGGCCTCAGCCGAGGCCCAGAAGGGGAGGGGGGCAGGAGAAAAAGAGCAGCTCTCAACAGGCCAAATGCTGCTGCTCCCTGGCACTGCTGCTGTGCTGGGACTCTCTTTCCCTGCCCCTCTGCACACAGGCACTGCCCTGCCAGACTCATCAGAGGTCTCAGAAGATTGAACTCAGAGAAAACAAGTCACTGAAGGATCCTTGACTTTGTTTCAATGCATTCCTCATTTACACAGGCTCTGGGTCAAATTCAAGATGTAGACAGTGAACCAGACATGGGATGAATAATCAGTATTCACTGTACACAACTTTATCCCAGGAGAAAAACCACATGAAACCCCTAACCCAGCACCACAAAACCCTGAGCAGGCAGGCTGGAACAAGGAGTCCCATTCTGAATGCTATGGAAGAGAAAACAGGCAGTTTGTGCCTTCAGAAAAGCATCCAGTCATCATTTTCCTCAGGGCATCCTTGAAGCAAAAGATTTCTTAAGAGAGTTGCCAGAGCTTGGCAGCAGGCTGTCCTTCTTAGCTTGGAAAATCTCTGCTGACTTACCTAACAATGGTACAAACCCCCCACATTAATGCTGTCAAACAGCTGCATCTGCAGGATTCATGTTCCAGCCTTACCTAATGCACAGTTATCACACTTCTTTTTAAAATTAAAGGGGAGGAAAAAAAAAAGCAGAGGGTGGGGGGAGACTCCCCACCCCAGTCATCCATCAAGTGTACATCCTGGCCACTGCTCCTAAGGAATTTAATATACGCTAAAGAGATATAAAAAGACAGAAAAAGCTTTCAGAAATAAAAGTGCTTCAGAAGCTAGATTTTAATATTGCCTAGTGGTTTTTTGCCAGATTATAAAGTTGACTGAAATGCCAGGATACTGCATTTTGGAAGCAGCAGCAGCTCACATATTGCCTTGTATTAGTGGCTGAAGTGTATTGCTGATTCCAAAGCTGGACTATCATCATCTGTGGGGGAGAGTAGATAAATAAATAAATAAAAATTGGCATTTCCTACCAACCCTGCTGCCTTGAAGCACTCTTTTCAAATGCGGCCTCCACAGGAAAAAACAAGTTAAGAGCACTTTCTTTTGATTATAGTGCTTTCCCCAGGCAGGAATTTTTATTTCAGTTAGAATCTTTGAACCATTACATTTTCAGTGAGGCATTTTTATATTTACAGTTGACATCTTCATAGAAGAATGAAACTTTTGAGCAACAGCTCTAAAGCATTAAAGTTGCCTGCAGTAAATACTTAAATTATTTTACACTCAAATGGAGCCTGTTGTTTTTAGCTAAAATTTAATAAACCTTAAATCAGTGACCTTTCTTTTACTGAAAGCCTGCCTTTTGGAAAACTGACTTTCCCAAGAAACATATTTGGGTGAATAAATGCCAAACAAAGGGCTATTGAAATCTAAACATTTTCTCCATTTATAGCTTGTGAACATTTAGTTCCTAAATTCCCGACTGCTACCTAATGTACAGAACAGTGGTGCCTTGGTTGAATCACATATCATTGATTTCAGAGTGTCACAGGGATCTCATTGACAGGAATCAATTAGAATCCAAAATCAATCAAATATGTTCATGTACTATCATTCATCGAATTTGAATATCCCCAAATTAATTGTAAGCATGTGAAAGAACCTAGAAATCAATTTTGAAAAGGTACAGAAATAAAAATCAGTCAACTTTGAGAAGATAATAGTGCATCTGAGCATGTTTCATGCCTGCTGGGGTAAGTTAATGGTGAATCACACCTTCCCTTCCCAGCACAGGCTGAGATATATTCTTTTTGGAACATGAAAATACCCAGGGACTGAAGGCAGAGGACACACCAGTCAATGATCCAGCATTATTTTATGAACAGCCTGTTACACACCCAATATCAAACATGCTGACAGGATATTACAAAATGCACAAGTGTGTGACACTCTGAAAAACTGCACATTGTAAGTGAGCCACTGCACTGCATGGAGAAAGAAAGGAGAGAATTCCTGAATCTCTACCAAAAGCAGGAATAGATGTGGCCACTTATCCAAAGAGCTGTTCTTGTTGCTGAGGACTCCTCTCTGAACACATTCACCTGTCATTCTGTCAAGGTAATAAATCCTTCCACTCCTTACAGCACACTCAAAAGCACCCTGCTATTTAATTTCAATGGAAAAATGGCCCAAAGTGTCTAAAACATTTCCTTTTGCTCATGTAAAAGTGCTGGCATTTTGCTTCCTTCCTGATAAGCTAGTGCCAATGGATGTGATTATTCTTTTCTTATTCAAAGCACATCAGTAGTTCCAAAGCACTCTCCATCTTATCAGGTGTCTGAACAGCACAGTTACTGAAAACAGTTTGTCCTGCTCCTCTCTCCTTCTGCCAGGCTATCAGATAAACCCAACTAACTCTCTGTATTTACACACAATCAAACATAAGCTGTGTCTTCAGCACACTGTAGCCTGTTTCTGGCATGTTACAGGTTTGCTGCTTGACATTAGTTGTACCCAAAACAGCAGCAGTGAATTAGCTTAGAACAAAAATATAGTCACTCCATAGCACGTAACACAAAAGGGACACAGGATAGGAAAAAAAAAAGGAGAAACATTTTGTGAAGTAAGAATGATCACTCTCATCTCAGCAGTTTATAGGTATTTATCTGGTGCTACTTGAAAAAGAGCATGGAAGCAGCAGGATTCAAATGCATTCAAAAAAGATCTGACACAGGCCTCAAGAGTAGAAAAATAATTTCTTGTTTTGTTTATTTTATTCTCTTGTCCTCTAGGAACTGTCTCTGATTTGCAAGGGGTGAGAAAGTGAAAGGAAGGAAAAGGTTACAGCATCTGAAAGCGTTTAAATGCCTTTACAGCTTTTGTCAGTAACAAGACTGATTTTCATGATCCAACCTTCATTTGGCACTAAAAGACACCCACAAAAACAAACCAAAAAAACACTCTCCCCCAAACAAGCCTCTCAGCAACTCTCCTTTTCATTCAGTGTCTCAGATACAGAATTTTCAGTGCTGACTACTGAGGAATAACACAAGATCAACTCCTTCAGAAGGGCCACAGCTTTGAAGATTTTGCTTCCTGCACAGCCCTAGGGAATAGGCACAGCATCTCCCTTCCTCCTTCTCAGGATGACAGGATATCCTCGGGATGAGCCCAGTGTTGGAAGAGTTAAACATTAACCTGGCTGTGCCCTGGGCACTCTCAGCTGGCTAAATGAAAAGTTCTGGAAGGCAGGGAGAAATCCTGAGTTGCAGCTCTTTGATTAAGTACAGCCTTCTTTAGAAGCTGAAGCTCCAGCCCCTGAGTGGAGGATCCCTCCCACCACCCCCTCCCACTGACAGTCCCCCTAAGTAATAAAATATCAAACATAAAAAGACAGTGGCATTCATCCTCCACAAAGACAGGACCAAATCCTGCAGCCAATTTGATGACAGAAAAATATTTAAAAGGAAATAAAGAATACACAGAAAATTTCTTGATCCTTAGTTACATTTCCAGTATATGGAGAACTACACAAACTGTCAGTAGCAGAGTGCTCAGAGTACATAAAGGAGTGTGATTTCACCATTTTGTTAAATATTGGTTTTATTAGATTTTTGTGTCTTGTATTTCTTTGAAAATATTCACGTGTGATATTGAAAAAAGTGTTTCTTTCAAAAACAGCTCTAGAAACCAACCCAGAAACAGGGGGAGAGGGGTGAAAGAGCAGCAGTCACACATACAAGAATGGTCTGAATACAGCAAGTCACCTCCTGCCCACTCATCCTGGCACCTGATGGGAAGGAATTTTGGAAATGCTTAGGAACAAGCTAGCACTACATTTTAGATATGACTTTTTCATCTCTACATCTACAGGACTTTAAACTGTTTCATGTCTGTAAGGGGGGTACTTTTGGATTAGATGATCAATGGAGCATAGAGGCGTGAGAAAGAAATCATATTAGGATGTGAAACCAGCTAGAGTATGGTACAATGTAACTTCATGGCACAAGCGAATTGTAAGGTCCATTGTGCTTTTTAGCAAGTCAGCTTGATATCCCCTATTATCAGAGCTGAGTTCTTCCTTGGTTTTGCTACATATTGCAAGATAGATACATCTACCCTTGAAACTCAGTGGTAGAGGTCATACATAGGGGTGAGAAAGATGATGATGGGAGGAAGATTCTGTGGGCAGGGGTCGCTGGCCCCTTGCCCTACAGCAGGGCATGCACAGACTGTTGCCATCAGGTGATGAACAGGTGGGGTTTGGCTGCCACTCAGGCATCACCTTATACTGCTTACTGGCCCTACGTGGTGTAATGTAGAGCTGATGAAATGGGGTGTCAGGACTGCTGGGGTGAGTGATCCTCATCCTGCCATGGAGACTGCGTTTTTCCACCGGGACGCCCGCTAAGCACGGGCACCGACCAGCTGCTGCAGATCCTGACAGCCCTGGCCTGTCTGTGTGGGTAAGCACAGTTTATTGAGAGGAAGCAACTGAGAGAACAAACTTTTTAATATCCTTTTAGTGTTCCTTTAATTCCCCTTTTATGTTTATGGTATTTTTCCTTTAGTTTCCCTCTTTACTAACCAATATCGTGTTATCCATAATAATGTGTTAAGATCCTTTTTTGGTATCCCTTTTCACTAGTTAATACTGTATTAAATGCTGTTTGTAGTATTTGTTTTAATGCCACCCGATAAGGTAGTTAGTTTGTATCCTTTTTTAGTTTTTAATTCCTCTTGCTAAGTTTATTACTATTATTATTATTCTCACTGTAATAAAAGATATTTTGTGTGTTTGAGTATTTCTGGCACTTGTCTTTATTCCGGACATGTATCCAAATGAACGGTTACAATCACAGCTCCTCTGTGACATCAGATCTTTCCTGTGACATCACATCCTCCCCATGATATCACACCTGCTCTGTGACATTACGTCCTTCCTGAGACATCACATCTTCCCTATGGCGTCACATCCATCATAAGACATCACATCTCCCTTGTGATATCAGATCATCCCTGTCATGTCATGTCCTCCCTTGTGACATCACAGCTCCCCTGTGACATAACATCCTCCCTGTGACATCACATCCGTCCTGTGACATCCACATCTCCCCTATGACATCATATCGGTCCTGTGACATCACATTTTTCGTGTGATATCACAGCTCCCCTGTGATGTCACATGCATCATATGACATCACATCTCTCATGTGATAACATATTATCCCTGTGACATCACATCCTCCCTTCTGACATCACACGTTCCTGTGACAACACACCTCCCTGTGACATCACATCTGTCCTATGATATCACATCCATCACATGATATCACATATATCCTGTGATATCATATCACTGTGATGTCACGTGCTCCCCTGTGACCTCACATCGTCCCTGTGACGTCACAGCTCCCTATGATAACACATCCACCCTGTGACATCACATTTCCCATATGACATCACATCCATCATATGATATCAAATAATCCCTGTGACAGAACATCCTCCCCTGTGACATCACATCTCCCCTATAACATCACACCTCCCCATGATATCACAGTTGCCCAGTGACATCATATCATCCCTGTGACGTCACATCTCTTCTGTGATATCATATCATCCCTGTGACATCCCGTGCTCGCCTGTGACATCAAATCCTCCCTGTGACATCACACCTCCCCTGTGACATCATATCCTTGTTGTGACATCAAGGCTCCTTTATGATGTCACATCCATCATATGACATCACATCTCTCCAGTGATATCAGGTCATCCCTCTGCCATCACACCTGCCCTGTGACAGCCCGTCCTCCCCATGACATCACATTGCCCCTGTGACATCACAGCTCCCCTATGACATCACATTTTTCTTTGACATCAAATCTCCCATATGGCATCATGTCCATCATATGACATCACATCTTTTCTGTGATATCATAGAATCCCTGTGAATGCACGTCCTCCCCATGACATCACATCCTTCCTGTGACATCACATCCTTCCTGTGACATCATGTCCTCCCTGTGACATCACACCTCCTCCTGACATCACATCCATCCTTGTGACATCACAACTATAATATGACATCACATCTCCCCTATGACATCACACCTCCCCTGTGACATCAAACCTCTACTGTGATATCATATCATGCCTGGGATGTCAGGTCCTCCCCTGTGACATCACATCCTCCCCGTGACATCACAGTTCCCCTATGACATCATAACCTTTCTATGACATCACATCTCCCCTATGATGTCACATCCTTCATATGATATCACATCTCTCTTGTGATATCCTATCATCCCTGTGACGTGACATGCTCCCCTGTGACATCACAGCTCTCCTATGATTTGACACCCATCATATGACATCACATTCTTCCTGAGACATCACATTTCCCAAATGACATTGCATCCTCCTCGTGACATCAGAGTTCCCCTGTGACATCACATCCTTTCTGTGACATCACATCTACCAATGTCACAACCATAATATGTCATCACATCTCCCCTGTGACATCACATCCAGTGACATCCAGATCCATCCCAAGGTTGGGGGGGTGTGTGAGAGAGGCAGAACCACAAATGCCTGCACAGCCCAGAGCAGTCAGTGTGGGGCTGTGCTTGCTGCTGCAGAGACCCCCAGGGAACAAACCCAGCGAGTAGTTTGGGGGGCTGTGTGTGTGTCCCTAAGGAGGACACTTGCCTTATTATTGCTTATTATTTGTAATATCTTACAGATCTATCATACAACACCTAAGGATGGATTCTATAGAATATGTGCCATATGTTTGGGTTGGGTCTGGCTGAGCTGCAGTTCAGTTCCCCACAGCAGCCCTCCCAGGGCTGGGTTGGCATTGGCAGCTGGAAGGGTGTTGAGAACACCCCAGTGTTTTGGCCACTGCTGAGCACAGCACCAACACTGGGACATTCCTTCCTTAGCTGAGGGCAAGAGCCTGGCAGGGGACCCAAGTAGGCCAGCTGAGCCCAACTGACCCAAGGGACATTGCAGACCATGGGAGGTCAGCTCAGCTCTAAAAGCTGAGGCCCGGAGCAGGAGGGGGGCATTCATTGTCTAATGGCTGCCTGCTGAGGAACCGTCCCGCGGACCCAAGCCCTGCTCCTCGGGAGTGGCCCACCATGGCTGCTCATGGGAAGCAGAGAACAAACCCTACTGTCTTTTGCTTTAAATAAACTGCCTTATCTCAACCGACCAGTTGTTTTTTTTTCCCACCTTACTCTTTCCCCTGTCCTGCTGGGAAGGGGAGTGATAGAGCAGCTGGGAGGGCATCTGATGTCCAGCCAAAGTCAACCCACCACACACCTCAACACTTCCAGAGACTCCACCACCTCCCTGGGCTACTTGTTCCAATGCCTGAACACTCTCTCAGTGGAAAAAGGTTTCTTTAATATCTAATATGAACCTTGCCCAAAGCAATTTAAAGCCATTTCCTCTCTTCCTGTCACTATATCCTTGGCAGACCAATCCCCACCCCACTAAAAACCTCCTTTCAGGTCACTGCAGAGAGCAATGAGGTCCCCCCTGAGCCTCCCCTTCTCCACACTCAACAAGCCCAGTTCCCTCAGCCGTCCCTCAGCAGACATGTTTTCCAGAGCCTTCCCCAGCTCCGTTCCCTTCTCTGCACACACTCCAGCCCCTCAAGGGCCTTTTTGCACTGAGGGGCCAGAACTGGACACAGCACTCCAGGTGGGGCCTCCCCAGTGCCCAGAACAGAGGGGCAATCAGTTCTCTGCTCCTGCTGGCCACACTCTTCTCCACAAAGGCCACGATGCCCTTGGCCTTCTTGCCCCCCTGGGCACACTCTGCCTCATATCCAGACGCTGTCAAGCAGCACCCCCAAGTCCCTTCCTGCTGAGCAGCTCTCCAGCCCCTCTGCCCCCAGCCTGGAGCATTCCAGGGGGTTGTTGGGACCCAAGGGCAGGCCCTGACACTTGGCCTTCTTGATCCATTCTGTCCAGATCCCTCTGCAGAGCCTTCCTGCCCTCCAGCACATCCACACTCAAACCCAACATGGTGTTGTCCACCACTTTCCTGAGCGGGCACTTGATCCCCTGGCCCAGGTCACCCAGAACAATGTGAAACAGGAGCAGTCCCAATCCTGAGCCCTTGGGAACCCCACGAGTGACCATGAACACCTGGATTTCCTTCCATTCCCCACCACTCCCTGGGCCATCAGACACTTTGTCACCCAGCAAACAGTTCCCCGGGCAAGCCACGAGCAGCCAGTTTGTGCAGGAGATGCTGGGGGAGATGGTGCCAAAGGCTTTCTGGAATTCCACAGAGACACATCCCCAGCCTTTCCCTCAGCTGCTGAGCGGGTCCTTTGTGAGAGAAGGGAATGAGGTTGGTCAGGCAGGACCTGCCTTTCCCAACCCCACGCTGGCTGGGCCTGATCCCCTGGTTGTCCTGCCCGTGCCATGGGAAGGCACTGAGGAGGATCTGCTGCATGGACTTCCCTGGTCCTGAGGTCAATGGGACAGGCCAGGAGTTCCCCAGATGCTCCTTTTGGCCCTTCCTGTGCATGGGCATCCCATGTGCTTGTTGCCAGTCAGCTGGGACTTGTGCAGTTGTGCAGCACTGCTGGGGAATGAGTGAGAGTGGCTTGGCCAGCTCTTTTTCCAGCTCCCTCAAGACTCTCGGCTGCATCCCATGTGGGCCCAGGCACTTGGGGGGGTCTCATTGGCAGAGTAGGTCACTGACCATTTCCTCCTGCATTGTGGGGGCTTCACTCAGCTCCCCATCACCAGCTTCCAGCCAAAGCCTGCCTGCCAGGTGTCCAAGGGGTCAGTTCTGCTGCCCCCTCCTTCCTTCCCCCACAATGGAAAACTCCCTCATTTTGGGTCCCTGTGCCCCAGACGGCTCCAACCACCACCTCACCCACCAGTCCCACAATCATGGAATGCTTTGGCTTGGGAGGGGCCTTAAAGAACATTTCAGCACCCTCAGAGTCAAGAATTCCTTCCTACTATCTCCTCCAACCCTTCCTTCTAGGCATGTGAAACCACTGCCCCTTGTCCTGTCACTCCAGGCCCTTGTCCAAAGTCTCTCTCCATCTTTCTGGTTGGCTCCCTTCAGGCACTGCAAGGCCACAATTAGATCACCCCGGAGCCTTCTCTTCTCCAGGCTGAACAACCCCAATTCTCTCAGCTTTTCCTCACAGCAGAGCTACTTCATCCCTCTGATCCCTTTCGTGGTCTCCTCTGGAATCGCTCCAACAGGTCCATGTCCTTCCTGTGCTGGAGCCCAGAGCTGGAGGCAGCTCTGCAGGGGTGACAACATTACAGCCATGTGTGTTCCAGCAAGGACACTGTGGAACCTCTTGGAGTAAAGGGGCCATTGTGACACTGTAGGGCCTTCTGGAGCCAAAGGAACTCTGAGACACTGTGGAACCTCATGGAACCAAGGGTTCATTGTGCCATGAAGGCCCTCTTGGAACTAAGGGAGCCCTGAGACATTTTGGGACCTCATAGAATCAAGGGGCCATTGTGACACTGAGGAACCTCGGGGACTCATGGAACCAAAGCAACCCTGGGACAATGTGGAAACACATGGAATTACTAGGCCACTGTGACACTGCAGGGCCTCATGGAACGAAAGGAACCCTGAGACTTTTCAGAACCTCATGGAATCAAGGGGCCACTGTGACACTGCAGAGTGTCATGGAGACAAAGAGACCCCGGGACACTGTGGACCTCAAGAAATCAAGAGCCCATATTGGCACTGTGGAACCTCATGGAATCAAGGGGCCATTGTCACACTGCAGGGTCCCATGGAAGCAAAGGAATCCCTGTGACATTGTGGAAACTCATGGAACCAACGGGCAATTGTGACACTGCAGGGCTCATGGAACCAAAGGATTCCTGGGACACTGTGGAATCTCATGGAACCAAGGGGACACTGTGATATGTCGGGCCTCATGGAACCAAAGGAGTCCTGAGACATTTTGCAAACTCATGGAATCAAAGGTCCATTATCACACTACAGAGCCTTATGAAGCCAAATGGACCCTGTGACTCTGTGGAACTCATGGAATCTAGTGGCCATTCCCACACTGTAAAACCTCATGGATACTCTCAGGTTCCCATTATTAAAAGACAGCTCTGCCCAAATTCAGCTGCAAAGGAGACCATGTGCCAAAGTCAGCAGTCCAGCTTTGATTTAACAGTAAATAGGAGGGAGAGAGAGAAAGAATAGAAAGAGAGAAAAGAAGGGGGTGATGGGAAGCCAGTGAGAGAGAGACAGAGATGAAGTAAATGTATCACACCATGATGGGAGCCCTGAGGCTCCCACAGGTCCTTCTTCACCCTGCTCTGCTCGGTGGAGGGTCCCCAAGTTGTGCTTCTGGGCTATCACTTTTATACAGTCCAAGCCCCGGGTATCCAGGGGGGTAGATGCTGTTCCCACAGCTTGGGCTGGCACATCTACAAGGACTTGCTTCCTTTCCCACAGCTTGCCATGGTGGGAGTTTTGCCCAGTGTGCTTCCAGTCTGCAGGTGGGAATCTTTGTCTGGATGGGTTCCCCAGACCTGCCTTACCAGCCCTGGCTTCCTGTTGGGGCTGTCTGCTCTTTCCCACAGTCTGCACAGTGCAATTCTGTCCTGGGGGCTACTTCCAAAGCTACACCTCCGTTTAGGCCTTGGAATTAAATGCCTTCCTGTTTGCCACCAGTGCTTATGGGTTGTGGTGCCTTATGGGATTTTCCTGCTTTGACAGTGTTTTGAGACAGTTCACTGTGCCCTTCAAGTCCTTCCATGTGCACACACAGAGCAGTCTCACCATTGTCTGGCCCTCCAAAGAACACAAGACCTGATGATTTGTAGCTCCCACTCCCATGGTTGGCACTTGGACCTCCCTCCATACCCAGAGCTCAGAGCTCCCTTGTCCCAGAAAGTTTAAAGAGATTGTGCCTCATTCTGACAAGACAACCCTTGGAAAAAAGTGTCCCTCTGTGTTTTCTGGGAGAAGAACACTCTATTGTCATCTTCCAAAACTTTGGAGAGGTCCCAGAGATCTCCCAGGAAGGAATTTGGGGCCTCAAGCACATGACCCGTATATAGAGGCTGAGGACTCAGGGGTCAGTGGTGTGAAGATTGAGGACAGTAGAGGAGTAGCCTGAGAGGTCTGGAAGGGGGGTGTCAGAGCTGGTGTAGCTTTTCTTCCTGTCAGAAAACAGCCTAAGAAAGAACTAGTGCCACCAAGGGCAGCTGGGGTGGCCTAGACTGGTGACAAGAAGAAGAAATTTCCCTCCAAGGTCAGTGTTGTGGTGCAATATGTCACAAAGAAGGAGTCTGGATGAGCCCAAGGCTTTGTGTGTGCAGGAAGAGCCAGGGAGGACGCAGAGATGTCAGTGCAGGAAGGTGCCAGCCAGGTGGGGCAGCCGGGGGGATGACGACAGCCTGCAGGGAAAGGGGCAGGGCATGGACACCGTAGGACAGCCTGGGCTGGAGAGGAGACAGGGATGGGGAGAAGCTGAAAGGCCCTGACAGAGCCACCTTCTGCAGGCCTTTGGCCAGGGCTGCTGTCTGTGCCCCTGATGCCAGGAGGAGGGGAGTGGCCCTTGCAGCCCTGGGGCCTCATGACTTCTTTGTCCCTGCTCAGCAGCCTGGCAGGTGCCACCCCATGGTCCTGCCCTTGGCATTGCACATCCCACATCCCAGTGCCCCGGGAAGAGCCCTGAGGAATGAGGCAGGGACAGGATCTGCCTTCCCAGGGGCTGGGGTTCAGGCCTTGGCCCTTTGGATTAAGAAAACAAGTCAAGGTTTATTCAACATCAGAGCCACCTTTGCCTTGCTTGTCCATCCTTGTCATCACTGTCTGCAGTTTTCTGCTCTAACTGGAACCTGGGGACAGGTTCTCAGTTGTGTCCATCAATGAGACTCATTAGCACGACAAGAAACTTAAGTGTTTCCATCTCACTTTGACTTCTTGAAAAGTTGTTTGAACTTACTCTCAGGGACTGAGTCTCATGTAAACAACATCAACATCCCCTGAGGGTCATGAAATGCCTGGGGCTGTTGCTGTGCTGCTGAGCTGGGCTGGGCTCCTGGCACACAGGGAGCTCCTGGCAAGCAAGAAGAGCTTCAAAGAGACAGCTCTGCTGGTGAGCAGCTCCTCTGCACAGCCCAGCAGGGCTGAGGGCACTGCCTGCAGCACCCAGGGCACAGGAGAGAAGGCAGAGAGATGAGAGGCAGCCTGGGCTGGGAGGTGACTGAGCTCTCACTACAGGAGAAACCTTCCCAGGATTTGAAGGAAGAATTCTCTGGTTGTAGGAAAGTTCAACTTCCCTTCCTGGAGGCATCTCCTAAATCTGGCACATCCCACAGCTCCGAGGATCTTTCAACAGGACTCTCCCAGTTGCTGCAGTGCAGAGGAAGTGGCCATATGGCAGAGCAGGGCAGGAGCTGCAGGCAGCAAGGGCAGAGAGGAGAAGGGAGCAGGAGGTTCAAGGGATCCTGGGGTGGGAGGACAGGGCAGAGCTGCTCAGGGCAGGAACCTTGCCAGCCCTTTGCCAGGGTCAGGCTCTGGCTGCAGAGCAGTGCAGGTGAGTTACTGCAAGTGCCTCTCCCAGCTGCCAAATGGCAGCAGTGGCAGGAGCTGTCAGGATGGCTCTGCTGGATTTGCTGGGGTGCAGCAGGAGAAGCTGCTGCAGAGCAGGACTTGCTGCTGCCCCATCAGAGGCCCAGGGCCAGAAGGTTCCCTGTGCCAGGGCTGGCTGTGGGGTGGGAAGGTGGGGGTGCAGCCAGGGGTGCCCAGGGCTGTGGTGCAGAGCAGGGTCCTGCCCCCAGGGCTCTGTGTGCTGGGGCAGGGACTCTGCTGCCTGCCAGGGTCAGCTCTCAGCCCGGCCAAGGAGCTGCCACGGCCCTGCAGGGAGAAGGGGTGGGTGGAAGGAGTGACCCCTCAGGGCAGGGCAGGGCTGGGCAGGGCCCTTCAGCTGCAGGCTCAGGGCTCCTCACAGCTTCAGCTCCACCTCCTGCCATTTCAGGGGCCCTTCTCAGGAAGCACATCCCCCCAGAACACCTCCCCCTTCCCAGCCACCACAGGCTGTCTGGGATCTGCTCTGCAGCCCCTGCCCAGGCTGAGCTGCCCCTGGGCACTGGGCTGGGGATGGCTCTGGCAGCACTGGCAGGGAGCTGAGCTGGGCACAGGGAGGGGCTGCTGGCAGGAACAGCTCCTCACCCAGAGGCAGGCAGGCAGGGAGAGGCAGCTGCTGCCACAAGGGCTGGGCAGGGGGATGTGGGCCCCTCCCTGCTGTCCCTGTGGCACAGACCCCTTCCCTGAGCAGCTCCTGCCTGGGCTCCTTTCCCAGCCTAAGCAGAGCCTGTGCCCTCAGGCCCACGGGGGCTGGGCTGTGCATTGCCCTGCAGCAGCCAGAGCCCAGGCAAGGACAAGGCCCTGATTTCCAGCTGTCTCTCTGTGTCCCTCCTCCCTTGGCAGCAGCCCTGTGGCATTTCACTGCTATCTCCTGCTGCCTGGGCTCTCCTTGTTCTCACCATTGGGTTTTCTGAGCCAGTGTGGGGGTTGGGGGTGGCAGATTCCTGTCCAGACACAACCCCTTTGGGTGCTGCTGTGGGGATGTGTCTGTGGGAGCCAAGTGCCCAAGTGCCCTCCAGGCACCTTCAGAGTATTCAGCTGTTTGTCTGGGTGTCCTGCAGGGCTGCAGGTGCCCTCCAGAAGGGCACAGCTCTGCCATAGGATCTCTGTACTGCACAGGACCCCCATGGAGAAAACTTCTCAGTGCTAAATCCATGGAAATGCTCTGGGCAGCCGTACTTGGGAGCTGCAGTGATCCCTCTGTGTGGCAGTCTGGGAGGATAGAGATGAGATCCTAATCAGGCATCCTGAGGAGAGGCAAGGATTCTCTCAATGTGCTCTTTGAACCAGGATTCCTCTGATCCCAGAAGTGCCTTGTTTCTTTTTGCAGAGAATTCCTAAGGGCCATCCCCTTTCAGCTCCACGCTGCCAGCCAGGGGCAGCTGTGAACAGGAAAGATGGCCAGCTCTTGTCTCTGCACCAAGAGACCACTCCTTTGCCTCTCAAGACTCACAAGATTTCACTTGGAGCACAGTGTCCCCCAAATCCCCTCCCTCTGTTCTGCCCTTGGGCAAACTGTGACCAGCAGTTCTGGAAACACTTTGATACATCGCAAGTGCATTTAATTGGAGCTCACCCTGTCCTCCAAGTTGCCTCTCACTGCACAGCAAGAAGGATTCCTCGGGAGCCCATTCCATGGTCCCTGCTCTCAGTGCCCCCTCCAGCCAGCAAAACCCAGAGCTCGGGGAGAGGGATGCAGAGAGATCTTCCTGAAAAGAGGCCCTGAATGTTGAATTGCTATGAGACATGCAAGATGTTTTGCTGATTGAGTCTGGCCTAATTCAGTTCTGCCTTTTTTCTCCTCAACAGAAAACAATAACCGGAGGCAGCAAATGTCCAACAGCAGCTCCATGCCCCAGTTCCTCCTCCTGGCAGTCGCAGACAGGAGGGAGCTGCAGCTCCTGCACTTCTGGCTCTTCCTGGCCATCTCCCTGGCTGCCCTCCTGGCCAACGGCCTCATCCTCAGCGCCGTAGCCTGTGACCACCACCTGCGCACCCCCAGGTACTTCTTCCTGCTCAACCTCTCCCTCACAGACCTGGGCTGCATCTGCACCACCGTCCCCAAAGCCATGCACAATTCCCTCTGGAACACCGGAACCATCACCTACACAGGATGTGCTGCACAGGTCTTTTTCTTTGCCTTCTTCATCTCAGCAGAGTTTTCCCTCCTCACCGTCATGGGCTACGACCGCTACGTTGCCATCTGCAAACCCCTGCACTACGGGACCCTCCTGGGCAGCAGAGCTTGTGCCCACATGGCAGCAGCTGCCTGGGCTGCTGGGTTTCTCAGTGCTTTGCTGCACACAGCCAATACATTTTCCCTGCCCCTGTGCCAGGGCAATGCCCTGGGCCAGTTCTTCTGTGAAATCCCACACATCCTCAAGCTCTCCTGCTCACACTCAGGCTCCCTCAGGGAACTTGGGCTTATTGTGTTTAGTGCCTGTCTAATATTTGGTGGTTTTGTTTTCTTTGTTTTCTCCTATGTGCAGATCTTCAGGGCTGTGCTGAGGATCCCCTCTCAGCAGGGACGGCACAAAGCCTTTTCCACCTGCCTCCCTCACCTGGCTGTGGTCTCCCTGTTTATCAGCACCTTATTCTTTGCCCACCTGAAGCCCCCCTCCATCTCCTCCCCCTCCCTAGATCTTATTGTGTCACTCATGTACTCAGTGGTGTCTCCAACACTGAACCCCCTCATCTACAGCCTCAGGAACCAGGAGCTCAAGGATGCTCTGAGGAAACTCATAACTGGGTGTTTTTCAGAAGCAATAAACTCTCCTTCTTCTGCATGTTATGTACCTCATTAAAGGCCAATCCTGTTATGGACTTCATTAAAGGCCCACCATATCTTCTCTGTTTTTTATTCTTGGTAGGGCTGTTATTTTTGTGAGAATTTGTTCACACCAAAAAATCTTTATATCTATAAAGATATAAATAAAGATATATATATCTCTTTATATAGCTATAAACACCATTTTCAATTCTGTGTTTGCCTTTCTAGCCTGGCCCACAGGCTGTACAAATTGGGAATTTTACTCACTGTCTGCTTAAACCAAATAAAGAACTTTGCATTGACTTCTTTGCCTGACATCTTTCCTCTCTGACTTCTCTGCAGCTGCAGGGTCGGTGCCTCTGTGCAGAGCTGGGCCAGAAAAGAGTCCCAGCAGAGCAGCACTGCCAGGGAGCAGCAGCCCTTCTCCTCCATGGCCTCCTCTCCCTTCCCTTCCACACTGTCCTGCAGAGCCCTGTGTTGTTGGAGGCCTCAGTGCTCTGGCAGTTGGTCCCAGTTCTGCTGCAGGACTGTCCAGGGACTGCAGGCAGGGACAGCCACGGGCACTGCTGGCACAGAGCTGACCTCTGCAGCAGCACTGCCATCCTGCAGGGGCATCTCCTCAGGCCAGGGCCTCAAAGCTTCCATCTGCTTTCCACTTTGCTCTCCAGGATGTGCCCAACACAACGCCCTGCAGAGGAAAACAGCAGTGACCAGCACAAGGGGGGGAGTGCTCAGGGTGGGGGCACCCAGCAGTGCCCTGGCACAGCCAGCGCCGCTCCCAGCACTGGCCTCTCACCCCAAGTCATTGGGCTTGTTCTTCCCTCCAAGGAGGGACATCAAATGACCAGCTCAGGAGTCCATGTTTGCACTGCATGGACAAGACATGCCCATGTGTCATGGCTTGGGGCTGGGGGGGTGGAAGGCTTAGACAAAGTTGATGGCAGAAGCCGTCTCGCTGAGCTACAAGGGGCAGAAAGGACCCCCTTGCTTTGCAAATTCCTTCTCAGAGAGGAGCCTGGCTGTGGCTGGATCCAATCTCAGACTCAGATTTTCATTTCAATTGAAGGAATTATAGAGGTGTGATGCAATCACTTTGTCCTGCAAGTTTTAGTGATGGCAAATCAGAAATATTTCCATAAAAACAATGATTTATTATGACAAATGAATAAAAAATTGATCAGAAAAGTGAACAGATGAAAGACCTTAAACAGAATTATTTACTTCAAATTATAAAAGCCAAAAACCCTTAGTAGTATAGTGTAAGATAAGACAGTGGAGTCTATCAAAGTCATTCTATTAAAGCAATTGGATCAAAGCCAGCAAAAAGAAACAATCCTGAAGCAGAGATTGGGGTAACTTGTCACACAACGACAGGGGGTAATGCTTTTTCTTCCACCCAACCGCTGAGGAATGACCATGAAGAGCTGTCCCTGCTTCATGGCAGAAGCTCCACACACGTCAAGGAAGTCTGTGGAAGAATCTGCCACAGGACAGTTGGACTGGGCTTTTATAGTTATCAAGGAATTGACTGCCAGACATATTTGCAGGCCAGGGAGCAGCTTATCTGTCAAATCTTGCTTCAGAAAGCAGGATGTGTGTTTGAAGTTTCATGAAGCATTTTGGGTTTAGCATAATTCAACATTAAAAACAGCACCTTGACACCAGCAGTAACTCACCACAGTGTGCATTGTTTGCATTCTCTGACCATTGTTTAGGTATTGTCAGAGCAGAGCATCCTGCCAGAAATGGGCCCTTGATTCCATGAGGTTGCAAAAACTCTGAGAGCTCCTTTGGTTCCATGAGGCCCTGCAGTGTCACAATGGCTCCTTGATTCCAGGATGTTCCAAAATATCCCAGGGTTCCCTTGGCTCCAAGAGGCTCCCCAGTGTCCCACCGGCCCCTGGATTCCAGGAGGTCCTGCAGTGTCCCAGTGGCCACTCGGTTCCATGAGCCACAGCGGCTGCCGCCGGCGTCTGTGCCCGGAGCCGCCGCTCCCACGGGGCTGCCGCACTCACCGCCGGGGTTGCCGCTCGCGCAGCCTCCGCTCTGCCCCGGCTGCACCGGGACCCGGCACCGCCTCGGGCCTGCGCTGCCGCCTCAGCGGCCACAGGGACACAGGGATGGGGGACCTTTGCTCTGCCACTGATGGGGCCTGCCTTTGTTCTGCTTGGCTCTGGGCTTTAGGAAAATTGCTGTTCATTTTCATGCTCCACTGGAACACCTCCTGAATTCCAAAGGTTTCCTAATCCAGGGGAGGGGTTTCTATGGCATCGGAGGTGCTGCCCCTCAGGACACATTGTCAATAAACCATCCAGCTGATTGGGATGGGTGTGAGAGCTGGGGAACACAGGATAAGGAGTCATCCCCTGAAAACCTTGGAACATTCCCTACCTGAATCGTAACCCAAATGGAACAGGTTGGATACAATTCCCAAATAGTTTGCGAACTCCAGTCATTCCTGACACCAGGATGGAAATTCAGCAGATCACTAAAGCCAGTCACCTTGGGAGCCCACAACCAGCAGTGCTCAGGGAGGCCCTGGCAGCTCCCCAGCACCTCCTTCTCAGTGGGACACCTCTGGCAGCCTCTCCCAGCTCGGGAACCCTCCAGTTTCCAACACTCCAAAGACCGGCGCTGATGCCCAGGACAATTCTGATCCCCCTCAACAAACACTCCTCCAGCTGGGACCCTTGTCTGCTGGAAAACACAAAGGGATTTGGGGGAGTGTTTCCCTGACAACAAGGAGAATTTGGGAGGGGGACCTTTCCACACCCAGCTCTTGATGTGTCCAAACATCTCTGCCTGGGTGTGGGTGTGAATTGACTGTGGTGGGAATGTTGTTCTTGGGAATCTATAATTCAGTCACTGTTAAATTTATAGCACATGCTATTGAATCACCTGATAACTGTTAAACTGCGCAATGATTAAATGCTACTAATCTCCTTTGCTCCCTTATCTTTGGATCAAAATCCTTTGCTCTTGACCGTCTTCCATCCCAAGGCTCTGTGTAAATCATTCCTATTCATCAAAAAATATATATTTTTCATGACTTCCACTTTAAAATCTTCCTGCTTAGCTAAACTACAAAATAACTCTAATTAGTTGTTGATATCTTGAAGACAATTAAAGAAAGAAAAATAATTTGTTTTTCAATGTTTTAATGGGTCCCACAGCGTGTTTGGAGTTGCATCAGCTGTCAGTCCAAGATGGGTCATGTCAGAACTGGTGAGGTTGGGGGGTGAGGAGCAAGGTTGATCATCCAGGGTCAGTGTGGATCTCCTGAGGAGACACTCAGCATCAAGATCACTTGGAGAACACCTCTATCACCTCTTCTCAGAACTAAAAAATATCCATAATTAAATTAAAACAAAAAAAGTACAAATTTGAAGACTTGTTTTGAAATTGCTTTGAAGACAATTAAAGGAAGATAAAGAGATCCTGAGGGATTTCTGGAATTTAATGAGCCCCACAGTGTGTTTGCAGCCCAGCCCATGGTCCTGAGGTACTGAGAGAAGATTGAAGCAGCTGCAGAAGAAGTCAGAAGCCAAACTGCAAGTGCCTTGAAGCATTGCTGGGCCCCACTGAGGGCAGGCACTGCCAAAGCCTCCCCAGGGACTCCTTGGAGCAGCTCCTTGGAGGCCAGGAGTGCAGGCAGACAAAGGCTCTGGGCAGGCCCCTGCAATGCTGAGCAAAGCCTGCCTTGGTTTTGTGGAGCACAAAGGCCAAGGCCTGAGCCCCAGGCCCTGGCCCAGCAGATCCTGTCCCTCCCGGCTGGCTCAGGGCTGTTTGGGGGGCACTGGGATGGGAGGGGGAGGAACAACAAAGGCCAAAACTGGGCAACCCCTGCCAGGCTCCTGAGGGAGGGGCGAGGCAGAAACCAAGTGCAGAACCTGCCAGGCAAGTTGGTTGTGGTGGCCTGAGTGGCAGAGGCAGCTGCCAGAGGCAAGGGGACAAAGGCCTGGGTGCCTTTGGGCCTTGCAGCCCTGCCAGAGCCCTTGGCCATCTCTCCTGCAGGCTGTCCTGCCCTGGCCCTGCTGCTGCTCTGGCTTTGCAGGCTGCACACACCCCTCCTGCTTTCCCACCCCCCTCCCAGCAGCATTTCTAGACTCTCCCTGATGTCTCTGCACCAGCTCTGGCTGTTGCCATGTGCACTTGGCCTTCTGAACTTGGATCCTGAGCCCCTGTGCCACAGGACATCCCTCCCAGAGCCCAGGCCCTTCTCCTGCGGGTCACTGCAGAGCTGAGCAGATCCAGGTCACCTCCCATTCCTCTGCCAAGCCCCTGGGCCTGCTCTGGGCCCTGTAGGTCCTTGCCCTGCTCCCAAGGGCTGTGGGGGTGCTTAATGGTCAGGGCTTGGGGTTTAGAGCTCAGGGTTGGGATTAGGCAGAACTTTGGGAGTTTTGTGGTTCTGCTGGCAGTGTCTGGTTCATGATTAGTGTTTTGGGCTGGGTTAGGATTAAAGTTTGGCTTTTCATACCAACAATGCAGGTTTGGGATTGGGGTGGGCATTGGAGTACAAAAAAGAGTCTGGAGTTCTGGGTTTGGGCTTTGCCTTTGAGGTCAAGTTGAGGTTGGGATTAGAGCAGTGGATTCCTTTCATTGGGAGGGGCAGCACTTTTGGATTGGGGCTTGAGGTTAGAAATAGCGTAAAAGTCCATCAGGAGTGTTTGCACAGTCAGTGTTTCAGCACCCCGAGCCTTAACTGAACCTGTTTTTACCTCATAAAATTCGTTCCCCTCTGTTGGACAAGCCCCTCTTTCCTTCCCCAAATATCCAATCCTTTTTTTCTCAGTTGCTCCTAATGTCCCCCAAACTTCCATCTGGGTGGGCTCAGCTTTGTGATGACACTGTGCAACCTCATGGAATCAAGGGACCATTGTGGCACTGCAGGGCCTCATGGAAACTAAGGAACACAGGGACACTGTGGTGTGAAATCTTGTAGAATCAGGGGCCGTTTAATATCTGGGGCCTTGTGGAACAAAAAGAACCCTGAAACATTTTGGAACCTCATGGAATCAAGGGGCCATTGTGTCACTGTGGTGCCTCATGGAAACAAAGAAATGCCAGGACACAGTGGAACCTCATAAAATCAAGAGGCCACTGCGACACTACAGGGCCCTTTTGGAGCCAAATGGACCTTGGGACACTGGGGAACCCAACGGAATCAAGGGGCCATTGTGACACTGGGGAAACTCGTGGAAAAAGGGAACCTAGAGACACTATGCAACTTCATGGAATCAAGGGGTCATTGTGACACTGAGGACACCACATGGACTCAAGGGACCACTGTGACACTACAGGGCATTATGGTGCCAAAGGAACCTGGGGACACTGTGCAATCACATGGAATTGGGGTGCCATTGTGTCACTGCAGAACCTTATGGAATCAAGAGGCCATTTGGACAGTGCAGGCTCTCCCTGGGACACTGCAAATCAAGGAGGCATTGTGACACTGTGACACTATGGACCTGAGGACACTGTGGAAACTCATGGAATCCAGGGGCCGTTTTGACCCTGCAGGGCCCTATAGAGCTGTCGCGACGGAAAGCTCTAGACACCTCAATGTGAGAATCCAGGAACTTCGTTTATTGTAGATTGACAACAGCTTAATATACACTCTATAATAGGTTCATGAATATTACAGAAATTAGGCTCATTATTGGTGCTCAGTTAGGTGGTGATATCATCTTAACTGTCTTTCATTGTTTACACAGGTGGCTCGTTAAGTGTCTCTGTTTTGGTAATGCCTAGCTCCTGTTTTTCAGCCCAATTTAGAATACCCAAGGACGCTGCTGCTTTCTCACGGCCCTGCTATCTCAGACTTTCTCATGGGCCTAGTCAGACTGCGTCTTATACTTTAGCAGCTCATCCATAGCCTTAGCCATGTTCATATGTCCTCACATTTCCAACCAATTCTCTACAATTCCCCCGTTTTTATTTTGTGCCAACAATGCTTTCTTCGTCGTAGTATTTACACGTCTAGTAATACAAGAAAAGGCAACACGAGCTACTACTAAGATTACAATAACTGTCAATATCTATCGCAGGCCTTGCTTAATATAACTTAGAGCTCATTCAGAATAAGGAATCACTATGGTTCAACAGAATCACGTTACACATCTCTAAAATCTTGACACCGGCAGAAAGTATTTTTAAGTTTACACATTCACACATTCATGTATCTTTTTTCTTTCACACAACATTCAGGTGGCCACCTCAGACACGCTCCTCAGTCACATACACATTTTCAAGTGGTCATTGGCTGTGCACTTCTTGTCAGTTTCATAATTCAAAGGAAATTTATGGCATAGCCGCCATCAGCAATCTGCAAATCCTGCATAACTCTCCATGTAAAAGACAAATGCAGCAAGAAAGAACAGAATATTATCTTGGAAATCTTCAACCCTTCTTATAGAGCAATGCTATTTTATCATAAAGGCAATAAAGCTACTTTTGCAGGGGGCAAGACTATATCCCCTTCTGCCTCATCGTTCCGTCTCCAAATCTTCTACCTGCACCCTGCCCCTGGGGGAAACAGCCAAATTTCATGTAAGAGAAGCAAAATGGCAAACTATAGGAAATTCTTAACAACCTTCTGCAATATGCAAAAGCTAAGCACGGATGTCGCGTTATTTCTAATCTTACTTCAAAGGATTTTTCGTCAGTCTCCCTTTCTGTTTTTGAAGAAAACATTTGAGAATGCCATGAGCACACTGCATGCTTAACACCTATTGCTGTAAAAACAATGCAATCTTATTTGATTTATAAGTTGGGATATTGTTAATTTTAAGTTGTTTTTTCTCTTTTCCCCTTTTTCCGTGTTTTACCGTCTTTGCCTCCCCCCACGCTCCTCATTGCCGAAGGACGAAGGAGGGGAAGGAGGGGCTGGGCTCACCCAGAGAGATCAGCAGAAGGAACTTAATCATAGGGTCTGCTTAAGAAAAGACAAAAACATAGGAGAGGGAGAGAACAGCTGCAAACAGGCACGTTTCAGAGAAGGGGTGATTGGTGTAACGGGGGAAAAAGAGAAACAGCTTTCCCCCTCCCCCGACTGCACCCCCCAATGTTTTTGCTACCGTCATTAACTCTAGGAAGAGGAGCAGCACCAGGGAAAAACCACTCGCTGCAAAGAAGGGAAGGGGAACGCACACCGCCCGGGACCATGGCTGTCAGCAGTGCGGGGGAAACAGAGCCCAGAGCCCCCCCGCCGCCCGCCGCGCCCGGGGCCGCCGGCGTGCACGCACGCGGGCGCACCGCTCCGAGCCAGGGCCGCGCAGGCGGTGAGACCACCGCCACTGCCCCGCTGCTCGGCGCCGCCCCGTAGGCACCCGGCACAGGCGGACAGACCCGGCGCCGGCACGGGTTCACTCAACACGGCGGCATAAGCACACAGTGCCGTGAACACAGCCACAAATGCGCAGCGCAGTCCCGCTGCACAGTTCAGATGAAAAGCTGGAAATGTCTTAAGGTGGAACTCAGTCATAGTGTTCGTAAAGTTTATCTCTGGTCTATCAGCAGTACTTTCACACTGCAGCCGTCGTCTCCGATCGTCCTGGATACGCACTGCCGAGGTGCTAGCACCGCGTTCATGTTGGCGGGGCCGCTCCGTTGTCTCCGGACCCGCTCCGCGATCTCTGGTCCCGCTCCGGCTCCCTTCAACTCCGCTCGACTCCCTTTTTACACGATTTCTCCGTATGATGGTATCCAGTAGCATCCTAATGTCCTCAGACTGTGCTTTAATGCCTTTTACTGTTCCAGATAACAATCGCCAAATTGTAAGGAGGGAAGCAGCAACTTTTTCTCCCTTATAGGCAGCAGTAAAGAGTTTATCACTAAGTTCTTTCCAAGTAGAGATAGTAAAGGCAGTTACAGTGTTCGCTTCATATCCCTGGCCCTTACATGAAAGCAGCATCTGCCGCAAAGCCAGGTCGTCTTAACTCCCCGCTTTCACAGAAAGCATTGGAGCAATGATAGTGCCGCCTGTCCCTTCATTACCTAAAAAAACGTGTTACCACGCTTTGTGCAGCCCTTTCCACGAGACTTTGCGGCTTGGTCGGCGGGCCTCCTTCTTCAGGAGTCGTCCCGGGCGCCGGTCCCTGGAAGCACGGAACTTTGAGCTCTCTTTCTTCCAGCCCTTTCGCCTTCTTGTGCTGCACGGCAAGACCGACCAAAACTCCTACGTCCGACCGTGGCTACGAGAACCCGACTTGGCTCTCGGGAGTCCGACTTGACTCCGAGTCCGACTTGACTCCGACCCAGGAGATCCGACTTGATCCCCTAGGGACCCCTCTTTGGTCCCTGCACACGGGCGCCATTTTGTCGCGACGGAAAGCTCTAGACACCTCAATGTGAGAATCCAGGAACTTCGTTTATTGTAGATTGACAACAGCTTAATATACACTCTATAATAGGTTCATGAATATTACAGAAATTAGGCTCATTATTGGTGCTCAGTTAGGTGGTGATATCATCTTAACTGTCTTTCATTGTTTACACAGGTGGCTCGTTAAGTGTCTCTGTTTTGGTAATGCCTAGCTCCTGTTTTTCAGCCCAATTTAGAATACCCAAGGACGCTGCTGCTTTCTCACGGCCCTGCTATCTCAGACTTTCTCATGGGCCTAGTCAGACTGCGTCTTATACTTTAGCAGCTCATCCATAGCCTTAGCCATGTTCATATGTCCTCACATTTCCAACCAATTCTCTACATAGAGCCAAAGAAACTTGTGGAGAAATTGGAACCTCATAGAATCAGGAGTCATTATAACACTGCAGGGCCTCATGGAACCAAAGGAATGCGGGAATACTGTGGAATCTCATGGAACCAAGGGGCCACTGTGACACGCGAGGCCTCTTTGGAACCAAAGGAACCCTGAGACATCTCAGACCCTCATGGAACCAAGGGCCAATAGTGAGAGTGAAGAGCCTCCTGGAACCACTGTGCATCCCCAGAACTCCGTGGAATCAAGCAGAGCTGCTGCCTCCCCCCCGCCGCCACACAGACCGGAGTCGCCGGCTCTGCCCCGCTTGGACACCTCTGGAGTCAGCGTGTTCTTGGGCAGCACAACTGATCTCAGACCAGAGAGT
This sequence comes from Pseudopipra pipra, assembly GCF_036250125.1. Classification (NCBI taxonomy): domain Eukaryota; kingdom Metazoa; phylum Chordata; class Aves; order Passeriformes; family Pipridae; genus Pseudopipra; species Pseudopipra pipra. Next base: position 41,603,866 of record NC_087580.1, read on the forward strand.
TTCCCACATTTTGCTTTGCCCCCTCTTTTCCCCAGGGACAGGGCAGCCTCTTCCCATGGCCCCTCTGCTCACACAGGGTGTCCTGCTCTTCCCCTGGCACATCCCATCTCCCCACAGAGCCTTTCCCCAGGAGAACACGTCTGTGCTGGCCTGAGCAGCCCTTCCTGCACCCCCTGCCCGTGCTCCCCACAGCCCCCGAGCTGGGGGGGCTGTTCTGCAGAGCACGGGGGCTGTGGGGCCCGGGGCCATGGGGGACTCTGTTGGGCTGTGCTGCTCAAGCTGGGAGGCAGAGCCAGCTGATGGTGCTCCCTGCCACTGACCACCTCCCACAGACGCTCCTGTGTGGCCATGGAGGGGGCTCAGAGGGGCCCTGCCTTGTTCCAGAGCTGGGACATGGCTTTGGGGGCTGCTCTTGAGCGACCTGTGGAAATTCACTGAGGGGAACACAAGTCACTTGCAAGAGTTTTCCCTGTACCTGCTGTGCCCCCTGGGCTTGCAGAGCTCTGTTTGCCACTTCACAGCAAGATTTAGTACTTGATCTCTTTGTGACTCCACCCTGGGCAGGATTCTGCTCCAGGGCCCCATTCCCTGCTGACTGGATGGGACGGGCTGTCCCTGCAGATCCTCTGTGCTCTCCTGCACTTCCTGAGTTCCTACAGACAAGTCCTCACCTGCCATCAGAGCCCTCACAAGCTGCAGAACCCCAGGCAGGTGACTTGGAGATCATTTGTCATCTCCATTGGCCATTGGCCACCAACACACAACATCTGAACCAGCCCTCAGTCCCTGAAGTCACAGTGGGTCCCTGACCTCACTGCACTGTCTCCATGGACAAACAAGCAAAGCAACAAGACTTTTGAGAGTCTATTCCTTGGACTTCTTCTCAATACTAGTGTTGGGAAAAGATCTCAGCCTTCAGGAAGTGCCTGGAGGGGAACCCCTTTGCTACTGGAACTGCTCTTGTGGAGCCCAGCCCTGTCCCAGCAGTGCCCAGGGCCTGTCCCTGCCTATGCTCACAGGCCTGACCCACAGCAGGACAGTGACTGAGCTGCCAGAGCACTCAGGCCTTGGGCACAGACAGGAAAGGAGAGGGTGGGAGTGCAAAGAGAGCAGCTCTGAACAGACCCAGTTCTGGTGCTCCCTGGCAGTGCTGGGACTCTTCTCCCCTCCAGATCTGCAAACATGGAAATGCCCTCCAGCTTCAGGGAGGTCTTGGAGGAAGAATCTGGAAAAAAGAATTTGTGTCCTTTCTTACACTCAGAGATTGTGATTCCTCATGTACAAACTAACACAGGGAGGATGTTTGACAAATACCTTGCTGAACAAACTTTTATTTTGTTTAAATGCACACTAAGCATGATTTCTGATTAGTACATTTTGTGGGTCAAAAAAAAAGAGGTAGAGAGTGAATTATATGGGATGAAGAATAAAATTTCAGTGTTAATGACATGAGGAGAGGGAAAAAACAGGAAAGCCCCCCACCCCAAACACTATCAAAGTTTTAGAAAGTAGGCTGAGCCCAAAATGTGTTACACAATGAGTGTTCTGCAGAAGAAAAGATGCAGTTTTTTGCTTCTGAAAAACATCCAGTCATCATTTTCCTTATGGCATCCTTGAGCTCCTGGTTCCTGAGGCTGTAGATGAAGGGGTTCAGTGATGGAGGCACCACTGAATACAGAACTGATAGTGCCAGATCTAGGGATGGGGAGGAGATGGAGGGGGGGTTCAGGTAGGCAAATGCTGTAGTGCTGACGAACAGGGAGACCACGGCCAGGTGAGGGAGGCAGGTGGAAAAGGCTTTGTGCCGTCCCTGCTGAGAGGGGATCCTCAGCACAGCCCTGAAGATCTGCACATAGGAGAAAACAATGAAAATGAAACTACAAAACCCTAAACAGACACCAACCACAATGAGTCCAATTTCCCTGCAGTAGCCTGAGTGTGAGCAGGAGAGCTTGAGGATGTGTGGGATTTCACAGAAGAACTGGCCCAGGGCATTGCCCTGGCACAGGGGCAGGGAAAATGTATTGGCTGTGTGCAGCAGAGAATAGAGAAACCCAGCAGCCCAGGCAGCTGCTGCCATGTGGGCACAAGCTCTGCTGCCCAGGAGGGTCCCGTAGTGCAGGGGTTTGCAGATGGCAACGTAGCGGTCGTAGCACATGATGGTGAGGAGGAAATACTCTGTTGAAATGAAAAAGGCAAAGAAAAAGAGCTGTGCAGCACATCCCATGTAGGAGATGGTTGTGGTGCCCCAGAGAGAGTTGTGCATGGCTTTGGGGACAATGGTGCAGATGCACCCCAGGTCTGTGAGGGAGAGGTTGAGCAGGAAGAAGCCCATGGGGGTGTGCAGGTGGTGGTCGCAGGCTACAGCGCTGAGGATGAGGCCACTAGCCAGGAAGGCAGCCAGGGAGATGGCCAGGAAGAGGTAGAAGTGCAGGAGCTGCAGCTCCCTCCTGTCTGCAAATGCCAGGAGGAGGAACTGAGTGGAGGAGCTGCTGTTGGGCATTTGCTGCTCCTTAGACAGGGTCTGTTCAGAAAAGAAAAGCACAGGGAACAATTAAGACAGCCCCCTCTCAGCAAAGCTGGTGCAGTTTTCAGGGAAATCCCCTCCAAGTGAAAGGCATTTCTTTTCTCTGGTTTGTGTTTTCTGAGGGTGCTGTGAGGAGCAGCAGCTCTGGTCATGTACCACCAAAAACTCAGCTTATAGTGCCCACCCCCAAGGGAAGGTTCAGCACTGCCCAGGATCCTGTGCTCATTTCTGACACTGCCTGAAATATTCATCTCTGAGAGTAAAACAGTCTGAATTTCAGTGCAGCCTCCTGAACTGAGAGAACAATGTCTATGCTACAAGGCCTAAGCAGGAAACACACCTCAGGACTAATTCCTTTCCTGTAGCCCCTGTCTTTTCTGAGCTTTGCAAAAAATTCTCCATTCAATATCATGTAGTGGTCTGTGAGCAGGTCTGACCCTGCAACAGTGAGACACAGAAAAGATCCTCCCTCAGCTGCCAGGTTTGCTCCTTGCCCACAGCCCTTCTGCCCCCGTCCTGGGAGCAGCTCCCTGGGCCAGCTGGCAGGCAGCAGAGTCCCTGCCCAGCACAGCACCCTGGGCTGCAGGACCCTGCTCTGCCCCACAGCCCTGGGCACCCCTGGTTGCACCCCCGGCTTCACAGCTCTTCTAAAGTGCCCCAAAACAGCCCCTGCTCACCCATCCCATCACCTGGGGCTGGGCCAGCTTTAGGAGATGCCTCCAGGAGCTGCACTACCCTGCAGCCACAGACTCACCATGTGCAGCCCTGCCAAGATTCCTCCTGCAGGGAGTTCTCAGCCCTCCTCCCAGTGCTGAGCCCCTTGAAGCTCTGTCTGTGCCCTACTGGTGTCCCTGAGCTGCCCTGGCAGTGCCCTCAGCCCTGCTGGGCTGTGCAGAGGAGCTCCTCACCAGCAGAGCTGTCTCTTTGAAGCTCTTCTTGCTTGCCAGGAGCTCTCTGTGTGCGAGGAGCCCGGCCCAGCTCAGCAGCACAGCAACAGCCCCAGGCATTTCATGACCCTCAGGGGACGTTGAGGTTGTTTACATGAGACTCAGTCCCTGAGAGTAAGTTCAAACAACTTTTCAAGAAGTAAAAATGAGATTGAAACATTGAAGTTTCTTGTAGTGCTAATGAGTCTCACTGAGGGACACAACTGAGAAGGTGTCCCCAGGTTCCAGTTAGAGCAGAAAACTGCAGACAGTGATGACAAGGATGGACAAGCAAGGGAAAGGTGGCTCTGATGCTGAATAAACCTTGACTTGTTACCTTAATCCAGAGGACCAAGCCCTGACCCCCAGCCCCTGGGAAGGCAGATCCTGTCCCTGCCTCATTCCTCAGGGCTCTTCCTGGGGCACTGGGATGTGGGATGTGCAGTGCCAAGGGCAGGACCATGGGGTGGCACCTGCCAGGCTGCTGAGCAGGGACAAGGAGGCCATGAGGCCCCAGGGCTGCAAGGGCCACTCCCCTCCTCCTGGCATCAGGGGCACAGACAGCAGCCCTGGCCAAAGGCCTGCAGAAGGTGGCTCTGTCAGGGCCTTTCAGCTTCTCCCCATCCCTGTCTCCTCTCCAGCCCAGGCTGTCCTACGGTGTCCATGCCCTGCCCCTTTCCCTGCAGGCTGTCGTCATCCCCCCGGCTGCCCCACCTGGCTGGCACCTTCCTGCACTGACATCTCTGCGTCCTCCCTGGCTCTTCCTGCACGCACAAAGCCTTGGGCTCATCCAGACTCCTTCTGGATGATGTGTTCACCACAGCACTGCCCTTGGAGTGAAATTCCTTTCTCCTCATATCAACTCTGGGCCCCCCCAGCTGCCTTTGGTGGCATTATTTCTTTCTCATTCTGTTTTCCTCTAGGAAGAAAAGCTCCACCATCTCTGAAACTGCCCTTCAAACACTTCCAGGCTACTCCTGTACTGTCCTTTGTCTCCATACCACTTAAAACAGGGCCCACAGCCTCCACAACTTATGCGTGGGTCATGTTCTTGAGTCCTCCTGTCACTGAACACAGGGAAATAAACTCTCCAGCCAATTTTTTAGGTTGGAAAGTCAACATTACCTTATTCTGCACTGAGGTACATGGGGGGTTGCTCCACCTCGCATGTACATCACCTATCAAATCATTCAACTGTTTATACATTTTAGCAAAAAAGGGAATCGATGTTCATTGGCTACAAGTTATAGTTATCTTATTAATTAGTATTCTATCTTCTGGTGTTTGATTTCTCACTTCTTATGCTAATTCGTCCACATTTTCAGGCTTTTTATTATCTTTTTCTCAGAGAGGGAGTTTCAGTACAATTGCTGAACTGTCTTTGCTAGTTTCTTCTTTATCTCTGGTTTCTGGAAAATGTCCTTGCAATCCATAAATTCTGCATTCCAGGTGTCCAGTTCTCAGCAATACATCTCTCTCTCCCAGGCCTTGTTCCTTTGAGCATACCAAGGTTGGTTCAGCAAAACTTAAAGTTTCAGCAATTTTTCCAAAGTGGGTTCCCATCATACCAGAATGCTGGCTACAGTGGGAAAACACAGTTTTTGATTAATTAAAACAGTAATTAGAAATTTTCATTAAAACAATTAGTAGAAAAGTTATTCGGAAAGTTATATAACTTCCAACAATCCCCCCCCCCTTTGGAAGTGATCTTAGTTATTTCTGTTAAGATTACTTCCACTTGAATCACTGAATATTCAGCAAGACATAAGACATTAAGAAGCAAAAATTACTATTGAATTATTTAAAACAACTTATTCAGTTAAACTTGTCCTATTTTATCAGACTACTTAATACTTTAAAACATGCAATCTAATCTTCTTAAGACTAACTTAAACATATCTTATTTAAGTTTTTTAGTACCTTAACTATACTAATCAACACCCTTAACACTATGTGGACAAAGTAAAGTTTATTAAAATTCCATTGTACAGAGTAGCCAACCATCCTTTGGAGACCTTTTTCAATTTTAGGTAAGATAGTTTTTGATGGATCTGCACATTCTGTTATATCCCATTTTGCAAATTTGGAATAAAATCCATAGTCCAGCAATTAATATCAAAACTACAATAACTGTGCCAATTGGGTTCTTGGGGTTGTACTTAAATTTGGGATCCATGAAGTTATTTACTTAAATACATCTTGCCCTTGATTTTCTTGTATGTCATGAAAGATTCCGGTGCTATTTCTAATTTTCTCCAAATCAGTTGGAATTCCTAAAGTCTGACCCACATATACCCAGCAAGCAACTGGTGTTGATGACTGTGCACACACCCACCACCTTTGGGAGCCAAAAGCAGATCCAGAGCCATTCAGTTCTGTTTGACTGCCTTTGAAAGGCTGATGATTTCTTGCTGCAAAATGTCAATTGCATTATTGGTTTGTTTTTCTATTTGTTCACTTACTGCAGATATGGAGCTACAGCTTTCCCCAGGTCAGGCTCTCCATGGTAGGAGTGCTCTCACAAACTTGTAGAATCTCTCTCAACTAAATTTCATTTGTGTCTTGTGATAACAGATCCTGGATGTCCTCTGGGGAATTCTTATTTATCAGTGATATCTACTTTTGGTACCACAGCTCCAATGGTGCATATTCCTTGTCATCCAGAGCTTTTCTAGACTGGTTTCTGCAAAGCCAGGATTATCCCATATTCTCTGGAACAGACCACCAACGTATATTTAAAATACTCGTTCTGTTGCCAAATACTCTGACACTGTTGGGATAAATAAACTCTCTCACACTGTCTTTTTAGTGTTAGAAAGCAAGGCCTTACTTCATGTATGAGCAGAGGTGTGTGCGAAAGACTGACAGAGCCCCAGTCCCCACACAGACCCCGATACATCATTTTTTGACCTATTTATACATTTTTAGCTGTGTAGATTTTTAGTCTGGCTGAGCTGGAGTTCATTTCCCCAGAGCAGCCCTCCCAGTGCTGGGCTCTGCAGTGGGAGCTGGAAAGGTGTTGAGAACACACCAGTGTTTGGGCACTGCTGAGCAGGGCTGGCACAGCACCAGCACTGTCACATTCCTCCCCAGTCAATGGCAAGGTCCTGGGAGGGGACACAGCCAGGCCAGCTGACCCCAACTGACCACAGGGACATTCCTGACCATGTGACGTCAGCTCAGATACAAAAGCTGAGGAAAGGAGGAGGAAGGGGCTCATTTGTTGTTTCCAGTGTTTGCCTGCTGAGCAGCAGCTCCGTGTGCTGAATTCCTGCTTCCCGGGAAGTGGCCGGACATGGCTGCTGATGGGAGGGGGAGAATAAACCCTGTTCTTTTCCTCTTGCCTTGGGTGGGCACAGACTTTGGCTTTGGCTTTAGTAAAGTGCCTTATCCCAACCCACGAGTCCTTTTCCATCTTATTCTCTCTCCCCTGCCAGGTTGGGAAGGGCAGTGACAGAGTGGCTGGGTGGGCACCCGGTGTCTTGCCAAGGTCAGCCCACTACAGAACCACAGGAACCCCGGAACACTGGAATGGAGGGAACTCTGTGACCCTGGAGGGCCGCATGGAACCAGAAGAACCCTCAGACATTTCAGAACCTGGAGAAATCGAGGGGCTACTGTAACACTGAGGGGCCTCATGGAACAAAAAGGACTCTGTGACACTGTGGAAATTCATGGAATAAATGGTCCTGGGTAACACTCCTGGGCCTCATGGAATCAAGGGGCCATTGAGACACTGCAGAGACTCACGGATATAAATGAGCCCTGAGACATTTCGGAACCTCAGGGAATCAAGAGGCCTTTGGACACTGCAGAATCTCATGGAGTAAAAGGAAACCCACAACAATGTGGAAAATCATGGAACCAAGAGGTCATCGTGACACTGCAGAGACTCGTGGAGCCAGAGGGACCCTGGGACTCTGTGGAACCTGATGCAATCAAGTGGCCACTGTGACACTTAAGGGCCTCATGGAACAGAAGGAACCCTTGGAATCTGTGGAATCTCATGGAAGCAAGGGTCCATTGTAAAAACTGTGGGACCTCATGGAACAAAAGGAGTCCTGAGACATTTCATAAACTCCTAAAATCAAGGGGATATTATGACAATGAAGGGCCTCATGGAATCAAGTCCATGGTGAAACTCCAGGGCTTCGTGGAACCAAAGAGACACAGGAGCACTGGGGAACCTCATGGAACAGTGGGTCCATTGTGACACATCAGGACCTCCTGGAGCCAGAGGAACCCTGGGACACTGCGGAACATCATGAAATCAAGGGGCCATTATGACACTGCAGTGGCTTGTGGACCCAAAGGGGCCACTGGGACACTGCAAGGCCTCATGGAATAAACAGATCATTGTGACTTGGAAATAAGGCAAAAAAGGAAAGTGTGTGCCCAGTGGAAGCCAGGTCAAGTGACTTGGGAAGAATTCAGAGATGCTGCTCATCACTGTAGGGAGAAAATCTGTGTGGCCAAAGCTCAGCTGGAGTTGAAGCTGCCAGAAATGTGAGGGACAATAAAAAGGGTCTTTTCAAATATAATAATGGCAATAGGAAGTATAGAATTATCATTGACCCATTCCAGGATGAGGATGGTCACCTCCCACACAGGGACAAGAACAAGGCAAAGGTGTTTCACGCTTTCTTTGCCTCTGTCTTCAACACGGATGACGGACCAAGGGGGTCTCAGAGCCCTGAGTTGCAGGACCATGACTGCAAGAATGATCAACTCTCAGCTATCCCTGACGTTGTGTGGGATCTGCTGCTCCAGCTGGATCCCTACAAATCTCTGGGGCCTGATGGGATTCATCCCAGAATCCCCAAAGAGCTACTGATATCATCAGAAAACCTCTCTCGATGATTTTTGAGTGGTCTTGGGAATCTGGAGAGGTCCCGGCTGACTGGAAGCTGCTGAACGTTGTCCCGGTTTTCAAGAAGGGCAAGAAGGAGGACCTCAGAAACTACAGGCCTGTCAGTCTCACTTCAGTGCCTGGTAAAGTTATGGAGAAGATTATTCTGGGAGAAGTTGAAAAACACCTGAAAGACAACACAGCCAGCAGGGCTTCAGGAGTGGAAAGTCCTGCCTATCAAATCTGATTTCCTTCTATGACAAGGTGACCCACCTGTCTGGTCAAGGGAGGCCAGTTGATGTGATCTTTCTGGATTTCAGTAAAGCTTTCAGTCCTGTCTGTCCCAGGATCCTTCTGGACAAACTGTCCAGCCCAGAGCTGGATAAACACATCCTGTGCTGGGTGAGCAATTGGCTCCTGGGTCGGGCACAGAAGGTGACAGTGACTGGGGTGACATCAGATGGGGGTCACTGGTGGGGTTCCACAGGGCTCCATCTGGGCCCCGTGCTCTCCAACATCTCCATCAATGACTTGGATGCAGCACTGGAAGCAACACTAAGTAAGTTTGCAGATGACCCCAAACTGGAAGGAGCTGTTGAGTCCCCTGAGGGCAGGGAGGCCCTGCAGAGAGACCTGGAGAGATCCAAGGGCTGGGAATCACCAACCATGAGAAGTTCAACAGTGGGAAGTGCCGGATTCTGCCCTGGGATGGGGCAACCCCGCATGGACGGACAGACTGGGAAGGAGAGGCTGGAAAGCAGTGCCGGGAAAGGGCCTTGGGGGTGCTGGTGGGTGGCCAGTTGGCCCTGAGTCAGCAGTGCCCTGGCAGCCAGGAGGGCCAAGCCTGTCCTGGGGGCATCAGGCCCAGCATGGCCGGCCGGGCCAGGGAGGGGATTGTCCCGCTCTGCTCTGCCCTGGGGCGGCCTCACCTGCACCATTGGGGCAGTTTGGGGGGACACAATGGAAGGGAGAGATTGAGCCACTAGAGAGTGTCCAAAGGAGGGCAATAAGGATGGGGAAGGGCCTTGGGGGGAAGGCGTGTGAGGACACTGAGGGCACTTGGTGTGTTCAGCTGGAGAAGAGGAGGCTGAGGGGAGACCTCACTGCAGTTCCGACTTCCTGGGCAGGGGCAGAGGAGGGGCAGGCCCTGAGCTCTGCCCTGGGGGGACCAGGGACAGGACTGAGGGTACTGAACAGGCTCCCCAGGGCAGTGGGCACAGCACCAAGGCTGCCAGGGCTCCAGCAGCATTTGGATGATACTCTCAGACCCACGGTGTGACTCTTGGGAATGGTCCTGGGCAGGGCTAAGTGCTGGACTTGGTGATCCTGGTGAGTCCCTTCCACCTTGGCGTATTCTTTGAGTCTGTGATTCTGTAATGTCCTGTTGATTCCACGAGGTTCCACAATGTCCCTCTGTTGTTTCTGTGCCATGAGGCCCCCACTGTGGTGTCACCCCCTTTTCTCTCCCCACAGAGCTCCTGAGCTGGTGGCTGGACCCCGCCCCCCATCCCCACAAGGATTTTGGGGTGTCCTGTGTCCCTCCCTCCCCTGCTTTTATTCTGACACCACCCAGCTGCTTCCAGTGATCCCAGTAAACCTTCCCAGTTCTCCCCAGTCCTGGTTATGGGAGACAGTGGGGGAGGGGTTTGGGGTGGAGCTGAGTTTGGGGGGCAGAATCGGTCCCAGGATGGATCAGAAATGGGGACCCCCCTGTGTTCCCCCTGTGTCAGTCTGCTCTGGGGGGGCTTTGAGAGGGCACCTGCCCCTCAGTAAAGCACCCAACTCACCCTAAAAGGTGCTGGGACCCCCCAAAACCTCCCCACAGCCCCTCAAGGACCCCCAAACATACTCAGAGCCCATTCAGGACTCCACCCAACCCCTTTTCTGGGGAGACTTCTCTGGGCACTGGTGGTGCTGGGAGCCCCCCCGGCTGCAGGTGAGGAGCTCTCGGGTGAGGGGGGTGGGTGGGAAGGGGGCAGACAGTGGGAAAAGGGGGGTCAGAGGGGATAAAGGGGTGGTGGGACACCAAACTGAGTGGGAGGGCAGAGGGACCCCCCAAAAGTGGAGGGGGGGAGGGCTCTGAGGTTTGGGAGATGATGGGAAATGGGTGGGAGAAGTCAGAAGAGTGGGGAAAGGGGAGGGTGGGACCCCCAAACTGAGCATGAGGGGGCTGGGGATGGAGGGGACAATGGGAAAGTGGGAGGAACAGGGAGAAGGGTGGAAAAGGGTGGGTGGTCTGGCAGGTCTGACAGTCCCATGGGGGTCTTTGGGCATAGGGAGGGTTGGCAAAGGGGGGTGGCCCCCCTGAGCTCCCAATTTACTGTGGGGTGCTGGGGGCTGCTGGATCCAACCTCAGCCTTGGATTATGCCAACAGTTTCAGATTAGAGGAATTACAGAGGTGTGACTGAACCACTTTTGTCCCCCAGGTTTTAAAGATGGCAAATCAGATCTCTTGATAGAAATGAATTTATTTAGGGTTACAAATGATCAGACAAAAGATCTTCATCAGAATTATTTACTGCACAATAGAAACACTAAAACTACCAGGAGTACAGGATAAGACAGGACAGTGCTCTACACTAAAGCAATTTTTGAATCTCCGGCCGCCTTCCTGGCACAGGCTGGCTCTTTCCTCCTCAGAGCACCCTGGGATGGCTTTGGAGCCCCTCCTGCGGGGGGGTCTCCAGCCCTTCTCCTCCCCGCTGCCTTCCTGCACCGTGGAGCCCTTCAAAACGGCCTCTCCCACCAGGGTCTCACGGGGGGATTTGTCCTCCGGGCTCTCCGTCATCAGCTCGGGGCCTGGGGCAGGAGGGAAGAAGGACAGGGGGACATGGGAGGACCCCAAGACCCAAACTGAGTCCCCTGAGACCCCCAAAATTCCCCCCCTCAGAAGTCCTGGGGGGATTTTGAGGCAGCATGTCAGGGGATGGATGGGCGTGGCCCCCAGCCCTTCCCCCCGGGGAAATTTTGGGTGGGCGTGGCCTCCCGGGTCACTGGGCTGCATCTCCTGTTTTTGGGGCCTCGGCGGGGACAGTGGGGGGATGGAGGGGGCTCCCCAAAATCGGAGGCCTCTCCCAAACTGGGGGGTCACAAGACCCCTGCTTATCCTCATCCTGCTCCTCGCAGGTAGGATTTGGGTCTGGGGGTCTCAGTTTTGGTGTGGGCTGGGTCTCAATTTGGGTCTGAGGGGTCTCTGGGGTTTTAGTTTGGGTCAGGGGGTCTCAGGCTTTGGGTCTGGGGGTCTCAGGGGTCCCAAGGCCTCAGTTTGGGTCTGGGGGCCTTGGTTCTGGGGGTCTTAGTTTGGGTTTGGGGGTCTTAGTTTGGGTCAGGGGGGCTCAGGATTTGGGTCTGGGAGTCTCAGGGGTCTCAGGGTTTGGGTCTGGGGGTCTCAGTTTGGGTCTTGGGGGTCTCAATTTGGGTCTGGGGGTCTCAGGGTTTGGGTCTGGGGGGCTCAGGATTTGGTTCTGGGGGTCTTAGGGATCCCAAGGTCTCCATTTGGGTCTGGGGGTCTCAGGGTTTGGGTCTGGGGGGTCTCAGGGGGTCTCAGCATCGGTTTTTGTCCCCCACACCTGTGTCAAAATGTCCCCCCCCCCCAGTGTTTCCTGTCCTCAAACTGGGACAGGGAACCGAAACTGAGAGGGGGGAGGGGGGGAACTGGGAGGGGCTGGGGGGCCCCAATGACCCTCTGATGGGTCTGGGGGACCTTCAGAGACCCCGGGGGGACCCCCAATGACCCCTCACTATTCTGGGAACTCCCAAAGACCCCCCTCCAGCAGGGACAGGGACCCCCAGTGACCCCCTGGGGTCAGTCGCCCTCTGTGGGGGTTGGGGAGCTCCGGGGGACCCCCCATAACCCCCCTCTGTCCCCGCAGGCTCCCAGTGCTCCCAGACCCCTCCTGAAGGCTGCGCCCCGTGCACAACCCCCTCCCCGCCTCCCCCCCCGGAGCCCCCCGAGACGCCGACCCCCCGTGACCGTGACCACCGGGAGCCCCCCGAGCCCCTCCTGCTCCTCGGCCCCGCCCCGGGGGTGGCTCCGGGTGTGGGGGGGGCCCCCCTCCCGCGAGAGGCCCGTGGGGACCCCCCTGACCCTCGAGTGCCACTTCCGAGGCCCCCCCGACACCGCCCTGACCTGGCTCCAGGCGCGTCCCCCCGGGCTCGGGGAGGTCCCCCGGAGCTGCCCCTGGCCCCAGGAGGTGGTGGCCACCCGGGGGGGTCGCCAGATGGACCGGGTGGTGCAGGAAGGGGGGGGAAGCTCCACCCTGACCTTCCCCAAACTGTCCCACAACGACTCCGGGCTCTTCTTCTGCCACGTGGAGTCCGGGGGGGAGACGGCCCAGAGCTGCGGCACCTTCGTCAGGGTCCTCGGTGAGTGGGGGGCACGGGGGGGTCTCACCCGGGTCACTCAGCCCCTCCCGGTGCCCCCAGCATGGTACCAGTATAGCCCAGTCCCTCCCAGTATAACCCAGTCTGTCCCAGTCCCCTCCAAGGGTATCCCAGTGCCCCCCAGCCCTGCGGCACCCTCGGGAGGGTCCAGGGGGTCTCGGGGAGGAGTCGGGGGGGCTGGGGGGTCTCATCTGAGTCACTCATCTTTCCCAGTCCATCCTAGTCCCCTCCCAGTATAACCCAGTCCATCCCAGTCCCCTCCCAGTATAACCCAGTGCTACCACGAGCCCCCCCAGTCCATCCCAGTGCCCTGCAGTGCCCCCCAGTCCATCCCAGTTATTCCCAGTATCCCCTTTGATACCCTCCCAGTGCCCCCCAGTCCTACTCCAGTCCGTTCCAGTCACTCCCAGTATCCCCCTTGAGTCCCTCCCAGTGCCCTTCCAGTATAACCCAGTCCCTCCCAGTATAACCCAGTGCCCTCCAGTCCCTCCCAGTATAACCCAGTGCCCTCCCAGTATAGCCCAGGCCCTCCCAGTATAACCCAGTGCACTGCACTCCCTCCCAGTATACCCCAGTCCCTCCCAGTATACCCCAGTCCCTCCCAGTTACCCAGTCCCCGTTCCCGCAGAGCCGGTTCCCGCCCCGTTCCTGGCGCTGAGGGAGAGCACCAAGAACCGGATCCTGACGGCGCAGGGGGTGCTGCTGCTGCTCTGCTCGGCCGGGCCGGGGCTGCTGCTGCTGCTCAGGGTGGGATACTGGGACAAACTGGGACAGCTGGGACAGGGGGACACCAACTGGGACACTGGGACACCAACTGGGACACCAACTGGGACACTGGGACACCAACTGGGACACCAACTGGGACACTGGGACAGGGGGACACCAACTGGGACACTGGGACACCAACTGGGACAGGGGGACACCAACTGGGACACCAACTGGGACACTGGGACAGGGGGACACCAACTGGGACACTGGGACACCAACTGGGACAGGGGGACACCAACTGGGACACTGGGACAGGGGGACACCAACTGGGACACTGGGACACCAACTGGGACACTGGGACACCCAACTGGGACACTGGGACAACTGGGACAGGGGGACACCAACTGGGACACTGAGACCCCCAGTTCTGTCACTGGGACCCCCAGTTGGGACACTGGGGACACCAACTGGAACTTTGGGACCCCTAAATGGGACACTGGGGATGCCAATTGGGACACTGGGGACACCTAATTGGGACATTGAGACACCAACTGGGACACTGGGGACACCAACTGGGACACTGGGGACACCAGGTGGGACATTGGGACCCGTAAATGGGACACTGGGGACACCAATTGGGACACTGGGGACACCAATTGAGACATTGGGGACATTAATTGAGACCCTGGGGACACCAATTGCCCCCCAGGTCCCCCTAAATCCCCCCCTGGGTAACCCCAATCCCCCCCGACACCCCCAACCCCCCCCCGGTACCCCCAATTCCCCTCCGGATGCCCCAAAACCCCTTCAAACCCCCCGTACCTCCCAGTTCTCCCCAATTCCCCCCCAGTTCTCCCCAATCTCCTCCTGCCATCCCCAAATCCCCCCAGTCCTCCCCAGAGACACCCAACCCCCCTGGCCACCCCTAAATCCCCCTGGTGCCCCCAACCCCCCCCCGGCCACCCCAACGCCCCCCAGCCACCCCTAGTTTTCCCTCGTCACCCCTTAATTCCCCCTTGGTGCCCCCAAGCCCCCCCCAGATACCCCTAAATACCCCGTAGTGCCCCCAACCCCCCCCCGGCCACCCCTAAATCCCCCTTGGTGCCCCCAGAAAACCCCCCCTGGCCACCCCAACACCCCCCTGGCCACCCCAACCCCCCCTAGTTTTCCCCCGTCACCCCTTAATTCCCCCTTGGTGCCCCCAAGCCCCCCCCCCAGCCACCCCTAAATCCCCCTGGTGCCCCCAAAAACCCCGCTGGCCACCCCAACCCCCCCCAGCCACCCCTAGTTTTCCCCTGTCACCCCTTAATTCCCCCTTGGTGCCCCCAAGCCCCCCCCCCAGGCCACCCCTAAATCCCCCCTAGTGCCCCAACCCCCCCCGGCCACCCCAAAACCCCCCTGAAGCCCCCCAAAACCCCCCCTGGCCACCCCAAAACCCCCCTGTGCCCTCTTCCTCCCCCCCCAGCCACCCCTAAATCCCCCCTGATGCCCCCAGAAACCCCCCCCGGCCACCCCAAAACCCCCCTGGTGCTCCCAACCCCCCCCCGGCCACCCCAAAAACCCCCTGTGCTCTTTCCCCCCACCCGGCCACCCCTATATCCCCCCTGGTGCCCCCAGAAACCCCCCAGGCCACCCCAAAACCCCCCTGTACCTCCAACCCCCCCCCCCGCCACCCCTAAATCTCCCTGGTGCCCCCCAAAACCCCCCTGGCCACCCCAAAAATTCCCTGTGCCCCCTTTTCCCCCCCCCGGCCATCCCTAAACCCCCCCTGGCCACCCCTAAATCCCCTCTGGTGCCCCCAAAGCCCCCCCGGCCACTCCAAACCCCCCCCGTGCCCCCTGTTCCCCCCCCACAGAAGCGCTGGGCCAACGAGCAGCTGCTGCACCCCGAAAAAACCACATGCGAGGAGGAAAACCTCTACGAGGTGACGTTCCGGAGGCCCCCGTGCCCCAAAATCGTGCTCGGAGGGGTCTATCAGCCCCTAAACCCCCCCAAACCGACCCGAATCCCCCCCTTTCCCCGCTTTCAGGGGCTGAACCTGGACGAGTGTTCGATGTACGAGGACATTTCCCGGGGGGTCCAACCCACCTACCAGGACGTGGGGACCCTCCCCGGCGACTCCCAGCTGGAAAAGCCCTGAGGGACCCCCCGAAAAAGGGGGGTGGGACCCACCGGGAAGGGGTTTAGGACCCCCTGGCTCTGCTTGGCCCCCCCGATGCTCTGCTCTGGTGACACAAGGCTGTGCTGACCCCACCCAAAATAAAGCTGCTGCACTGCCGGACAGGTTCTGTGGGTTTTGGGGGGTTAATTACTCGTTAGTAATTAACGGGATGGGAAGGGGGGTCTTGTAGTGACCCCCATTTTTCCCCCATTATCCCCCATTTTCCTTCTTCATCCCTATTTTCCCCATTTTCCCTCATTTCCCCCCCCCATTTTTCCCCATTTTCCCCATTATCCCCTATTTTCCCTTATTTCCCCCATTTTCCCCCCCCATTTTCTCTCATTATCTCCTATTTTCCCCATTATTCCCATTTCCGCATTATCTCCTATTTTCCCTCATTTCCCCCCATTATCCTCTATTTTCCCTCACTCTCCCATTTTCCCTCACTTTCCCTCCATTATCCCCCCTTTTCCTCTCAGACACCCATTTCCCCTCATTTTCAACCATTATCCCTTCTTTTCCCTCCATTATCCCATATTTTCCTCCACTGTTCCCCGTTTCCCCCATTATCCCACATTTCTCCCCTATTATTCTCCATTTTCCCTCATTATCTGACATTTTTCCCTATTATCCACCATTTTTCCCCATTATCCCACATTATCCCACATTTCTTCCTCCTTATCCCCCATTTCCCCCTCACTATCCCCCATAATCTCCCATTTTCCGCCATTACCCCTCATTTTCCCCATTTCCCTCTCACTCTCCCCATTACCCTCCCATTTCTCTCCCTTTCTCCCCTATTTCACCTCATTTTACCCCATTTCCCTCCCATTATCCCTATTCCCCCCCATTTCCCCCCATTATCCCCATTTTACCCCATTTCCCCCCATTATCCCCATTTTACCCCATTTCCCTCCCATTTCCCCCATTATCCCCCATTTTCCCCTCACGCTCCCTCAGCCCCTCTTCCCCCTTCCCCCCCCTGCCCTGCGCGCTCCTTTTCCCGCCTTTTCCCCCTCAGCCAATCAGCGCCGGTCTCACCGGCCCCTCAGCCAATCAGCGCCGGTCTCACCAGCCCCTCAGCCAATCAGCGCTGAGTGTGGGAAATTATAACCCCGATGGCGCATGAGGGGGGAAATGGGGGGATTTGAGGAGGAATTGAGGAGGAATGGGGGAATCTGAGGGGGAAATGGGGGAATTGAGGGGTAATGGGGGGAATCTGAGGGGGAAATGGGGGGGAATTGAGGGGTAATGGGGGGAATCTGAGGGGGAAATGGGGGGGAATTGGGGGCAATGGGGGAGAACCTGAGGGGGAAATGGGGATCCCGGGGGAATCAGGGGGAGCCCTGGTGGGTGCAGGGGGTGTCCCGGGGGGGTCACTGCGGATCCTGGGAGGGGCTGAGGGGTCAATGGGGATCTGGGGGGGGTAAATGGGTGTCCTGGGGGGGCACGCAAAACCTCCTTTTTTCCAGCCTTTTCCCTCCCTGCCTGCACTGTCCCCCCTGCCTGCACTGCCAGCCCTGCCTGTACTACACTCCCTGCCTGCACTGCCCCCCTGCCTGCACTGCCCCCCTGCCTGCACTGCTGGAGGGGGAGCGCTAGAACTTTTTTTGGGAGGGGGGACTGGAGCTGAGGGGTCCCTATAGGGCCCAAGACTGTCCCTATGGGGCTGAAGGGTCCCTATGGGGCCCAGAACTGTCCCTGCAAGGCCAATGGATCCCTATGGGGCCCAGGAGCCCTATAGGTCCCTATGGGGCCAAGAGGCCCCCATAGGGCCCGGGACTGTCCCTGTAGAGCCAAGGGGTTCCTATAGGGCCCAGGACTGTCCCTATGGGGCTGAGGGGTCCCTATAACATTTGGGAGTGTACCTGCAAGGCCAGTGGACCCCTATAGGACCCAGGACCATCCCTATAGGGCCAAGGGGTCCCTATAGGGGCCAGGACCATCCCTATTGAACTAAGGGGTCCTTATAGGGCCCAGGACTGTCCCTATGGGGCTGAGGGGTCCCTATAGGGCCCAGAACTGTCCCTGTGGGGCCGAGGGATTTCTATGAGATGAAAGGCACCCCCTCCCCCTCCATTTTGGGGGTCCCTCCTCTTATTTTGGTGTCCCCTCTTGGCCAGGCTCTGGCCCCTCCCCTTTTATTTTGGGGTCCTCCATTTGAGGGTTTCCCTTTTTTGGGCTCCTCCCCCCACACCTTTTTGGGGTGACAGCCCAAGTTTATGGCCCCTCCCCTTTTTTTGGGGGGGTACCCATCCCCCATTTCTCCCCCCTACCCTCCAGTTTGGGGTCTCTCCTGCCCATTTTGGCGTCTCAAGCCCCATTTTTGGGGTCTCAGGCCCCATTTTAGGGTCCCCCATTTTGGGATCTCCTGCCATTTTGAGTGTCCCCCCTAGATTTTGGGAGGTTTCCACCCCATTCTGGAGGATTTCCACCCCATTTTGGGGTCCCCTCTCCCCATTTTGGGGTCCCCCCCCATTTTGGGGTCCCCCAGATTTTGGGGGCTTTCCAATCCATTTTGTCCCCCTCCCCATTTTGGGATCCCCCCTATATTTCGGGGTCTCTTTCCTCATATTGGGGTCCCCCCCCATTATGGGAACCCTCCCCGCTTTTGGGGGATTTCCACCCCATTTTGGGGTCCCTCCCTTTCACTTTATCTGCCCCCCCATTTCTTCCCCCCCTATTTCTGAGTCCCCTCTCCAATTTTGGGGGGTCCCCCCTCCCATTTTGAGGGTGTCTCCGTTTTGGGGGAGTCTCACACACCATTGGGGGAGACACACCCCAAATTTCCTGCACGGACACCATGGCACAGAACCAACCATGACACGAGGGGGGGGGGCACGAGGGGGGGGAGACTCGAAAATTCAGGAGGGTTTTGGTGCAGGGGAGCATGGGGGAGGTGGGGGGGGTTTTGGGGGGGTCCAGCAACCCCGGGGCCCCCAAAGTGAGGGTGATGAAGGCCGAGGCCTTTTCCTTCAGTTGCTTTTCTCCCTCAGCACGTCCTGTGTAACAACTGCTGGGCTTGCACGGCCTGTGCCAGGGGTAGAACCATCCCCGTAAGGTCACTTGATCTGATCTGTCACAAACGCCGTGAAAACGTGGAACAGAAGCGTTCTCACAGCAGTGACTGTCCCCCTGGACTCAGCACTGGGGAGGCCACACGTCACGTTCTGTGTCCAGTTCTGGACCCCTCAGTTTAGGAAGGACATTGAAGTGCTGCAGCAGGTCCAGAGAAGGGCAACAGAGCTGGTGAAGGATCTGCAGTGCATGTCCTGTGAGGAGCAGCTGAGGGAGCTGGGGGGGTTTAAGCTGCAGAAAAGGAGGCTCAGGGGAGACCTTGTCACTCTCTACAACCACCTTAAAGGAGGTTGTAGCCAGTGGGGATCGGCCTCTTCTCCCAGGTAACAAGTGACAGGACAACAGGACACAGTCTTAAGCTGCACCAGGGGAGGTTTCGGGTGGACATGAGGAAGAATTTCTTCACTGAAAGCGTGATTAGACGTGGGAATGGACTGCCCAGGGAGGGGGTCGAGTCACTGTCCTTGGAGGTGTTTAAGAAACAACTGGATGTGGCACTTGGTGCCATGGTCTGGTTGACATGGTGGTGTTGGGTCATAGGTTGGACTTGATGATCTCAGAGGTCTTTTCCAACCTAATTAATTCTGTGATTCTGTGAACTGGGATACAGTCTTTTTCAGCAGGATGCTCCAAAGGGCCACAGCAGACCTCGATGATCAGGACGGGATCTACATTCGATATCATACTGATGGAAGCCTTTTCAACCTAAAGTGACTGAAGGCCCACACCAAGACCTTAAACCATCTTGTCCGGGAGCTGCTTCATGCTGATGACACCGCCCTTGTTGCCCACACAGAAGCAGCTCTGCAGCGTTTGACATCCTGCTTTGCAGAAGCTGCTGAGCTCTTTGGGCTGGAAGTCAGCTTAAAGAAGACAGAGGTTCTCCATCAACATGCACCTCAGGAAGTCTTCCATTATCCCCATATCACCATTGGCCAATCAGAGCTCAAATCA
This sequence comes from Pseudopipra pipra, assembly GCF_036250125.1. Classification (NCBI taxonomy): domain Eukaryota; kingdom Metazoa; phylum Chordata; class Aves; order Passeriformes; family Pipridae; genus Pseudopipra; species Pseudopipra pipra. The sequence continues at coordinate 41,623,453 of NC_087580.1, forward strand.
GTCCAGCAGTTTAATTACTTAGGTAGCCTCATCTCCTCAGATGGTAAGATCGACAGAGAGATAGACAACAGGTTAGCAAAAGCATAGAGAGCTTTCGGGAAACTCCATAAAAGAGTTTGCCAAAATAAAGACTTGAAGAAAAGTACAAAGATTAGTGTTTACAGAGCCACTGTGCTGTCTACTCTGTTATATGGATCTGAATCATGGGTCATCTACCGCCACCACCTGCGTCTGCTAGAGCGCTTCCATCAACGCTGCCTCTGTACAATCCTAAACATCCACTGGTCAGATTATGTGACCAATACATCTGTTCTTGAACAAGCAGCAGTCACAAGTATTGAGGCCATGTTGCTGAGAACACAGCTGTGTTGGGCAGGGCACGTCTCCAGGATGAAGGACCAACCACTGCCTCCCTAAGATCCTGTTTTATGGTGAACTTGCCCCAAAGAGAAGATACAAGGACTCCCTGAAACAACATCTCAGCCTTGGCCATATTGATCACCATCACTGGTCTACTCTGGCCTCCAATTGGGAGGCCTGGAGACACACCATCTATAACGCTGCTGTCTCCTTTGAGAACACACGCAGGATCACTCTTGAGGAGAAAAGACAACGCAGAAAGAACCGTGTTTTGCAGAATATACCACCTAAGGAGTCTTTCTGCTGTGCCTTTTGCAATCCTTTATGTCTATCTCGTATTGGCCTCATTAGCCACCAGCATGCCTGTAACAAATGTGGATAGAGCCTTCCTAAATCTTCGTTCACAAAGCCTTGCCATGATGATGATGAATGTTGTTATTGTGAATCTGTAATTCAGTCACTGTTAAAATTGTAGCGAATGCTATTGAACCAGTTGAAAACGGTTCAACTGGTCAATGATTAAGTGCTACTAATCTCTTTTGCCCCCTTATTTTTGGATCCAAATCCTTTGTGCCCTGACCCTCTTGCATCCCGAGGCTTTGTGTAAATCATTCCCTTTCATCAAAAAAATTATTTTTCGTGACTTCCACTTTAAAATCTTCTTTCTTAGCTAAACCACAAAACAACTCCAATTAGCTGTTCAAGTCTTGAAGACAATGAAAGGAAGGGAAATAATTTGTTTTTCAGCGTTTTAATGGGTCCCACAGTGTGTTTGGAGTTGCATCAGCTGTCAGTCCAAGATGGGCCATGTCAGAACTGGTGAGGTTGGGGGGTGAGGAGCAAGGTTGATCATCCAGGGTCAGTGTGGATCTCCTGAGGAGACACTCAGCATCAAGATCACTTGGAGAACACCTCTATCACCTCTTCTCTGAACTTAAAAATATCCATAATTGAAGTAAAACAAAAAATAGTACATATTTTGAAGACTTGTTTTGAAATTGTCTTGAAGACAATTAAAGGAAGACAAAGAGATCCTGAGGGATTTCTGGATTTTAATGAGCCCCACGGTGTGTTTGCAGCACAGCTCATGATCCTGACGTACTGAGAGAAGATTGAAGCAGCTGCTGAAGAAGTCAGAAGCCAAAGTCCAAGTGCCTTGAAGCATTGCTGGGCCCCACTGAGGGCAGGCACTGCCAAAGCCTCCCCAGGGACTCCTTGGAGCAGCTCCTTGGAGGCCAGGAGTGCAGGCAGACAAAGGCTCTGGGCAGGCCCCTGCAATGCTGAGCAAAGCCTGCCTTGGTTTTGTGGAGCACAAAGGCCAAGGCCTGAGCCCCAGGCCCTGGCCCAGCAGATCCTGTCCCTCCCGGCTGGCTCAGGGCTGTTTGGGGGGCACTGGGATGGGAGGGGGAGGAAGAACAAAGGCCAAAACTGGGCAACCCCTGCCAGGCTCCTGAGGGAGGGGCGAGGCAGAAACCAAGTGCAGAACCTGCCAGGAAAGTTGCTTGTGGTGGCCTGAGTGGCAGAGGTAGCTGCCAGAGGCAAGGGGACAAAGGCCTGGGTGCCTTTGGGCCTTGCAGCCCTGCCAGAGCCCTTGGCCATCTCTCCTGCAGGCTGTCCTGCCCTGGCCCTGCTGCTGCTCTGGCCTTGCAGGCTGCACACACCCCTCCTGCTTTTCCACCCCCCCTCCCAGCAGCATTTCTAGACTCTCCCTGATGTCTCTGCACCAGCTCTGGCTGTTCCCTGGAACACAAAGCCATGGGCTGATCCTGACTCCCTCTGGGTGACCTCTTTCAGTACAAGGGTCCCCGTTGAGTGACATTTCATTTTCCTCACCTTCAGTCTGAACCTTCCATGCTACTTCCATGCTATGTCCAGGGGGGTGACAACTCCCTTGTCTGGGTGCCCACACTCCCCCTAAGACAGCCCCATGTGCAGTTGGCCTTAAATCAAGGGACCATTCTGATTCTTTGTAATGTCATGGAATCAAGTGGCACCGTGACACTGCAGGGCCTCATGGAACCAAAGGAATGCAGGGACACTGTGGAATCTCATGGAACCAAGGGACCATTGTGACATGCGGGGTCTCTTTGGAACAAAAGGAACCCTGAGATATCTCAGAACCTCCTGGAACCAATGGGCCACTGTGCCTCCCCAGAACTCCATGGAATCAAGCAGAGCCGCTGCCTCCCCCCCGCCACCGCACGGACCGGAGTCGCCGGCTCTGCCCCGCTTGGACACCTCTGGAGTCAGCATGTTCTTGGGCAGCACAACTGCTCTCAGACCAGAGAGTTTCCCACATTTTGCTTTGCCCCTTCTTTCCTGTGGTTTTGTTTTTTGTTTTTTGTTCATTTAGGGGGAAAAGGGGGAAGGGAGGCACGTATTGATCCCTGTTCTCACCTGTTTACAAAATGGAGTTGGGGCAGGGGGGGAGAGAGGAGGGAAATTCTCTCTCTGCTGTTGCTTTGAACTCTTCTGTTGGTACTGCTGGTTTTGCTGCTATATTTCTTGTCAGTAAACTCTTATTTTTTCACTTATACTTCCTTGTATTTTATCTCCCTTAAGTGGTGGGGAATAAAAGGGGAGTGAGTTCATTTCATTGGAGTTCCCACCCCAATATGTGTCTTTAAACCAGGACAGGTTGCTCAAGGGCTCCCTGAAATTTGACATCATTCAAAAAGGAACTGAAAACGCATTTTGTCCCATTGTACAGAGAGATAATAAAGATGTTCTATAGTGGTGTTCAAGGCTGGTCACTGAGGGATTTCACCAGGAAGTTGCTGCCAAGAGGACTTTGTACCATGGATTTTATTGGACACTCTTCATTCAGCCAACTTCCCACCCACCACATCTTCCAATTCTTCAGTCCAGCTCTCACCAATCTGGCCATAAAAAGACCACAGGACACCATGTCAAGGGCCTTGATAAAGTCTGGGCACACAACATCCTCTATTCCTTCCCACAGGGGTTCTGCAATCTCTGCCTTGTCCTTCCCATGCCTGGCAATGGCTGCAGGAGGACTTGCCCTATCCCCTTCCCTGCTGAGCCTGAGCAATCTGGAAGTCTCCCAACCCTCCTTGCTGCCCTGTTTGCAGACTGCTTCCATGTCTGCCTTTGCCAAGGCCCCAGGAAGCTCTGGGCTGGCTCTGGCCTTTCCAAGGGTTTGGGAGAGGTCTCCCAGTGACACTGCCCAACCTTCTCAACATTCCAGTAACACCAAAACCTTTTCCATAGCCCACACTTTGAGAGGAATGCCCAGGACACAACACAGGTTGTCCTGGTGGTTCTGGAGAATGAGAAGGGATTTCTTCCTCGAGGCCAACCCCTCCAATTGGGTTTGAGTCCAGCTGAAAGGTTTTCTCAGCATTTTCCCCGGTGCCTCCCTGCCCTGAAGGTTTCTGGCCATCAGGCTGGAGCTGAGGGGGTTGGGCAGGTGCCTGAGGAGGGGGTAGAACAAGGACTGTGTCCAACTGTGCCAGGAGGGCTGTGCTGGGCAAGGATGAGGAGGCTGCAGAAAACAGTGGCACTGGGGAGGGGAGAGGAGCAGGTGGAGAGACCTTGTGCCTGCCCACGCTGGGCAGGAGCTGCCCCAGGATGGCAGCTCTGAAGCACTCACAGGATGTCCCTGTGAACAGGAGGGGAAGACTGGATCTGAAAATGAAACCTGGAAAGCAGAGAGCAGGAGTGTCATGGTGTCACTGCAGGAGAGTTGCAGCCCTGGAGCAAGGTCACAGAAGTGACCCAGTACATGCACTGCCCTCAGAAGATCCCACAGCATCCTGGACATGCTGTAAGGGAGCCCAGCTCTGCTTCACAAGTTCCCAGGGCCTGTCCCTGCCTGTGCTCCAAGGGCTTCCAGCCCACAGGACCGTGCTCCAAGAGCACTCAAGCCATACAGCGAGAAAGGGGCTCAGGAGGACAGTGTGGAAGTGGCAAGAGAGCAGCTCTGGAAAGACCAAACACTGCTACTACCTGGCAGTGCTGCTGGGCTGGGATTATTGTCCCCTTCCTGTTTGCAAATACACCCTGTCCTGCAGTGTGCTGTCCTTTAGGAACATCTAAGAAGAAGGGTCTTGGACAAAGAAGGCACTGCAGGGTTCTTTATTTTGTTTAAATACTCAGCAAGCTCAATTCATCATTTATACAGTCCCTTTGTCAAAATCAAAAGGTGGACCTAAAATTAGAAGGCAGGTGCCTAAGAATATTAAATTGCAGAGAAAATTATTGCAAGAAGAACTGGATGACCTTCACGAAAAACCTGAGCAGGAAGGCTGGTCCATTAAGGAGTCCCATTCTGAATGCTACACACCAGAAACCAGGCACATAATTGCTCCTGAAAAGCATCCAGTCATCATTTTTCTGAGGGCATCCTTGACCTCCTGGTTCCTCAAACTGTAGATGAGGGGGTTCAGTGCTGGAGGAACCACCGAATACAGAACTGACAGGGCCAGATCCAGGGATGGGGAGGAGATGGAGGGGGGCTTCAGGTAGGCAAATGTGCCAGTGCTGACAAAGATCGAGACCACGGCCAGGTGAGGGAGACACGTGGAAAAGGTTTTGTGCCGTCCCTGCTGAGAGGAGATCCTCAGCACAGCCCTGAAGATCTGCACATAGGAGAAAACAATAAAAATTAAGCAACCCAGAAAAGGAAAAGCACTAAAAGCAAGAAGCCCAGTTTCCCTCAGGTACGTGCCTGAGCAAGAGAGCTTGAGGATGTGTGGGATTTCACAGAAGAACTGGCCCAGGGCATTGCCCTGGCACAGGGGCAGGGAAAATGTATTGGCTGTGTGCAGCAAAGAATAGAGAAACCCAGTGGCCCAGGCAGCTGCTGCCATGTGGGCACAAGCTCTGCTGCCCAGGAGGGTCCCGTAGTGCAGGGGTTTGCAGATGGCAATGTAGCGGTCGTAGCACATGATGGTGAGGAGGGAAAACTCTGCTGTGATGAAGAACAGAAAGAAAAAGACCTGTGCAGCACATCCCATGTAGGAGATGGTTGTGGTGTCCCAGAGGGAATTGTGCATGGCTTTGGGGACAATGGTGCAGACGCACCCCAGGTCTGTGAGGGAGAGGTTGAGCAGGAAGAAGCCCATGGGGGTGTGCAGGTGGTGGTCACAGGCTATGGCGCTGAGGATGAGGCCGTTGACCAGGAGGGCAGCCAGGGAGATGGCCAGGAAGAGCCAGAAGTGCAGGAGCTGCAGCTCCCGCCTGTCTGCGAATGCCAGGAGGAGGAACTGGGTGAGGGAGCTGCTGTTGGACATTTGCTGTTCCTTAGCACAGGGTCTGTTCAAAAAAGGAAAGCACAGGGAACAATTAAGACAGCCCCCTCTCAGCAAAGCCAGTGCAGTTTTCAGGGAAATCCCCTCCAAGTCAAGGCATTTCTTTTCTCTGGGTTGTGCTCTCTGAGGGTGCTGTGAGGAGCAGGAGCTCTGCCCATGTGCTACCAAGGACTCAGTTTTTTCTCTGCTGCAGTGCAGACATGGAGCTGGTTTTGGACAGCTCTCATGATCACAGGGGATGTCACATGGAATCAAGCTTTGATGGAAAAGTTCAATTCCTGTACTATTGTCTTGGTGCAATTTGGGCTGCAGAAGGGAGGCACAGTGTGTCTTTAAAATAATTTTGACTGGGTTTTTTGTTACAGTCATAACACCTGGGGGCATTTTCTTAGGCAAATTTTTCTGATGACAAATCTGAAGAGTGTTGAGCCAGGACAGGCAGAAGGGTTGAGCTCTCCGTTGCTTATTGCAGAGCCAGGAGAGCTGCAGTGCCTCTTAGCCTGTTTCCCATCTGCCCTGCACTTTCCCTTGGGCTGCCTTGAAGATGACTTCACACACAGATTCATCTTTAAAAACCCTACCAAGATCTGTGCTGAGAGCAGGGCAGCGCTGCTTGAAAGGGCAGCTCTATGAAGTGTCCCCTGTGCAAGCCCAGAGGTTCGGATGTGCTGGACAGAGCAGGACAGGAGCCCTCCCACAGAGAAGCCAAGGGCTGGGACAGGAGAGTGCCCACCCCAAGGGAAGGCTCAGCACTGCCCAGGATCCTGTGCTCATTTCTGACACTGCCTGAAATATTCACCTCTGAGAGTAAAAGAGTTTGAATTTCAGTGCAGGCTCCTGAACTGAGAGAACAATGTCTCTGCTACAATGCCTGAGCAGGAAACACACCTCAGGACTAATTCCTTTCCTGTAGCCCCTGTCTTTTCTGAGCTTTGCAAAAAATTCTCCATTCAATATTGTGTAGTGATCTGGAACTTTGAGCAGGTCTGACCCTGCAATAGCAAGACATGGAAAAGATCCTCCCTCAGCTGCCAGGTGTGCTCCTTGCCCACAGCCCTTCTGGCCCAGCCCTGGGAGCAGCTCCCCGGGCCGGCTGAGAGCTGCCCCTGGCAGGCAGCAGAGTCCCTGCCCAGCACAGCACCCTGGGCTGCAGGACCCTGCTCTGCCCCACAGCCCTGGGCACCCCTGCCTGCACCCCCGGCTTCACAGCTCTTCCAAAGTGACCCAAAACAGCCCCCTGCTCACCCATCCCATCAGCTGGGGCTGGGCCAGCTTTAGGAGATGCCTCCAGGAGCTGCCCCTGCACTGCCCTGCAGCCACAGACTCACCGTGTGCAGCCCTGCCAAGATTCCTCCTGCAGGGAGCTCTCAGCCCTCCTGCCAGTGCTGAGCCCCTTGAAGCTCTGTCTGTGCCCTGCTGGTGTCCCTGAGCTGCCCTGGCAGTGCCCTCAGCCCTGCTGGGCTGTGCAGAGGAGCTGCTCACCAGCAGAGCTGTCTCTTTGAAGCTCTTCTTGCTTGCCAGGAGCTCCCTGTGTGCGAGGAGCCCGGCCCAGCTCAGTAGCACAGCAACAGCCCCAGGCATTTCATGACCCTCAGGGGGGTTGATGTTGTTTACATGAGACTCAGTCCCTGAGAGGAAGTTCAAACAACTTTTCAAGAAGTCAAAATGAGATTGAAACACTGAAGTTTCTTGTAGTGCTAATGAGTCTCACTGAGGGACAGAACTGAGAATGTGTCCCTAGATTCCAGTTAGAGCAGAAAACTGCAGACAGTGATGACAAGGATGGACAAGCAAGGGAAAGGTGGCTCTGATGCTGAATAAACCTTGACTTGTTACCTTAATCCAGAGGACCAAGCCCTGACCCCCAGCCCCTGGGAAGGCAGATCCTGTCCCTGCCTCATTCCTCAGGGTTCTTCCTGGGGCACTGGGATGTGGGATGTGCAGTGCCAAGGGCAGGACCATGGGGTGGCACCTGCCAGGCTGCTGAGCAGGGACAAGGAGGCCATGAGGCCCCAGGGCTGCAAGGGCCACTCGTCTCCTCCTGGCATCAGGGGCACAGACAGCAGCCCTGGCCAAAGGCCTGCAGAAGGTGGCTCTGTCAGGGCCTTTCAGCTTCTCCCCATCCCTGTCTCCTCTCCAGTCCAGGCTGTCCTACGGTGTCCATGCCCTGCCCCTTTCCCTGCAGGCTGTCGTCATCCCCCCGGCTGCCCCACCTGGCTGGCACCTTCCTGCACTGACATCTCTGCGTCCTCCCTGGCTCTTCCTGCACACACAAAGCCTTGGGCTCATCCAGACTCCTTCCGGGTGATGTGTTGCACCACAGCACTTCTCTGCTGTCCTCTGTCTGCACACCACTTAACCCACCACTCCTTTGCCCCTGTAGAGTGGTCGTGTGTTTGAGACTTCCAAACCCCTTCCTGGGACATCTCTGAGCATTCTCCGAGGTGTCTGCAGATGAAAACATGGTCTGAGATAGTCACAGGGATATGTTTTACCAAGGGCTGTAGTGGCAGAACATGGGGCAATGACTTTAAACTGAAATAGGGGAGCTTTCTATCAGATAAAATGAAGAAATACTTACCAATGGGGCTGTCAAGAACTGCAACAGAAGAGGATGTCCCATCCCTGGATTTGTCCAAGGTCAGGAACTTTGAGCAGCCTGAATTAGTGAAGATGTCACTCTCCATGTCCAGGGACTTGGACCACATGAGCTTTTATGTCCCTTCCAGCCCAAACCATTCTTGATTCTTTGAGTGCCAAACTCTTTCTCCAAAGAATTTCTGTTGCTAGGACATGAATTACCATGTTTTTGGAGAAGCCATTGTAAACCCAAAAGGTAAAAAATCAATTCAAATAAAGTTCTAACACCTCTGTGTGAAAGTTTCACCAAATGGGTCAATGGCAGAGCCTCCAAGGATGACCTTGCCAGTTGAAGATGGGGGATTCTGTTTGGAGTGTGAGTCTTATGATGGGCAACAAGAAAGCACATTTGGGGACTGGGCAAGACTTGTGGTGAGATCTCTAGGGAAGAACCAAAGGAAGGGAAATGGTGAGATCACGGTGGTTTGTAAAGGAACAAGTGTGAAAAAGCAGAGACAAAACGGATGAAAAAGCTGGTCATGGTAAACAGGAGGATGCTCAAGACACTTCCCAGGCCATGCCCTGACACTGATCCCCACACCTTGTCCCTTTTTCTTAAGAACTCCATTGCCAAGAAGTTTCTGTGGGGAGGGACCTCTCTGCTCCTGGCACAGATTGTGGCCCAAGTTGCAGCCACTGCAGCAGGAGCCACAAATAGTCAGGTCTTGTGTTCTTTAGGGGGCCAGACTCTGCCCAGACTGGGGGGTGTGTGTGTTGGAAGCACAAAAGAGTGAAGCAAATGCAAAGCTAAAGACACAATGTAGCCTGACTTTGTCCCTAAGTGGGGGATGAGAATTGGACACAACATGTGCAGGGACAGATGGAGGGGTTTGTCCCCCTGGCCCTGCCCACAAGGGACACCTTTCAGGAAGGGTTGTGGCCTTGGCTGTGCTGAGGGTTGACCCGGGCAATGCAGCTTGGGATGGCAGTGGCACTGTCAGGGCTCTGCAGAGCTACATCACAGCTCCCCTGTGACATCACATCTGCCCTATGGTGTCACATCCATCATATGACATCACACCTCTCCCGTGATATCATATAATCCCTGTGTCGTCCTGTCCTCCTGTGACATCACATCATCCCTGTGGCATCACATCTCCCCTATGACATCACACCTCCCTGTGGGAAACGACCGGATGGTAGGCCTTGAATTTGAGCAGTTGCAGCTCTGAAGTTGCAGAGGAATGTAAACAACTCTAAGGAAATATTTACTGCAATGCTGGACGGAACAAACGTAATGCAACTGAGACCAAAGGTCACCAATCCAAATGTGTGTAGTGTCACCAATGAAAGTATGTAAAGTGTCTTCTGTGTCATCAATGAAAGTATGTACAGTGTCTTCTGTGTTACCAATGAAAGTACCTACAGTGTCTTCTGTGTTACCAATGAAAGTACGTACAGTGTTTTATGTTTGAGACTTTTAACCAATTATGTTGTAGCACAATAGTATACAAAGAGTATACAAGAAGCATTTGAGAGCAATAAAGTAGCCGTGTGCCTTTCCCTGCTATCTGAGTGCATTCTTGGCCGTCGTCAATTGGTGAACCCTGATGCGATTTATTGTGCAGAAGATTTACTGCAAGGAGAATTCCTTGCATAAGACCGCGGACCTTAGAGTGGTGATAGAGAAGATTTATTGCAGAAGATTTGCCGCGGACCTTAGAGCGGTAGGGAGGGGATTTATTGCCGTGGATCTGAGAGCAGTGACTGTGGACCTCAGAGCAGTGACGATGGAACCCCAATGTAGCATTTGTTGGCAGACCTTAGAGCCGAAAAGTAAGTCAAGACTTACAGACACCTGGAAAGAAGGTGAGCCATTGGGGAATAAATAATGGAAGCACAGATATCCGTGGAGGAGGAATCTGTTGGCATAGTGCTAACAGAGATACTAGAGAAGCACAGTGTGAAATATCAGAAATGTGCACTCTGCACCTTATATAGTTGGTGTAAAAGAAATGGGGTAGATGCTCAGTCAGCATTTGGTACAGACATTTGGGACTCTGCAGGGAGTGTGCTTTTTAATGCAACCACTGAGTCTCTTAAGCAGGCTGCCAGCATCCTGAAACTGTGGCAAACTGTCTTTAAAACTTCAAAAGATCATGCCTCTAAAAAATCACCACCCTTCAAGCCAGAAAATAAAGAAAAACCACCCTCAGAGACAGTAAAAAGAGAAAGGCCACCCCTCCTCGCCGCTGATAACGAGACTTTTCGGCCATGCAGTCGCCCTGCTGGAAGGGGCAGCACATCGCTGCCCAGCGTGCACTGCACCGATCGAACAGTGCGAGTTCCAGTCGTGGCCGCTGCCACCCCGCGCGGAGTTGTGGTGCAGACGAACACCAGAGAGCCACTCCGGCTGCTGGAGAATCCTAAGGGCGTGGCGGAGCAGAGCTGGCAGCACCGCACGGGTAGGGCCGGAGTGCCCGGGAGCCGGCGAGAGGACAGCCCGGCAGCAGCAATGCAAGAAAAAACCAGGAACGGAGCAGCCCCAGAGAGAAACAAGAACAGAGCAACCCCGACAAAGTGCCACTTCTCGTTGACAGGAGAGGCAGGCTAGAGAACTGCCTTCCCGTATCTCTGTTAACTCTCCTGTTAATTGCCTTGTGTGTCCAATGTCGTCGTGAGCTCACAGTGTTGCTGACGGTACCGTGCTGGCGTGTGTGTGTGTTGGGGGCTGTGTGTGTGTGGAGAAGCGACCATAAGTTTGTTAGTCACTGTTAAACCCCAGAGATGAGAGTCCGGGAGACTCTCCTCCCGTTAGAACGGCAGGAGAGGCTGCAGTCAGAAAGAGAAACAAAAGAGTCTTCTTTCCCTTTTCTGTTACTCTTGGGGAATAAGTATTTAAAACAAACAGGTACACACCTTTCCATAGTTCTTGTTTCCATCTTTAACTCCTGCCATTTGGAAATTAGGGAGAGACCGGGGATTTGCCCCGCAGAAACCAAGCATGTAAGTGGTTGAGAAAAGAAAGCAAAATCTCTCTCTTTAGTCCTTCTAATCACTTGGAGATAACTTAAAACCAAAGAATTGCGTTTAACTGCAAGCTAATATGCAGACAGTTTTAGGGAGGTTTTCCGGGAAATGAGGCTTTGTACAAAAGTTTTAGTGAAACGCCTTCTTGATTGTATTGTACCCCTATAAAAACCTTCTGCCAAAACTTTGTATTCAGAAAAAAAACCAAACAAACAGGGTTTTGACAAAAAGGATAAAAAGCCCTCTTGCAAAACTTGGCCTTTGCCTTAGCAGAGAAAGAGATAAGGTGTTAGTAGCTCACACAATAGAGATAGTTTGTTGCCTAGGAACTGAGTGGGAGGTTTAAACCTCCTCTGGCCGAACTCAAAAAAGTTTAAATTACCAGTTTCTCGGGGCTGGGGGTGGGGTGTAGAACCCCCCTGCTTTCTAAAAACTACAACTTTGCGAATAAGATAAATGGAAAACCAACAGGCTGAGGATTTCCTTAACTCTTAGATAAAACATCTTTCTATCTCCCTGTTATAAACTGAGAAGTGACCGTGACAGTGGAGTGACCCTGTCAGGTTCTGTGTGTTCTTTGCTCAGGGTTTCTCTAGACCCTCAGTCTGCAGGAGTGGGGGAACTGTCTTCTTGAAGCACCCCCACAGCTGGTGCTGTGAATACAAGTGGTTAAAGCCAGAGGCCTTACCCTGGGTTGGCATTATGCTGATCACATCTTTAGAATTGTGTTTAAAAAGTTTACTCAGCTGATTTTTACATGATCTTACAACTAGTTATTTGCTCTCCTTTTTGTTGCTTATGTTGTGAATTTTGTTCTCTTACCAGAATTTCATAGACAAAAAAACCCTAAAAATACAAGCAGATAATATGGACCACATCTAAAGAACCAGCTGCAAGCTGGAATCTGGCCTTCTCCATCCTTGATTGTAATTTTGGAAAAAGAGAGAAAACAAAACTAAATCTTTAATTTGATCCCAAGTGCAAAAAATGTATAGTCTGTATTGAAAAGACCTGAGATGCACCCGATGTTGTAATTAATATGACTAACAATACCTTTAATATGCCTTCAAGTGATCCTTATTCATTTAGTTATATCACAAATCAAAAAGTATTCACTCTCAATCTATCATTAGTAATTCTCATGAATAAGAGGAGCCAATCTGTGGCTCTGGTGAGCCAAGCCCGAGACTGAGAAGATGATGCAGAACACAGTAAATGAAACTGTTCTAATTGCTTTTGTCATCTTTGTATTAATCAGAACAATAACTACAGCCATGCATTAGCCATTCAATGCAGGCCATGCATCTTGAAGAACAAAATGCATTGGTTTTTTCTTTCTTATATAGCAGACCTCTTGCCCTAATAGATCCCTGAATCTACTATTCCAGAGTTAAGAAAGTCTCTGTCACCAACAATGTGTTTTAACTTATTCTTTCTGTATGTGGTGTTGTATTGCTGGTGGGCGAGGATCAGAGTTAGAGTCAAAACTTGCATTTTTCTCCAGTATAGAGGGTTATAATATAATTGAATTTGTATTATGAATTAGCTAAAATTTGAAAAACAAACTCAAAATTCTGTATCATATCCAGACTGGAAAGGCTTTGAAAGGGTGGATTGCTTGTATAGTTTGAATAGTGCTGTCAGGTTGCCAGACAATACCATAGTTATTGATATTATGTTTTATTGTCTTTCATGGAGATGGGTGTTGTTTATATATGTTTTGTCACAGTGGTTTTATAGCAAGTGGCAAGGATTGTTTTGAATCTCTCTCTCTCCTCTCTAACTACTGCAACATATGAAGGAAACCTCTTAGTTTACGAGTCCACACAAGATTATAAATAACAGTGCATGGGGTGCTGGGCCTCATGGAAGAAGGGCCCTGTTTGGAAAAGCAAAGAAAGTGGCTAGTCCCCCCATAGGCCCCAGCTCGCATCATGCCTGCAATCTTCTAATAGACTGCTAACTTCATAGCATGATGGTTGGTTTAAGCAGCTCTCCTGCGACATCACAGCTCCCCTGTGACATCACATCTTTCCTGTGTCATCACATCTCCCTCATGACGTCACAGTCATCATATGACATCACATCTCTCCTGTGATCTCATATAATCCCTGTAACATCCCGTGCTCGACTGTGACATCACAGCTGCCCTGTGACTTCACATCTCCCCTATGGTGACACATCCATCATATGACATCATACCATTTCTGTGACATCACACTTCCCATGTGACATCACAGCTCCCCTGTGACATCACATCTTTCTTGTGACGTCAAGGATTCTCTAGGACATCACATCCATCATATGACATCACATCATATCACCCCTGTGAAATCACATCCTCCCCATGACATCACAGCTCTCCTGCGACATCACAGCTCCCCTGTGACATCACATCTTTCCTGTGTCATCACATCTCCCTCATGACGTCACAGTCATCACATGACATCCCATCTCTCATGTGATATCACATCCTCCCCTGTGACATCACAGCTCTCATGTGACATCACATCTCCCCATGACATCACATCTTCCCCGCGACATCACAGCTCCCCTCTGACATCACACCTCCATTGTGACATCACATCTCCCCTATGACGTCACAACCATCATGTGACATCGCACCTCTCCTTTGATATCACATCCTCCCTGTGACATCACATCCTTCCTGTGACATCAAATCCTCCCTGTGACATCACATCCATCATATGACATCACATCCTTTCTGTGACATCACATCTCTATGACTTCACATCCATCATATGACATCACATCGTCCCTGTGACATCACACCTCCCCATGATATCACAGCTCCCCTGTGACATCACACCTCCCCATGATATCACAGCTCCCCTGTGACATCACATCCAGTCACATCCAGACCCATCCCAAGGTTGGGAGTGTGTGTGAGACAGGCAGAACCACAAATGCCTGCACAGCCCAGAGCAGTCAGTGTGGGGCTGTGCTTGCTGCTGCAGAGACCCCCAGGGAACAAACCCAGCAAGTAGTTTTGGGGGGGGGGAGGTGTCCCTAAGGAGGACACTTGCCTTATTATTGCTTATTGTTTGTAATATCTTATAGATCTATCATACAACACCTGAGGATGGATTCTATAGAATATGCGCCATAGATATTTGGGTTGGGTCTGGTTGAGCTGCAGTTCAGTTCCCCACAGCAGCCCTCCCAGGGCTGGGCTTGGCATTGGCAGCTGGAAGGGTGTTGAGAACGCCCCAGTGTTTTGGCCACTGCTGAGCACAGCACCAACACTGGGACATTCCTTCCTTAGCTGAGGGCAAGAGCCTGGCAGGGGACCCAAGTAGGCCAGCTGAGCCCAACTGACCCAAGGGACATTGCAGACCATGGGAGGTCAGCTCAGCTCTAAAAGCTGAGGCAGGGAGCAGGAGGGGGGCATTCATTGTCTGATGGCTGCCTGCTGAGGAACCGTCCCGCGGACCCAAGCCCTGCTCCTCGGGAGTGGCCGACCATGGCTGATCATGGGAAGCAGAGAACAAACCCTGCTATCTTTTGCTTTAAATAAACTGCCTTATCTCAACCCACCAGTTGTTTTTTTTCCACCTTACTCTCTCCCCTGTCCTGCTGGGAAGGGGAGTGATAGAGCGGTTGGGAGGGCACCTGGTGTCCAGCCAAGGTCAACCCACAACACACCTGAACACTTCCAGAGACTCCACCACCTCCCTGGGCTACTTGTTCCAATGCCTGAACACTCTCTCAGTGGAAAAAGGTTTCTTTAATATCTAATATGAACCTTGCCAACGCAATTTAAAGCCATTTCCTCTCTTCCTGTCACTATAGCCTTGGCAGACCAACCCACACCCCACTAAAACCTCCTTTCAGGTCATTGCAGAGAGCAATGAGGTCCCCCCTGAGGCTCCCCTTCTCCACACTCAACAAGCCCAGTTCCCTCAGCTGTCCCTCAGCAGACATGTTTTCCAGAGCCTTCCCCAGCTCCATTCCCTTCTCTGGACACGCTCCAGCCCCCAAGGGCCTTTTGGCACTGAGGGGCCAGAACTGGACACAGCACTCCAGCTGGGGCCTCCCCAGTGCCCAGCACAGAGGGGCAATCAGTTCTCTGCTCCTGCTGGCCACACTCTTCTCCACAAAGGCCACGATGCCCTTGGCCTTCTTGCCCCCCTGGGCACACTCTGGCTCATATCCAGTCGCTGTCAAGCAGCACCCCCAAGTCCCTTCCTGCTGAGCAGTTCTCCAGCCCTTCTGTCCCCAGCCTGGAGTGTTCCAGGGGTTGTTGGGACCCAAGGGCAGGCCCTGATACTTGGCCTCATTGATCCAGCCTGTCCAGATCCCTCTGCAGAGCCTTCCTGCCCTCCAGCACATCCACACTCACACCCAGCTGGGTGCTGTCCATGACTTTACTGAGGGGACTGGAAGGCCACAATTAGGTCACCCCAAAGCCTTCCCTTCTCCAGCCTCAACAATCCCAATTCTCTCAGCTTTTCCTCACAGAAAGGTTTCAATAGACCTCAAGTGGCTGAAGCCCTGGGTTTGGCCATCAGGCCTTGTCTTTCACTGCTGTGGTCTTTTAATAGAGCAACAGAGAATTGCAGCAAAAAACTGAAGAGAAAAACTTTGTAAATTTTGTTTCAGAATTGTTGCCTTGAACCTTTGGTCGAGGTTGGGAATGGTTTGTCTCCCTTGGCAGGGAGGGTCAGTACTCTTTGTCATTCTGACATGAGTGCCCAGGTCCCTGATTTTATCGTGGCCAAAATACTGGGCTTGGAAACCAAACCAGGAGCTGGTAGATAACAGCAGCTTGAAAAATGAGCTGATGCCTAATTCTTGTGACAGAAGGAATGGAAGACTCATGACATCCAAGAAAAAAATTGGGCTTTTCAGTGCCTACCTCAGGTTAGGATCACTGCATTTGTCTTAGTGGAGGAAGATGTTTTTGCAACTTTATTGAAACTTGTTAGTAAAATGTGCCTTAATTCCTAAGGAAACAACCACTGTGAAATCTTTTAAACCAAATGTAGATTTCCAAAGTGTAGAAGTTGCTATTAACATTTTGGCCGTTCTGTGGCATCTTTTTGGTGTATGAATAACTCTGAGAACAAGAACGTGTTCTTAATTATAACACATTATCAGGTCTGTTTACTGCTAATTATTTTACAAGGTTGAGAGAAGAGTTTAAGATGAAAGTTGTGGGGTTACTTGCAAAGTTTTTGGTACAACCAATGCAGTTGAACCTGGTGGGGAAATTTGCCCTTAAATTGGTTTTGGCAGATCTCATGAGTGTCTGAGGCAGAGGCCAACCCAACTGGAAAGAGCCTTTCAAGGGTGACTAAGATGTAACTAAATTACCTTTTTGAGAGGTGGGGAAAGCTGATGTCAGGAATTAAATTTCCTTATGTTAGGCTTAGTAAAAACATAATAATACATAAATATTGAAATTATTTTAATGGTCTTATTTATGAGGTTTACAATGTGCTTATGTTAGTACTTCTGAGTGTTTGATTGTGACAAAAATGGACAGCTTTGTGGTATTTTTTTTTTTATTTTTCATGTTTTGATACTTTGGTCAAGGTATTAACATTAAAAATCATTCAAAATTTTAATTCATCTTCAAACACCAAAATAGATTTGAAATGAGGTTAATGAGAACAGTGAGGGGGGAAAAAAACACCCGAGCCCAAAACCAAAACAACCCCAAAAACTGTTCATTTTTCCATTGTATTTTAAACAAGGAAGTCTGTAGAGCAGCAGAAAACAGGACACGTGGACGGGTGTGAAAGTCAGACTAGGGCTTGTTGCACTGGTTCCAGTGCTCTTTGCTTCAGTGTAACTGGTCATTTTGAGATGAGACTGGGGAAACTGGGCTGCCAGGGCAGAGACCACTGGCTGGGCCCACTGGTTTTTGCTGGGCAGTGGGTAATTTCTGCCTCACTTGTCAGAATCAGCCCATGGTTATTGCGGAACAGGGTAGTGGTGAATTTGGCTTTCAGACTAAAATGAGGTTACATTTTACACATATTCAAAAGAATAACTTGATGTTGAAGTGCAGATACTCAAAATCGTGAAGGCATTTTGAAACCTTTTCTGCGTGTCAGTCCTACGGCCGAAGCTCTCCCTGCAGTTGGGGCACTGGTAGGGCTTCCCTTACTGGTGGGTCCGCTGCTGTGAGGTCAAGGCAGAATTCCAGGTGAAGCTCTTCCCACACTCTGGACACTTGTAGGGCCTCTCCCCCGTGTGGATGCGCCGGTGGGTGATGAGGTTGGAGTTCATCTTGAAGCCCTTCCCGCAGTCGGCGCAGCGGAAGGGTCTCTCATCCGTGTGTGTCCGCTCATGCAGGAGGAGATTGGAGCTGGTGCTAAACCTCTTCCCACATTGCAAGCACTTGTAGGGCCGTTCTCCAGTGTGGATGCGCTGGTGGGTGGGGAGGGAGGAGCTCTGGTTGAAGCTCTTCCCACATTCCCCACACTTGTAGGGCCGTTCCCCGGTGTGGATGCGCTGGTGGATATAGAGGTGTGAGCTGTTCCTGAAGCTCTTCCCACATTCCCTACATATGTAGGGCCGTTCCCCAGTGTGGATGTGCTGGTGGGTGAGGAGGGTGTTGCTTTGCCTGAAGCTCTTCCCACATTCCAAGCACCTGAAGGGCTTCTCCCTGCTGGGAGGCTGATCAGGGACCACCAGCTCAGAGCTCCCCCTCAAGCTCCAGCCACCTTCCTGGCACAGACTGGCTCTTTCCTCCTCAGAGCACCCTGGGATGGCTTTGGAGCCCCTCCTGCGGGGGGATCTCTGGCCCTTCTCCTCCCCGCTGCCTTCCTGCGCCGGGGAGCCCTTCAAAACGGCCTCTCCCACCAGGGTCTCACGGGGGGATTTGTCCTCCGGGCTCTCCGTCCTCAGCTCGGGGCCTGGGGCAGGAAGCAAGAAGGACAGGCAGGGGATTTGCCTCCAGCCCACAGGGAAGGCCAAGGACATCCCCCCAACTCCGGCCCCGGCAGGACGGCGGCGCCAGCGGGGTTGTCCTGCAGCCGGGGCCATGCTCGGCTGACAGAGCCAGCACAACACCCGCCCAAAGGGACACTGACTTCCTCCTCACCTGCCTGGGGAGCCCAAGGCATCTTCCTCTTCCTCGCAGCCTCCTCCTCCATCCGCCCAAGCTTTGGGAAGGACAAATCCTGATGGGGGGAAAACAAGGGCTGAGCGTGTTGGCTTGGGGGTTCCTCCTGCCCAAGTCCATCTCTAGAAGTCACCGGGCATCCTGTGACCATAAAAACCTCCAAAACACCAAGATTCAGCCCAGAAAAACCCAAATCACCAAGATTCAGGCAAAAAAAAACCCTCAGAAATAGTGAGATGAACCCCACACAAACTGCAAAAATTTGAAATTCAGCTAAAAAATACTATAAAATATCAAGATTCAGCCAAAAAAACCCTCACAGGAGTTCCCCCTTTCTCTGGTCTCTCCCATCTTGGGTTCAGAGGGTCTCCCCTCTCTGCAATGCTGGGAGTCCCACTTAGGGATGCTGGGAGTGTTGGGGGTCCCAGGGGTCCCTTCTCCTCTGACTCTCGCCTTCAGGGTACTGCGTTCTCAGACATTCCCCCTCTCCAGGTTCTCCACTCTGTTGTCCCGGGGATCCCAGGGGTCCCCACTGTCCAGGCTTCCCCTTCTCTGCGCTTCCTCTCCAGGTTCTCGGGGCTCTTGCAGTTCCCCCCTCTCTCCAGCCTCCCCCACTCTCCAGAGATCAAGGCATGGGGACACCAAGGCAACCCCATGGTAACCCCGCTCCTGCTCTCCCCCCTCCCCTTAGCGCCCTCTCCCACCCCTTTTCCCATCAGCTCCCAAACCCCAGCTCCCCCCAGCTCCCTTTGGGGGTGACCCACCGCCCCTCACGCTCCCTTTGGGGGTCCCACCCGCTCTTTTCGCTTTACTCACCCCTTTCCCATCGTGGCCGCTCCGCTCACCGGACAGCGGCAGGAAGGGCAGGGACAGGGGTGGAGCAGCAACAGCAACAGAACAATCATCCCCTCGATCCCGTGGGTGCTGAGGAAGGTAGAACCTCTCCCAAATATCCAGGGGCAGCGCAGAGGTTCGGGACATACTTGGGCTGCCAGCACAGATTTCCCTGCAAAGTCTGCAGTGAGTCAAGCTCTGGAGAGGAGATTTTGCCCCATGGATGGGGTTACAGAGGCCCCCTCAGGTCCCCAGCAGGAATCAGTAACCACGAATATATACAAAAGGGCCCCCTGAAGATTTCGGGGAGAGCGTCTTGTAGGGAGGGGACAGTGTCACCCCACCAGGGCGGGGCTGGCAAGTGGGAGGCTGTTCCAGGGCTCTGCAAGAGGCCTCGTGCTCTGCTCGGCCCCAGCAGTGCCTGGTACCAACACCCCCGGCTGAAGACCCAGCCCTGGGTGGTTCCTGGCAGAACAGCCCCACCCCCACCTGGCTCCAACCTCCTGGCAGGGACTTGCAGACAGTCAGGAGGTCTCCCCTGAGCCTCCTCTTCTCCAGCCTCAACACCCCCAGCTCCCTCAGCCTCTCCTCACACCACTTGTGCTCCACTCCCTTCCCCAGCCTCGCTGCTCTTCTCTGGATCCTCTGACCTCAGAAATGCTCCCCCTCCCATAGAAAGGCCAAGGGCATCTGGGAACAGTTGGGGGGCTTTGGGGGGCACTGGGCAATTACTGGGGGATACTGGGACACACTGGGGGGAACCAGAGAGCATTGGGAGGACTGGGGGGTTTCTGAGGGACACTGGGAGGGCACTGGGAGGGACTGGAGGTGAACTGGGGCAACTGGGGGGCACTGGCAGAGAACTTGGGAGTTACTGGGGGATTACCAGGACACACGGAGGGACACTGGGAGGTTACTGGGCCATACTGGGGGTTACTGGGTGCTCACTGCAGGATCACTGGGCCATACTGAGGGTAACTGGGAGGTCATTGGGATATTATGGGGGCACTGGGATCCCCTTACCCAGATGTGGTACATCTCCCCCCCCAGATTTTGGGGGGCATCCCTAGGACCCCTCCCCTGGGGGCTGGGGGACCCCTTGAACCCCACTGCTGGGCTTTAGGGGACCCCCTAAAATCCCCTCAAAACCCCTGAAATCCCCCGCTCCACCCATCGAAACCACTTCAAGGACCCCTCATCCCCCTCCAGCACCCTCTAAACCCTCTCAGTGACCCACAAAACCCACCTGAGACTCCCCAAGCCCATTCAGGGCCCCCCAATCCCCCCCATGGGCCCTCCAAACTGTCTGGGACACCTTAAACCCCCTAGAGACCCCAAAACTGCCTCAAAGGTCCCCGCAAAGCCTCCCAGGAACCCCAAACCTCCCCAGAGACCCCCAAAGCCCACCTGGGACACCCCAAATCTTCTCAGAAAACAAAACCCCCATCAAAACCCCCCAAAACTCTTCAGGGACCTTCAACCTCCCCCCCGAGTCCTTTCAGGGACCCCTCAAAACGTCCCCGGGAACCCCCGAACCCCCCCGCAAAACCCTCCCGAGCCCTCCATCCTTTCCACCCACACCCGCGCTCCCCGCAGCCCCCGAGGGGATCCCCAGACCCCGCTCCCGCCGCCCCCCCGCCAACTCACCCAGCGAAGTGCAGCGGCCGCAGGCGAGTCCTCCTCACTCCCGACCACGAGGACAAAATGGCGCTCGCTCCGCGCGCCCTCCGCCTTTACAGACCCGCCTCGCAGCCAATCAGCGCGCGGCCACGGCCCCTGCCCGCCCTTCGCCACGCCCCCACCTGCGCGGGGCATTGTGGGAGTTGTATTCCCTGCGGTGGGGGAGGACCGGACTTGTTGGCGTTTAGTTTTTCTGTCTTATTTTATTTTCTCTTTTTTATTTCTTTCTTTTCTTTCTTTTTTCTTTCTTCTTTCCTTTTTTGCTTTTTTCATTCTTGTTCTTCTTTTTTTCTTTGTTCTTTTTTTTCAAATTTTTTCCTGCTTTTTCTTACTTGTTTTCTCTTTTTTCTCCTTTTTCTTTTTTTTCCTTCCTTTTCTTTGTTTTTCTTTTTCTTTTTCTTTTTTTTTCCTTTTTCCTTGTTTTCTATACATTATTTTCTATCAGTTGTACTTTCAATCAGTTGTACTTTCAAGGAAAATGTAAACACATATCAAAACAATCTCTAGGTACATAGCTTACAACAACAGATAATCTGCCATTGTTCCAGGTTTGTGAGGATTCCCAAGATCACAAACACTGAGACACCAAGGGTGGAAGCCAAGCAACTTTATCCTGTCCCTTGCGACAGCCTTCAATCCACATCCAGCCCTGGATTTCTGCAAAGCCACTGGGAAGGAGCAGGAGATGGAGCTGGTGCGGGAGGGGCAGCAACAACAAACCTGTGTCTTTGGCACAGGGGAAGGAATTTAGTGCTTGAGGGGTTACATTCCACAGGCTCCCCTGGGGATCAGCTTATGCTTGGGCAGTAAGAACAACAAGAACATTCCTAATAAAAATGCCAGAGGGAAGGGAGCGGAGAGGGAGCAGGGGCAGGAAAAGGAAGCAGAGCGATGGAAGATGGGCTGGGGCGGTCCGGGCTGGGGGAAGGCAGGCTGGACAATGCCTTGTTTGGTCCAGCAGCTGGACCAGCTCCAGGGCAGATGTCGGGGGAGCCTCTGCCACAGGGACATGGACAAACAGACGCTACAAAAGCTCCCAGAGGGGTTGGGGGCTCTGGGCGGGGCTGCGCTCTCGCCTCAAGCCAGGATATCCCAGGGCAGTGGAACAGCAATTCCTGTCAGCTCCCAGCAAAGATTATTGGGGTTTGCACTGGGGAAATATTGACGCTCCAGCTTCTTCTGCTGTTTTTAGAACTTTGAGCTTGCAGTCGGGGAGAAGGGCTGGTGGGAGAGTGGGAAGAGACCCATGAGGGACACATCTCACCCCTCAGTTAGATGGAGCTAAACCCCTAATCTTGCTTAGGAATAGCTGCTGATGCTCAGTTGTCTTCTTTCCCTTCTGCTTTAGTGGGATATTACATTTCCCTGCAGTACTGGTGATAGAATGCTATGTCAGCTGGAATGGTTTGGTTCTTACAGAAATCATGAACACATTTTAAAGAAAGGTATTTTTACATAGGTGAGGCCTTCAAAAAACCCCCCAAACCCCCCAAAGGTAATATAAGTGCATAATAAAGTGAACTTTGGGGTTTCGTTTTTAATTCTTGGGTAGAAAAGCCATCCCAGTTAGGGACAGCAATTTATTGCATTGCTGAAAAAAAAACCACGAAAACAACAAACAAAAACAGAAATCTGACTTTGTTCTATTTCAGATTTGTTTTTGATCATAAGAATCCTTCTAGTGAAAAGGGCTAATTTACTCTTTCTAGAGGAATGTTTTAAGTGTGATTATCACAGTATCACAGCTGCTGAAAAGGTCTAAAATAGGACATTGACCTTGAATGTGTTCCTGCGTTTAGGATGTGGTGCTTAACATTCAAGAAACAATAGAACTGCAACACATTTATAAAGGTATCATCTCAAAAAGTTAACTCTTGCTCTGTAAAGACATGCCACAAGGATTGTAGAAAGCTTGCAGTATCCCAGGAAGTACATGTGGTATTTTATCAGTGTAAATATGTGTAAGATTTTCAAGATTTCTGCTGGCAATACTCCATTACTAAAGTAAATTTTCCCTTTGCTGCTGCACTAGTTTATGATTTCATTTTTACTGACATTCCACCAGTCACATTATTAGCTTCACCAAATGAAAGGGAAATAATTCTGTATTAATTAAAGAGAGCAACTAAATTCCCTCAGTCATCTTATCCTTGGCTGTCTGAGACAGGAATGCACTTCAGTTTCCCTACAGAAACTTCCACTAAAAAAGAGATTGGGGTGATAGTGAGAGATCCATATTGAAGGGTGTGCCTGAATTATCTTTAGGGAGGAGACTTTTTTGGTGGGTCATTCCTCTCTGGAGGTTTTTTCCCTTTCTTTTTGTCAGAGGCTTTGGAAAATGTGTTTTGTCAAGACAATATTATTCATTTATAGAAATGTGAATGGTTTCTATCCTGTACCATTGAAGGCAGTCATCTAAATACCCATACCCATGCCCTTGAAAATAAAACAAGGAAAAAACATGGAGTATTTATTTGAGACCAGATAAACTGAATGTAGTTCAGTAACATGGTAAGGCAATTGCTGTCATTTCACAGAGACATTTCTTTGTATGCTGGAACTGAGGGGAGCAGCAAAAGCTAAAAGCCTTGCTCTGTGTCTTTGTGAACACACTGTGGGTAAGTTCAAAGGAGCATTCAGAGATTGTGTTGTGTGAGCCTTTTTCCTCTATGATCAAAACAAGGAGTAATTAATGCTAAATCCAGCAGGTGGCTTTCAAGTCATAACTTGGTCCAGTTTGTCCAACTGTGTCCAAACAGGTGAGGAAAATCTGGAACTTTAGAAGGGTTAGTTTTTTACCTCATTAGCAGGATATCCAGGGGTACACCAGGTGCCTTCCAGTGTGGAGCACAAGAGACAAATAGACAGTGACAATATTGTTCTAATGTTAATGTCACTGGAGCACAGAGTGAGATCACTTCTGAGTTATGTTTCTTTAATTATTGATTGGGAAAAAATCACATATTTGATGACACTTTAGGATTTATTTCACACTTTTAACACTAAGGTATTTTCCCCTGACTGGGACAGGCACTGCTGACGATGTTTTCTTTCCCCTCTCTGATTCCATTCCCACTGTTTTGTACAGACTCCTTGGGGTCAGATTTTGCACTGTACAGTTTGATAAGTTAGTGCAGATGTGTGTTTGCAGGCACGTTCTTCTTCTGTATTCCCTGATCAAATTCAGTAAACTGATACCTGGCTTGAGCTTTTTTTTCCCCTCCATAGTACTATTTTTATTTATTTCTACAGAACAGCTTGAGAAAATGAAGGTACACTTAGCCCCAGTTTCCTTGCTGCTGTAATCTCTTGACCTTTTTTTCTTTTCCCCTCCCCCAAACTGAAACCCAAGCTCAGGAATGTGGTTGGAATTCCAGGCCCCAGTCTGGGGGAGGTGACACTCTCAGTCCCCAGGGGTAGAAGCCAATTGCTTTGTTTATCAACATGCAAAGGACAGCCCAGGATTTCTGGTTCTCCAAGCAGCAGCACTGGCAGGGAAGAGAACTGCTGGCTTGGATGGAAGATGGTTGAGAGAAAAGTAGTGATGGCTCACAGGGGGAGAGGAAAAACGTGTTATTTGGGGCTGTAAAGCAGGGGGGAGATGACAAGCTAACAAGGTAGTGGAAGGCATGTGAACAGGAAAAGGAGGGCTTAGAGGAGACAGATCAGGACAGAAGGAGAGACCCTCATGTTTCAGCCCCTGAATATCAAATTTCAGGAGATAATGAAGGAAAGTAGAAATGAACCTCACCTGTCCTTTGGTGAGTTTCCAAATGGATCAGCTGTCATATTTTAAGGAGGGTGTATTCCAGGGAACTTAACACAGAAAAGTGACCCCATCAAATGACACATGCATAGGGATTCCTTATGGGTGATTTTTATATGAGAGAACACATACACATGCAAAGATTTGAAAGCATTTGGAATAAAAAATATTGAAAAAGAGCCAAATCTATAAATAGACACTTGGAGAGATAGTACAAACAATATATTTGCATTTTCATGTTTTGCTCATGTGCACATGTAAATCAGTTTGTAGGACCAACACATCTGTTCTAGAACAAGCAGCAGTCACAAGTATTGAGGCCATGTTGCTGAGAACACAGCTGCAATGGGCAGGGCACGTCTCCAGGATGAAGGACCAACCACCCCCTCCCTAAGATCCTGCTTTATGGTGAACTTGCCACCGGCTGCCGCAAGAGAGGAGCCCCGAAGAAAAGATACAAGGACTCCCTGAAACAACATCTCAGCCTTGGCCATATTGATCACCATCACTGGTCTACTCTGGCCTCCAATCGTGAGGCCTGGAGACACACCATCTATAACGCTGCTGATGCTTTTGAGAAAGCACGCCGGATCACCCTTGAGGAGAAAAGACAACGCAGAAAGAATCGTGCCTTGCAGAATATACCACCTAAGGAGTCTTTCTGCTGTGCCTTTTGCAACCGGACATGCCTATCTTGTATTGGCCTTTTTAGCCACCAACGCGCTTGCAACAAACTTGGGTAGAGCCCTCCCCAAATCTTCGTTCACGAAGCTCAGCCATGACAACTAAAATAAGAAGGATTACTTACAGGGATGGTAAAGGTATGGTCAGTCACATGAATCACAACATCAGGTGCGGCCAAGAAGGGATCTGAGTGACAGGGACACACCATGGCTGAGTCATTAAGCCAGTCAGGAAGAGTTAGCAGATACAGTGAATTCCCCCTAGAACAGTGTCATCCTGATGGGACATCCGGGCAGGGCTTGCTCTGCTCAGCATTCCCTGCCTCCTCTTGGGATTCTTGAGGGAAAGCCTCTGGCAAGTCCTGGCCCAAGGAGACCTGCCACCACCCCAAGTCCTGGCAAGGCTGAAACAGGAGGCCAGGCCCAAAAGAGTTAACTAAGAAATTTGGGCCTGCAAACAAGTTACCAACATCCAAAATGATCTGTGCTCATTCTGTTCTACTTATTGGACCAAAGCTTCAGAGAATAGTGCAAGAACATGTAATAGGCCGAGAAGCAATAAATTAGAAATATAACAGGATCAGGTAGACATTTGAATAGGAGAAATAGGCCTGGAGCCAGGGCTTTTTCCAAGCTTCAGTGAGCGGGTCAAGAACAATGGAAAGGAAGAAGGGTCAAGCTGAGGAAGATGAGTTGAAGCCCCTTCCCCTATGGAGGAAGATGGGAACTACCCTCCGAAATGGGGAGCCAAGAGAAGCACCACCCCAAGCCCCACCTGAGCTCCACCTATACTCCGCCTATTATTAATATGCATTGATAGATGTTGTAATCACTTGAATATGCATTTAATCATATCTGAAAATTGTATAAAAGTGTTGATTTTCTGAGGAGCCGGCGAGCAAGTTTGTCCAGCGCGAGCTGGCTTGTTCCCAACGTTGAATAAACAAATACCTTGCTGCTTAAAGATAAAAAAGTCTCTGAGCAGTTTTTCAGACTGATTTTTTGGATTCAGGGCTGCTGCCTGTCTCCTGCCCCAAAGAGCTGTGCCCCCGGGGGACTTCTCTACCAGAGGGCAGCCAAAGCCAAGGGGCACTGAGGTCTGCCCTCTTGCAGGTGGCTGTTGGGAGCGGCAGCTGGAGCAATTAGTGGCAAGACTTGTCATCTGTCAGAAGCCGTTGCTCCTTCCTGGCATGATTTTTGGGTGGAAGTGATTAGCAGCAGCACAAAGCCACCATCAGCTGCTGAGTTTCAGAGGACAATTAGATTGGACAGAGAGACTCTCAAGCTTCCTTGTGTTCTTTTTGCTTGTTTTCTTGCCTTCTGGAAAAAAAATCAGCCAAGTTTCGCATGTTCCACACTCCAGTGTCTGTGTGCTCAGCTGTGGCCAGCAGCTGATGTCCAGTCCATTGGGGAAGTGCAGGGGACAGGGAGAAGTCTGGGATGAGAAGCTGTTGTGTGTCTCCCATGAAGGTGCCACCCGCCTGAAGGAGCAGCCAAGAGAAGTACTGGAAGCAGAGACGTTCTGGCAGTTTCTGCTCTCAGGTGGACACAGGGCCCACTTGTTGCCAGGGGTCCCGGTGATTGGATCCGGGAACAAGGCACGGCCATGCACTGGTAAAGAATGGGCTCCAGCAGGACCAAAGGAGGAACATCCAGCAGCAAAGTGTGAGCTGGTGAACTGGGCCATCTCTTCAGCAGACACCACGGTGCTTACTTGCCTCCATCCCTGAAGCTCCGCCACACGAGGCCCTGCTTTGCTTCAGCTTCTGCCGCTTCTTCCTTTGTTGCCCTCAAGTGCTGGATGTAGAGCTTAGAAGGCCATGCCCGTGTTTTGAAGGTGCTTGCGTGGAGGAGAGGTTGAGCAGCTGCAGCCCGAGGCTGGTGTCCCAGCAGAGTCTCTAAGGATGCCCCCAGTGGCACTGGCTGGGGACACCTGAGTGTGGAAGGTGTGTCCAGCCTCAAGCAGGGCCATTGAAGTCAGTCAGGATGTCAGGCTGCAACTGAAGCTGCCAAGGGTTGCTGTGAGGCTGGGGAGTCACTGGAAAGCTGTGGTGGCCACTTGCCCTGAAGCCTTTTGACAAAGCGGTTGCAACTGTGCCCACAGTCTGCCCACTTTTGGTGTCCTGGCGGGTGTGGGTGCCTGGGTGAGGAGGCCCAGGCGTTGTGGGTGCTGCTGCTCCTGGGCAGCCTCTGGTGCTGTTGTCTGTGGGGCGGAGCCGCTTGGGCAGCAGCGAGTGCACAGCCCTGCCCGAGGAGCCCAGCACCCTGCCCATGGTGGCACCAGCTCTGCGGGCCCAGAGCTCTGGCTCAGGGGGGGTATCGGCCACAGCCCCGTGGCCTGGGCAGCCACGGGGGCCCGGGCTGGCCGCCAGCCCTGCCTGTGCCACTGCCCCTCGCCGGCAGCACCCGGCGGACGTGCCCTGGCAGGGCCCCCTTGCCCTCCTTGTCCCCAGCCAGGCCAACCTGGCCCCCTTGGGGGTGTGCCCACCCTGCTGCTGAGGCCCGGCCTCCAGGGCTTCTGCCACAGGGCTGGGAGATGCCTCAGGAAAGCACGAGAGCAGCTGGCTGGCAGGGAAGGAGGTGGCTGCCTGGGGGCTGCTAACGGCCTCTGCCCCCCAGTCATGGGGGCTTTTCCCTTCACCCTGCCCCTTGGGGCCTGCACCCAGTCTGTCCCCTCACAGCCTTCTGCCACCCTCCCCCTCACAGTTTCCCCTCAAGGCTTCCTGCTCCCTTGTCCCATCAGGGCCTCCACAGCACCTCACCCCTTCCTGGCCTCCCAGCGCCCCCTCCCCTGCTGGTCTTTTGCTGGCACGCTGCACAGCGGGGCAAGTGTTGCTGAGCACAGGGAGCTATTTTCCCCTCTTCCCCAAGGCCCTGTGCACACTGGGCACTTAAAAAAAGCTCCTGGGCCTCTGTGCGTGATAACATGTTGGTCATGTTCCCATGCTGGGCTCAAAGGAGGTGCTTGCAGAGAAGAGGCATCTTCCCCACAGGCTCAGGTGGCCCCAGGAGATGGAGCTTCCTGCATCAGTTCTCCACAGAGCTGCAGCAGCACAGGCAGACACTGCCCTGTGGAAAAGGCCGGGTCTTCCACGCCCTGCACAGCCAGTCTTGGAGCTGCTGGAATCTGCAGTAGGGAGCCATCTGGACACCTCTTGGCACGTAGCAGTGTTGAATTGCCAGGCCTGCCATGGTGAGTCTGATGTCTTCTGTCACACCACTACGGGCTGGAAGAGGCAGCAACAGAGACTACCAGAATGGGAAGAATGAAGTTCTCCGTACAGCTCTGATGATGTGGAGCGTTTCAATGGCCAGGTTTGAGACGGCAGGGCTGTCATCAGTCATATCTTGAAGGGCTGGAAGAGAAAGGAAGAGAGCCAAGATGAGAGGCCAGGGGTGTGGGGACGTGAGGAGCCCCTCCTGCCAGGGTCATCCCAGCCAGCTCTTGCCATAGCCAGGAGGGAGCAGGGCCCAAGGGGATCAGCTGGAAGGTGCCCTCGCTCACCTTGGCAGATGAGCTGCAGCTCTGGCTGCTCCTGCTTCATGGACCTGGTGGCGATCCCTGGGAACACAGAGCCTGTCAGGCCCCAGAGGCACAGGTCCCCTGCAGCGGCGCTGCCAGCCCGGCCACACGGCCTCCTGCCCTGGCAGGGCTGAGCCCGGGGCCTTCCCGCATGGGGACGCCCCAGGGCTGGGCTGGCACAGGGCGGCAGCAGGCGCTCGGGTCCACTCGGGGCTCCACATGCCCTGGGCCGCATCCTGCTGCCGCTGCAGCAGCCGGGGCTGGGGCCGAGCTGCAGCGGGGTGGGGAGGGACCCCAGCCTTGTGGCTCACCCAGAAACTTGATGGCCAGCTTTCGCAGGGGCTCCACTGGGCTCTCCAGGAATGGCAGGGCCTGGCGCACGTACTGGCCCACTCGGCTCCTGTCCTTTTCCAGCTGCAAAGAGCGCCAGGGCATGGAGGGAAGGCTCGGCTCAGGCTCTGCCCCTTGGTCGGGCACTCCCTGCCCCCAGCACGGGGCTCCCCTGTCCGCAGAGCCCTGAGGCCTGGCCAGCAGCTGCTGGGGCCGGGCTCTGGGGGGAGCGGAGGGCTGGGTGCTCCTGGGAGCCAGGGGCTGGGGCTTTGGGGCCATCCTTACCAGGCACTCGGGAAACCTCCATGGCTGCTCCATGGTCACCAAGTTCTCAAGATCCCACCACTTCAGGAACCTGGCTGCACCAAACAGTGCTCTCCGAGAGGCCTGCACAGCAACAGAGAGCGGGCCATGGCACCGCAGCCCAGGGCACAGCACCCGCATCCCTGCACCAAGGCCAGGAGGAGGCTGCAGGCGACCATGGGCCAGGGCAGGAGGCACAGCAGCCTCCTGCCATGGGGACACCAGAGCCCATGAGTCCTCACCTCTGCCACACGCTGGTTCTCATCGTGCCAGTTGAAGTAGAATGGCACCAGACTCAGGTACACGTGTGGCTTTAGGCTCTTGCTCCTCTCTGTCACTTCCATCAGCTCCCGGAAGAGGAGCATGGAGAGCTGCTGCAGCTGGCTGTGCTCCTGGTGCAAAGGAAGAGGAAAAGACCTCAGCACTGGCTTCTCCAGGCCCACCGGGGCACAGGCCTGAAAAGACACTGGGCCCCAAGTTTCCTGGCAGCACTCAGTGCCCACGATGAGGGGCACAGAGCCTTACGTTGTCAAAGAGTGGCCGCAGCGCCTCAAGCAACTTCAGGGCTATTGGGCTGGATATTTGGATGATTTTCAAGCCCAGCACATTGATGAACACAGTGAGAGTCATCTCAACCGCGTCCGTGTCTGCATCCTGCAGTAGCTCCAGGAGGCTTTCATTCAGGCTCCGGATGCTCTTAGCCTGTGTGGAACACAATGCTGTGGTGCAGCCCCACGCTGCTGCCGCGGGGCCCAGAGGCCAAAGGTGCGTCCTAAAGGAGTCGGGCAGCTGAACGGGGAGGAGGAGAGCTGGGAGCAGCTGCCACAGCTGCCAAAGGCCAGCCAAGGCCAAGCTACTGCCTTGCACAGCCGCACGCTGCCGGCCCAGCTTCAGCCCCTGCCCCCTGCTCACCATTGAGGGAGCCTTGCTGAGCACCACCAGGCCTCGGAGCGCCAGGCGACGCCTCTCCGGGCACTGACTGCGCAGGTGCCTGGAAATAATCTGCAGGACGCTGGGCCCACATTGTCTGGGGATCAGGCAGTGCAGGACCTGAAAGGCAGGGAGCAGTGACAGGGTGCCCGGCCGGCAGGAGCCCGGACCCGCCCGGGGCTGGGCCCAGGCAGCAGCACAGGGTGCAGGCACCGTCCCGGGCGGCTGCGGCTGTGAGAGGGCAGAGAGGGGGAGGCAGCTGGGCCAGGCAGCGCTCGCCATCAGGCTCACCTCCACCAGGAACGCCAGGGCAGGCAGTTCCCAAAGGGGCTCTCCCCTGCTGAGCCGCGGGAGCAGGCTGACGGCGATGCTGCGACCAAAGGAGCGTGATACACGGCACAGCTCCCTGCAAGGGGGAATAAAGGTGCCAGAGACCCTGAGCCAGGTGGGCAAAGCTCTCCTGGGACTGACTCACACAGGCCTGGTCTTTGACCACCAGCCCAGGAGAGGACGTGGGCACTTTGGGAGGTGGCTCCTCCTGTGCAGCCGCCTCTCTCCGCCTTTTCCACTGTGCTCAGCCATCCCTGGCTGCCAAGGCCCTCTGGCCCAGCAGCACGGGCACTGTGAGGGGTGGCCTGTGCACAGGGCAGAAATGACCTGTGGGGGTGTGGGGCAGTGGGGAGAAAGGGCTCTCACCTGGCCAGCAGACCCACTGCATAGTGGTGGCTGTCAGCCTTGAGGAGCATGTCCCAGCCACACTTGCGACCGATCGCCATCAACACGTCCTCATCCAGCAGCTGGCGCAGCAGGGCTTTAACGGTCTGCACTGCAAACCTGTGTGCAGAGCACAGCCCAGGTCAGGCACAGAGCCCTGGCCCCAGCCCCGAGGGCGTGGCAGGGAGAGGGGACTGGGATGGAGCACCTGTTGGGGTTGGGGGGAAGGCTGCGCTGCTCCCGGCATCGCCTCCAGAAGGTCTCGACCTCCTCTGACATCTCCTCTGTGCTGATGAAAACTTGGAAGAGCAGAGTCAGAAGGAGGCGCGGGAAATTGTCCTTCACTCCCCCTGGGCACCAGGAGTGGGACAGCTGGAGGATCTCCCAGAGTGCCACAGTTGCCTGCCAAAGACAAAGCACCCAGAGACAGCTCTCAGGGCCCAGATGTCCATGTGGCAGGGCCCAAGCGTGGCAGGGACAGGCCAGAGGAGACACAGGGGGATCCCCCAGCCTGGTGTCCCTGAACCTGCCCCTAAGACAGGCTTGCAGCCCAGTGCCTGGGGCAGGGAGAAGCAGTGGTGAGGGAGGATGGAAAGGCGTCCCAGAGGCAACCTGGGGGCGAGCAGAGGCCAGCTCAAGAAACTCACAGCCAGGGCAAAGACATCCCTCTCATCCCCATCAGAGGTGCGTCTCCTGTGCGCTGGCCAGTATTCCAGCACACGGAAGAGGATCTGCAGCACCGGCTCCTTAGTCCATCTGGAGGAGATGAGTGTCTTCCACATGGTGCGAGCAGCTCTGTGGAGTCACAACTCTGGCTCAGGGGGGTCTGGGACACAGCTCTGTGGCCTGGGCAGCTGCGGGGCCCAGGTGACAGAGCCACGGTGCCTTGTGGGGCAGGGAGGCAGGTTGGCCTCAGGATTGGAGGCTGACATGCCAAAGCTGGCAAAGAGAGGAGCTGGAGTGTCCTGGAAGTCTCCATGTCTCTGGCACCCCATTTGGGACAGGCTGTCCAGGGGGATGAGGTCTAAAGGCAGGTGAGCCCTCAAGGCAGGTGGGCCCCATACCTGTCACAGGCTGGGGCAGAGCGCAGCAGGGTCACTGCAACATCCGTGGGGTGTGCCTCGGTCAGCAGGACCAGAGTCTTGTCCAGCCTGTGCTCAGCAGACACATTGGACGTGAGCCACTGGTGGATGCACCTGACTATGGCCGGCACCTGGAGGGGACATGGGGGACAGTTGGAGAGCTGCCAGAGCCAGTAACTTGCCCAGCTTCCCCCAAGAAGTGCTCCCCTTGCCACCACACTCTGCTGGTCTCAAAGGCGGAGGGGACCCAAAGCAGCCGATGTGAGGGGCCACAGCATCCCTGGGGGACTGGAGCCCTGGCCACAGGCTGCTTACTTGCTTTGCTTTGTAGACACTGTTCTCCACAAGCATATCCAGCAGGGCAGCGCTGGTCTGGGCATTGAAGAGGTCCGAGTTTTCCGTGTCCCCAGTGGCCATGAAAGTGGCCTCTTCATGCCAAATGTACCTGATGAATCTGCAAACCAGCTACAGGAGAAAGGCAAGGAAGAGAGAGGGATGTCCCCTGGAGGGCTGCAACAGCGGTGCTGGGCTGAGCAGTGAGAGCACGCCCAGCCCAGGTGGGGATGGCTGCAGGTACCTGTGCTGCCCTGCGGAAGCGGCCACGGGCACGGAGCTGCTCTTCTGTCCGCTCCTGGCCTGCATCTGGCAAAGAGCGAGCGTGCTCAGAGCTGAGGGTGTGTGGGAGAGGCCGGAGAACACAGCCCAGGCCTGGGCTCCAGGAGCAGGCAGGGCCAGCCCTGGGATGCCCAGTGGATGGAGCACGGCTGCCAGGAGATCAGCCCCGGCCCCTCTGCCCCCTTCCTTTCCCTGAGCATGTCCAGAGGGGATGGGCAGGATGAGGCCAAGGGGACTGCAGCCACCAGCCCTGTGGCCCAGCTCCAGCACTCACCCTCCTGCAGGGGCTGCACCTGCTGCACCTCTTCAGGCTGCTGTGTTGGAGCAGCCCTAGGGCTTTCCTCCTTCTCCTCCTCCTTCACCCAGGCCAGCTTGGGCACTGTGGGGGGTCTCTGCTGCATGTCTCCGTCTGGTGTTATGGCTACCTGCAGCAGAGATGCCATGGAAAAGCTTTGGCTCCCCAAGTCCTGCAGTCGTGCCTTGAAGGCAGCTGCAAGAGAGAAGCCTGGGAAATGCCTCGCCTCATCCAGTCCCACTGCCTGGCCTCAATGGCACCTGCCCCAGGGACTGGAGATGCCTTGAGCAGCCCCAGGTCCCCAGGTCCCACAGTCTGGCCTGGAGGATGCACAGGGGAGAGGTGGAGAGCTGCCAGAGTGAGCAACTTGCCCAGCTTCCCCTGAGAAATGCTTCCCTTCCCAGCACACTGTGCCAGCCTCAAAGGCTGAGGGGGCCCAGCGCACCCAGCTTGGGGGGCCACAGGCTGCTTACTTCAGCAGAGACAACTCTCTCCTCAAGAAACTCCAGGCTGGGGGTATCGGCCAGGCGCTGAACAGGCGCGGCGTCAGTGCTCGC
The DNA here is from genome assembly GCF_036250125.1 of Pseudopipra pipra. Classification (NCBI taxonomy): domain Eukaryota; kingdom Metazoa; phylum Chordata; class Aves; order Passeriformes; family Pipridae; genus Pseudopipra; species Pseudopipra pipra. Next base: position 41,657,104 of record NC_087580.1, read on the forward strand.
CACGCCCTCCATCGTTGTGGCGTCGGCCTCCTCTGTGAGACCAGGCAGCACAGAGTCACAGTTTGACTCATCATCGGTGGATGTAGTGTCCCAGTGGGTTGTGTGATCACTGGTTGCGGTGTCACACTTTGCTGGGGCAGCAGTCGACGCGGTGCTGACATCAGGCTTTGTCAGCTGGGTCGGGATGGTGTCAGGCTGGGCCTGGACATCAGCTGGTGTGATCCTGGCCTTTCTACGCCGACTGCCCATGAATTTCATAAAAGTCTGCAGGAGAAAGAAGGGCAGGGAAGAGAGGGATTTCCCCTGGAGGGCCGCGACAGCGGTGCTGGGTTGAGCAGTGAGAGCAGGCCCAGCCCAGGTGGGGATGGCTGCAGGTACCTGTGCTGCCCTGCGGAAGCGGCCACGGGCACGGAGCTGCTCTTCTGTCCGCTCCTGGCCTGCATCTGGCAAAGAGCGAGCGTGCTCAGAGCTGAGGGTGTGCAGGAGAGGCCGGAGAACACATCCCAGGCCTGGGCTCCAGAAGCAGGTAGGGCCAGCCCCGGGATGCCCAGTGGATGGAGCACGGTTGCCAGGAGTTCAGCCCCTCTGCCCCCCTCCCTTTCCCTGGGCATGTCCAGATCAGATGGGACAGGATGAGGCCAAGGGGGCTGCAGCCACCAGCCCTGTGGCCCAGCTCCAGCACTCACCCTCCTGCGGGGGCTGCACCTGCTGCACCTCTTCAGGCTGCTCTGCTGGAGCAGCCCCAGGGCTTTCCTCCTCCTTCTTCCTCCGGAACAGCCTGAGCAGGCTGAAGCGTCTCCCTGCCATGCCACAGTCTGGTGTCCAGGGCACCTGCAAGAGAGAAAGAGAACCTCGGAGAAACTCCGGGCCCTAAGTCCTGCAGAATGGCCTTGAGGCCACCTGCCGCAGGGATTGGAGACACCTCCGAGAAGCTCCGGGTCTCCAAGTCCTGCAAAAGGGTCTCAAGGGCACCTGCCACAGGGATTAGAGACACCTCGGAGAAACTCCGGGTCTCCAAATCCTGTGGAAATGCCTCGAGGTCACCTGAAAGCGAGAAAATACTCCAAAATGCTCCGGGTCAGCAAGGCACGAGTTGGCTGCGCGGGGGCTCCGCACAGCACCGCTCTGTCCCGTCCTGTCCCGTCGCCTGCTCCGAGGAGCACTGTTGACACTGTGGCCGTGTCACCAGCAGCACCTCTGTCACCGCGGGTCATAAAGGGCCCTTGGACACCCTGCACCCTTCCATCCCACCGGCCGTGCCCAGTGTGTCACAAAGGGCCCTGGGACACAGTGCCACGTGGCCTGGGGCCTCCCCCAGCCCCGCCAACCTGCCCCACCTTGGAGGGAATCCACTCTCTGAAGTATCTAATCTGGCTGGACCTGAACTGTAGGAACGGCTCAAGAAATGAGCAAACACTCCCCTCCTGTGCCTGCTCACGGCAGCACAAGGAGCCCCCTCGGCCGCCGACTCAGTCGCAGCAGGAAGGGCACGGGGCCTTCCACACAAGCTGGCATGGCCTCCTTGGGAGAAGTGCTGGCTGGTGGCCATCCTAAACAGGGGGGCTGACACCGAGAAGGAAGGTGTGGGCAAGGGCACCAATGCTGCTGGCAGCCCTTTGGCCAGGGCTGCACCCAAATCAGCAGTTTTGGCAAGTCCTGGCCCAAGGAGACCTGCCACTGCCCCGAGTCCTGGCAAGGGTGCTGCCCGTCTCCTGCTCCAAAGAGCTGTGCCCCTGTGTATTAGTTCATTTGAATACATGCCCGGAATAAAGACAAGTACAACAGACATTCCAACACTACAAAAAATCTTTTATTGCAGTAAGAATAAAAAACTAGCAAAGAGAATCAAAAGCTAAAAAAGAATACAAATAAACTGCTTTATCAGTTGGCATTCACAGAATACTATGATAGTCAGTCATATAGTCATGGCGAGGCTTTGCGAACAAAGATTTAGGAAGGCACTATCCACGTTTGTTACAGACACGCTGGTGACTTATGAGGCCAATACGAGATAGACATGTCCGGTTGCAAAGGGCACAGCAGAAAGACTCCTTAGGTGGTGTATTCAGCAGGATACAATTCTTTCTGCGTTGTCTTTTCTCCTCAAGAGTGATCCTGTGTGCATTCTCAAAGGAAACGGCACCTCACCAAGGCTTTCAATACTGCGAGCAGAAAAGGTCTGTGGAAGATTTTGGAACGTTTAGGTTGTCCCCCTAAATTTCTTAAAATGATCATCTCACTCCATGAGGATCAGCATGGCCAAGTCAGATATGGCAATGCACTTTCTGAATGCTATGAACAGCTTTTATTATAGTATTAACTAGTAAAAAGGGAATTAAAGGAAAATTTAAAGGATATTAAAACAATACTACGAGTGGCTTTTAATACAATATTAACGACTAAAAAGGGAATTAAAAGGATATCAAAAAAGGATATAGAACAGTGGCTTTCTCAATTGCTTCCTCTCAATAAACTGTGCTTACCCACACAGACAGGCCAGGGCTGTCAGGATCTGCAGCAGCTGGTCGGTGCCCGTGCTTAGCGGGCGTCCCTGTGGAGCAACACAGTCTCCATGGCAGGATGAGGATCGCTCACCCCAGCAGTCCTGACACCCCATTTTATCAGCTCTACATTACACCACGTAGGGCCAGTACGCAGTATAAGGTGATGCCTGAGTGGCAGCCAAACCCTGCCTGTTCATCACCTGATAGCAACAGTCTGTGCCTGCCCTGCTGTAGGGCAAGGGGCCAGCGACCCCTGCCCACAGAATCTTCCTCCCATCATCATCTTTTCACCCCTATGTATGACCTCTACCACTGTGTTTCAAGGGTAGATGTATCTATCTTGCAATATGTAGCACAACCAAGGAAGAACTCAGCTCTGATAATAGGGGATATCAAGCTGACTTGATAAAAAGCACAATGGACCTTACAATTCGCTTGAGCCATGAAGTTACATTGTACCATACTCTGGCTGGTTTCACATCCTAATACGATTTCTTTCTCACACCTCTATGCTCCATTGATCATCTAATCCAAAAGTACCCCCCTTACAGACATGAAACAGTTTAAAGTCCTGTAGATGTAGAGATGAAAAAGTCATATCTAAAATGTAGTGCCAGCTTGTTCCTAAGCATTTCCAAAATTCCTTCCCGTCAGGTGCCAGGATAGGTGGGCAGGAGGTGACTTGCTGTATTCAGACCATTCTTGTACGTGTGACTGCTGTTCTTTCACCCCTTTCCCCCTAATTCTGGGTTGGTTTATAGAGCTGTTTTTGAAAGAAACACTTTTTTCAATCTCACACGTGAATAGTTTCAAAGAAATACAAGACACGAAAATCTAGTAAAACCAATATTTAACAAAATAGTGAAATCACACTCCTTTATGTAGTCTGAGCACTCTGCTACTGACAGTTTGTGTAGTTCTCCATATACTGGAAATGTAACTAAGGATCAAGAAATTTTCTGTGTATTCTTTATTTCAAATTTTTTTTCTGTCGTCAAATTGGCTGCAGGATTTGGTCCTGTCTTTGTGGAGGATGAATGCCACTGTCTTTTTATGTTTGATATTTTATTGCTTAGGGGGACTGCCAGTGGGAGGGGGTGGTGGGAAGGAGCCTCCACTCAGGGGCTGGAGCTTCAGCTTCTAAAGAAGGCTGTACTTAATCAAAGAGCTGCAACTCAGGATTTCTCCAGTGTTCCAGAACTTTTCATTTAGCCAGCTGAGAGTGCCCAGGGCACAGCCAGGTTAATGTTTAACTCTTCCAACACTGCGCTCATCCCAAGGATATCCTGTCATCCTGAGAAGAACGAAGGGAGATGCTGTGCCTGTTCCCTAGGGCTGGGCAGGAAGCAAAATCTTCAAAGCTGTGGCCCTTCTGAAGGAGTTGATCTTGTGTTATTCCTCAGTAGTCAGCACTGAAAATTCTGTATCTGAGACACTGAATGAAAAGGAGAGTTGCTGAGAGGCTTGTTTGGGGGAGAGTATTTTTTTGGTTTGTTTTTGTGGGGGTCTTTTAGTGCCAAATGAAGGTTGGATCATGAAAATCAGTCTTGTTACAGACAAAAGCTGTAAAGGCATTTAAACGCTTTCAGATGCTGTAACCATTTTCCTTTCTTTCACTTTCTCACCCCTTGCAAATCAGAGACAGTTCCTAGAGGACAGGAGAATAAAATAAACAAAACAAGAAAATATTTTTCTACTCTTGAGGCCTGTGTCAGGTCTGTTTTGAATGCATTTGAACCCTACTGCTTCCATGCTCTTTTTAAAGTAGCACCAGATAAATACCTGTGAACTACTGAGATGAGAGTGATCATTCTTCCTTCACAAAATGTTTCTCTTTTTTTTCCCTATTCTGTGTCCCTTTTGTGTTCCGTGCTACGGAGTGACTGTATTTTTGTTCTAAGCTAATTCACTGCTGCTGTTTTGGGTACAACTAATGTCAAGCAGCAAACCTGTAACATGCCAGAAACAGGCTACAGTGGGTTGAAGACACAGCTTATGTTTGACTGTGTGTAAATACAGAGAGTTAGTTGGGTTTATCTGATAGCCTGGCAGAAGGAGAGAGGAGCAGGACAAACTGTTTTCAGTAACTGTGCTGTTCAGGCACCTGATAAGACTGAGAGTGCTTTGGAACTACTGATGTGCTTTGAATAAGAAAAGAATAATCAGGTCCATTGGCACTAGCTTATCAGGAAGGAAGTAAAATGCCAGCACTTTTACATGAGCAAAAGGAAATGTTTTAGACACTTTGGGCCATTTTCCCATTGAAATTAAATAGCAGGGTGCTTTTGAGTGTGCTGTAAGGAGTGGAAGGATTTATTACCTTGACAGAATGACAGGTGAATGTGTTCAGAGAGGAGTCCTCAGCAACAGTAACTGCTCTTTGGATCAGTGGCCACATCTATTCCTGCTTTTGGTAGAGATTCAGGAATTCTCTCCTTTCTTTCTCCCTGAAGTGCAGTGGCTCACTTACAATGTGCAGTTTTTCAGAGTGTCACACACTTGTGCATTTTGTAATATCCTGGCAGCATGTTTGATATTGGGCGTGTAACAGGCTGTTCATAAAATAATGCTGGATCATTGACTGGTGTGTCCTCTGCCTTCAGTCCCTGGGTATTTTCATGTTCCAAAAAGAATATATCTCAGCCTGTGCTGGGAAGGGAAGGTGTGATTCACCATTAACTTACCCCAGCAGGCATGAATCATGCTCAGATGCACTATTATCTTCTCAAAGTTGACTGATTTTTATTTCTGTACCTTTTCAAAATTGATTTCTAGGTTCTTTCACATGCTTACAATTAATTTGGAGATATTCAAATTCGATGAATTGTAGTGCAAGAACACATTTGATTGATTTTGGATTCTAATTGATTCCTGTCAATGAGATCCCTGTGACACTCTGAAATCAATGATATGTGATTCAACCAAGGCACCACTGTTCTGTACATTAGGTAGCAGTTGGGAATTTAGGAACTAAATGTTCAGAAGCTATAAATGGAGAAAATGTTTAGATTTCAATAGCCCTTTGTTTGGCATTTATTCACCAAAATATGTTTCTTGGGAAAGTTAGTTTTCCAAAGGGCAGGCTTTCAGTAAAAGAAAGGTCATTGATTTAAGGTCTATTAAATTTTAGCTAAAAACAACAGGCTCCATTTGGGTGTAAAATAATTTAAGTATTTCCTGCAGGCAACTTTAATGCTTTAGAGCTGTTGCTCAAAAGTTTCATTCTTCTCTGAAGATGTCAACTGTAAATATAAAAATGCCTCACTGAAAATGTAATGGTTCAAAGATTCTAACTGAAATAAAAATTCCTGCCTAGGGAAAGCACTATAATCAAAAGAAAGTGCTCTTAACTTGTTTTTTCCTGTGGAGGCTGCATTTGAAAAGAGTGCTTCAAGGCAGCAGGGTTGGAAGGAAATGCCAGTTTTTATTTATTTATTTATCTACTCTCCCCCACAGATGATGACAGTCCAGCTTTGGAATCAGCAATGCACTTCAGCCACTAATACAAGGCAATATGTGAGCTGCTGCTGCTGCTTCCAAAATGCAGTATCCTGGTATTTCAGTCAACTTTATAATCTGGCAAAAACCCACTTGGCAATATTAAAATCTAGCTTCTGAAGCACTTTTATTTCTGAAAGCTTTTGATGTCTTTTTATATCTCTTTAGCATATATTAATTTTCTTGGGAGCAATGGCCAGGATGTACACTTGATGGATGACTGGGGTGGGGAGTCTCCCCCCACCCCCACTTTTTTTTCCTCCCCTTTAATTTTAAAAAGAGGTGTGATAATTGTGCATTAGGTAAGGCTGGAACATGAATCCTGCAGATGCAGCTGTTTGACAACATTAAGGTGGGGGGTTTGTACCATTGTTAGGTAAGTTAGCAGAGATTTTCCAAGCTGAGAAGGACAGCCTGCTGCCAAGCTCTGGCATCTCTCTTAAGAAATCTTTTGCTTCAAGGATGCCCTGAGGAAAATGATGACTGGATGCTTTTCTGAAGGCACAAAGGGCCTGTTTTCTCTTCCATAGCATTCAGAATGGGACTCATTGTTCCAGCCTGCCTGCTCAGGTTTTTGTGGTGCTGGGTTAGGGTTTTCATGTGGTTTTTCTCCTGGGATAAAGTTGTGTCCAGTGAATATTGATTATTCATCCCATGTCTGGGTCACTGTCTACATCTTGAATTTGACCCAGAGTCTGTGTAAATGAGGAATGCATTGAAACAAAGTCAAGGATCCTTCAGTGACTTGTTTTTGTGAGTTCAATCTTCTGAGACCTCTGATGAGTCTGGCAGGGCAGTGCCTGTGTGCAGAGGGGCAGGGAAAGAGAGTCCCAGCACAGCAGCAGTGCCAGGGAGCAACAGCATTTGGCCTGTTGAGAGCTGCTCTTTTTCTCCTGCCCCCCTCCCCTTCTGGGCCTCGGCTGAGGCCTCAGTGCTCTGGGCCTTGGTCCCTGGGCTGGGCTGGGTCAGTCCTGTGGCCATGGCACTGCTGGCATGAGCTGGGCTCCATTGCACTCTTTCCACCACACAAGGGGCTCCATTTGCTCCGGGCACAGCCTGAAGCCTCAGCTCTTCTTCTCCAGGGCTCTCAAGAAGCCCAAGGAGCAGACTCTCCAGAGGGTCCTTGCCTTGCTGGTTTCTCCCCGGAGTCCGTGTGCTGCCCTCAGGGTGCCACTGTGGGGGCTGTGGGGCTGAGGCTGCTCCAGCTGGTGCTGGTAGTGGCCAGTGCCCCTGGAGATGGCAAATGGGGCCTGAGGAGCCCGGGGCCGATTCTCTGCTGCTGTGCTGGGGAGCGGGGCTGGCCCTGGGGCTGCAGGAGCTGCCTGAGCTGATGATGTGCTGAGCATTGCAGACCCAGAGGGCCTGTCCCTGAGCTCCATGGCCTCCATGTCCTGCTGCAGGGCCAGACCTGAGTGTGCTGCTCTGCTGGGCTGGGGCAGGGGCAGGGAGATGGGGGGACCAGGGAGGGGTTGGACTGGGCAGTGCCAGGGAGGGGAAAACCCCAATGTGGAGCTGAAGTGTGGGAGTGGGCAGGGTGGGGGCTCTGCCGCCGCTGGGGCACCTCTGGAGTCAGCGTTTCCTTTGGCAGCACACCTTATCTAAGACCAAATAGTTCTCCAGAGTTGGCTTTCCCCCCCTCTTTCCCAAGGTTTTCTTTTTTGTTTTTTGTTCCCCTGAGGGGAAAAGGGGGAGTTACCAGAGATCAAGTCCTAAATCTCCCTGTGAACTGGTAAAGGAGAGTTCTGCAACCCCAGGGGATGAAGCAGGAACAGGGAAAGGACTCTGGTGAGTGACTTGTCTGACCCACAGTGAACTCCCCTTGTGCCTCCCCAGTTCAGGGAGGGCTGTACCAGAGCCAGGGGTGGACTTTCCAGGACAGTGTCCTGAAGAACTCTCCAGCCCACAGGCTGCATGAAGTGGAGCCCTGCCCTGCTCTTTGTGCCATTGGAAACAGCCCATGGTCCTGCCCAGCCTTGTTCTTGCCTACTGAGCCTTCCAGGACTATGGCAGAGGGTAGAAAGGAGAGATCCCCATCCTGCTGGGTCTGCTCCCCACCCTGACCAGCATGGCCAGTGCAGGCTCAGCCCAGGGTGCCACAGCCCCTGCCTGTGCAGAGCAGCACCTCCAGCTCAGGGCCCTGCAGGGATCCCAGGCTGGGATCTGCAACTGGCCAAGGCAGCCTGGACACACTGACCTGGGCAAAGGGATGTCCCTGGAGAAGAGCAAGGCAGCATTTCTGGGCCTGCAGAGAGGAATCCCTGACACAGACAAACCTCTTTCTGCAGCCCCCCCTGGGGACAGGCTGCTCTGTCCCTGGGCCAGGACTCTGGGCTGGGCTGGGCAGAGGGGCTGGCACTGAGGGGCACAGTCAGGCTGTGCTGGGCATCTCCTGGAGGTGACACCAGGGCTCCTGCAGTTTCCCTGACCTCCATTTCCTCCTGCCACGCTGAGTGTCCAGCCCCTGAGCTGATGGGGATGCTGAGACTCCTCTCTGTGCCCCAGGAGCTGCTGTGCCCTTCAGAGGGGCTGGGGCTGTGGGGGGAGTGCCCAGAGCTCTGCAGCACCCTGGGCTGGGCACTGCTGTGGGGCCAGACCAGACTGGGCTGCTCCACCAGTTGTCCTCTATAATGAAATCACTTCTAATTTTCTCCTGAAGAACCATGAGAATATGTGTTGTGTCCTTAGCGCTAAACTGAAACTATGGGATATTGAAAAGGTTTTGGTGTCAGGGATACTGAGAAGGCTGGGCAGTGTCACTGGGAGACCTCTCCCAAACACTTGGAAAGGCCAGAGCCAGCCCAGAGCTTTCTGGGGCCTTTGCAAAGGCAGACATGGAAGCAGTCTGCAAACAGGGCAGCAAGGAGGGTTGGGAGACTTCCAGACTGCTCAGGCTCAGGAGGGAAGGGGATATGGCAAGTCCTCCTGCAGCCATTCCCAGGCATGGGAAGGACAAGGCAGGGATTGCAGAACCCTTGTGGGACGAAAAAGAAGGGGATGTTGTGTGCCCAGACTTCAGCAAGGCCCTGGACATGGTCTCCTGTGATCTCCTTAGAGCCAGACTGGTGACAGCTGGACTGGACAAGTGAGACATGTGGTGGGTGGGAAATTGAATGACTGATGAGGGTCAAAAGTCATGGTACAAAGTCCTCTTGGCAGCAACTCCCAGGTGACATCCATCAGGGACCAGCCCTTGACCATTCCTATGGAACATCTTTATTATGTCTCTGGATGATGGGATGAAATGCACTTTCCACTCCTTTGTGGATGATGCCAAGTTGCAGCGAGTCTGTGAGAAACCTCGTCTAGGTAATGGTGACTTGGACAAAAAATGTGGTCAAGATGACTGAGGTGGATAAACTTGTCTTGCCATCAGGTTCCCAGCAAGGCCCAAGACAAAACTCATGGGTCAGAGGAAAGGAAATCAAAAGGAGGGAAAAAGACCAAACACAACCAAACCAAACCCAAAAAAACACAGAATGACAGAATATGTGGAGGTGGAAGGGACCCACAAGGATCATCCAGTCCAACCCAACTCTTCCATTGCCATCTGCCCCCACCCCAGCAGGCTCTGGAGCAAAGCATGGCTGAGGTCCAGTCACAGCTCTGCTCTGACAGAAAGAACCTGCAGTTAGGGACAGGAAGAGGACAAAGTCTTGTTTAACCAGCCTGAGGAATAATGGGATCAATGACCTCCTGTATTCCTGGGCACTTGAATGACCCTGTGGATCAGGTTTGGTAGCAGGGAGGGGGCTGCAGGTTTCCCTTAGGGAAGAGGAGCTCAGGAGTTGACTTGTGTCAGAGAGAGCCAGTTTCAGGTGGCTCCAAAATGGACCAGCCAGTGCCCAAACCTGAGCCAAAAAGCAATTCCAGAGGCACCTCTGTGATAACCCTTTGGAAAAAGGATAAAATCCAGGGTGCTGTAACCCAGAGAGGAGTGAGAGAAATGTGGGAGAAACAACCCTGCGGGTGCCAAGGGGAGTGGAGAAGGAGGAAGAGGGAGAGAGAGCCTTGGTAGGCACCTGGCAGCCAAAAGCCAACCCTAAGCCCTGAGAGCCGCAGCTGAGCCCAGCACAAAAGCTCCTTTAGGTCTGGAGGTTCTTTGCAGCTGCATTTTAGCAGAGCTGCCAGCTGGGCCATCAGAGGGGATGCTCAGCTGGGTCTGAAACCTTTGGGATCCTTGTCAGCCTTGGTTCTGTAGGATAAGAAAGAACCATAGAATCCTAAATATTTCGAACAGGGAAACATTCAACTAGAGCAGGTTGCTCAGAGCCCTTTCTAACCTGGCCTTGAATGTTTCCAAGGGTGGGGCTTCTATGACCTCTCTGGGTGACCCGTGTCAGTGTTTCATCACCTTCAGTGTAAAAAATTTCTTCCTCATATCTAGTTCAAATCTCCTCTTTTTTAGTTGAAAACCATTACCACTTGTCTTATTACAAGTAAGCCTGTCCCCATCCTTCTTATAAGTATGATCTCAGGAGTTCCTGACAAGCCTTGGCCAAACCAGCTGAAGAGCCCCTGGACTGGACCAGTGGTGTGGGGAAGTGTCCCTGGACTGGACCAGGTGCTCCTGGATGATACAGGTGGGAACAATCCAGAGTGGAAAAGTTGGGGAACACAGGATAATCAGTCATCCCATGAAAGCCTTGGAATATTCCCTGCTTGAATCGCGACCCAAATGGAACAGTTTGGATACAATTCCCAAATAGTTTGGAAACTCCAGTCATTCCTGACACCAGGATGGAAATTCAGCAGATAACTGAAGCCAGTCACCTTGTGAGCCCATAACCAGCAGTGCTGAGGGAGGCCCTGGCAGCTCCCCAGCACCTCCCTCTCAGTGGGACACCTCTGGCAGCCTCTCCCAGCTTGGGAACCCTCCAGTTTGCAACACTCCAAAGACCCTCCCTGATGCCCAGGACAATTCTGATCCCCCTCCACAAACACTCCTCCAGCTGTGACTCTGGTCTGTTGGCAAACACAAAGGCATTTGTGGTAGTGTTTTCCTGACAACAAGGAGAATTTGGGAGAGGGACCTTTCCACACCCAGCTATTGATGTGTCCACACATCTCTGCCTGGCTGTGGGTGTGAATTGGCTGTGGTGTGAATGTTGTTATTGTGAATCTATAATTCAGTCACTCTTAAAATTGTAGCAAATGCTATTGAATCACCTGATAGCTGTTCAACTGGTCAATGATTAAATGCTACTAATGTCTTTTACCCCCTTGTCTTTGGATCCAAATCCTTTGCGTCCTGACCCTCTTGCTTCCCAAGGCTCTGTGTAAATCATTCCCTTTCATCAAAAAATATATATTTTTCATGACTTCTACTTTAAAATCTTCCTCCTTAGCTAAACTACAAAACAACTCCAATTAATTGTTGACGTCTTGAAGACTTGAAGACAATTAAAGAAGGGAAAATAATTTGTTTTTCAGTGTTTTAATGGGTCCCACAGTGTGTTTGGAGTTGCATCAGCTGTCAGTCCAAGATGGGCCATGTCAGAACTGGGGAGGCTGGGGGGTGAGGAGCAAGGTTGATCATCCAGGGTCAGTGTGGATCTCCTGAGGAGACACTCAGCATCAAGATTGTAATAAATTATAGTAGGTGGTTGTTTATCAAACAGGATTTACTTGCTTAACCGCTACGCTGAAGCTGAAGCTGAAACAAAGGCAAGTGCAAAAACCACAAAGAGCTGTGCTAATGCTTAGGCAAGACTTATCTTAAAGGTCGCTAAATTTTCCAAGAAATATAAGGACAGCCCATATAAGGAAGATGAATGCTACATGAGCCAAAGGACAGACACCGGAGGAAGACGTCTTACTTCAGCCTCAACGACCACCGGGAGGCAGAAAAGACCCCCTAGCAACAACCTAGACATGCGCAGAGTACTATGACCACATCAAAGAAAGCGGAACTAAAAGTATATAAAAAGGGACTGTTTCAACACGACACTGCGGCAGTTGGCGGAGCGGAGACTCCCCTGTTGCCCAGCGCTGCGCTTTGCTCATATTCTCTTGCTACAATTAATAAATTCTAATTGATATATTGATCCGTTGTGGTCCAATTTATGACAGATTTGGTGCCGCGACTCGGATTAGGAACGGTGGGCTACGGCTCTTCGGGGAGGCGCCCCGCGCTTGTCCGCGGCCCTGTATGAGACCGGTAGCCCACTGCAACCTAACCAACGAACCTAAAATCGGAATATTGAGCAAAGGAAGAACCGGTTAAATCCCATAATATTCTGTGCATGGAAGTCCGGACGAAGACGCGGGACGCGTAAGTATACTGCGATTTTGTTCGCAGGGAGTGCCGTTCGGGCGGGATTGGGATTCCTGGAATATAACGAATGAGAGGCTCGACATACTGAGCCAAGCGAGAGCGGACCCTTTAGTACTGCGGTTCCCAACTTCCGCGAGGAATTGGGCCAGGAATAAGGGGAGCAAGTGTGTGTGTGCTTGTGGATATTCCAGAAGATGGGTGCGAAGGGTAGCAAGCCTTCGACTCCCATGGGATGGGTACCCTTAATACCTAAGAATACCCCTCTAAGATATATCTTAGACAATTGGAAACACTTCCCAGGGACAACAGGGAAAGATAAACAGAAGATGATAAACTATTGTACTAAGATATGGGGAGGGAAGAAAATATTACCAAATGTTGTCTGGCCAGTATATGGGTCAGAGGAGGACTGGGTAAGGCAACAATTGAATCTCTGGGTCAATAGTAAAAAGCCTTATAACCCAGAGGAGAGTCAATATGCGGAAATATGGTTAGAAAAGCCACAGGCTGTATCTCTACTTTATCCATTAAATGAGGCTAAAGACAACCAGAAAAAGAGAAAGGAAGAATTAGACGAAAATCTCCTAATTCCCCCTCCATACGTCCCACCACCTCCTCCTGTCCCAGCACCTCCTCAAGCAGCAGCTCCTCAAGCACCTACCCCTCCTCCTGTCCCAGCAGCTCCTCAAGCACCTATTAGTCCTCTAGATGTAGAACCAGACTCTCCTCCTAGGCAAATGACTCTTAGAAGTCAGAGGAAGATGATCCAAATGTATCCTTTAAGAGAAGTACCCATAGGGGGAGAGAGAATAGGATATGTCTCGGTGCCCCTAAATTCAGCAGACTTGCGAGACTTTAAAAGAAATGAAATGGGGAGTTTAATTGAAGACCCCATTGGAGTAGCTGAAAGATTGGACCAATTCCTAGGACCTAATCTTTATACCTGGGATGAAATGCAATCAATCTTAGGCCAATTATTTACTGCCGAAGAACGAAACATGATTAGGCAGGCTGGGATGAGAATCTGGGATGCTCAGCATGCCAATGGACCGCAGGCAGATACAAAGTGGCCACTGCAGAGACCTGACCCTTATTGGAATAATCAAAACGAACAGCACAGAACCCATATGCAAGATCTGAGAACAATAGTGATCCAGGGTATCAGGGAAGCTGTGCCTCGTGGTCAAAATATTAACAAGGCATTTAATGAGATGCAAAAGAAGGATGAGAGTCCTAGTGAATGGCTGGAAAGATTACGAAAAGCTCTTCAGTTGTATTCAGGTATCAATCCTGAAGATCCAGTAGGACAAGTATTGGTTAAAACACAATTTGTAGCAAAATCATGGGAAGATATTAGAAAGAAAATTGAGAAATTGGAAAATTGGCAAGACAGGGGACTAGATGAGTTATTAAGAGAGGCTCAGAAAGTATATGTAAGAAGAGAGGAAGAGAGTGGCAAGCGACAAGTGCGAATGATGGTAGCAGCAGTTAGGGAAAATCGTAGAGATATGGTCAAAAAACCTAGGATTCCGGGAATAAATAGAAAGGAGGGAATGACCAGGCGAGAACAAAGAAGTTGTTATTACTGTGGAAGGAAAGGCCATATCAAGGAAAATTGTAGGTTGAGAATTCGGGATAAGGAAGTTTTAAAAGCGGAATAGGACAGTCAGGGGCTCTATATTTTAGGGGACCGTAGTCATCCTGAGCCCTTGATAAAATTAAAATTAGGTCCCCACAAACAGGAGTTCACCTTTTTAGTAGACACAGGAGCTGAAAAATCAACAATTAGACAAATACCCGATGGATATAAAATATCCTCTGAAAAAGTACAAGTGATTGGAGCAAAAGGGGAACCATTTAAAGTAAGCAAAATTAAGAATGTAATATTTGAAACCGAAAATAAATTTGGCATAGGTGAACTCCTTCTCGTCCCTGAAGCTGAATATAATTTGTTGGGACGGGACTTAATTGTAGAGTTACAATTGGAAATAAAAGTTCAGGATCAAGAACTAAAAGTTTCAACTTACCCCTTGACCATCGAAGATGAGAAACAAATAGACCCAAATGTTTGGTATTCTCCAGAGACTATAAGTAAACTTGATATTTCTCCGATTGAAGTCAGGATTGTAGATCCCCAAATACCAGTAAGGATAAAACAATACCCTATATCTTTGGAAGGGAGAAAAGGGTTAAAGACAGAGATAGATAGACTGTTGACACAAGGGATATTAGAACCCTGTATGTCACCCTTTAATACCCCTATTCTACCGGTTAAAAAACCAAATGGGAAATATAGGTTAGTACATGATTTAAGAGAAATAAACAAAAGAACCATTACCCGATTCCCAGTAGTAGCCAATCCCTATACTTTATTAAGCAAATTAGGGCCACATAATTCTTGGTATAGTGTAATAGATTTAAAGGATGCCTTCTGGGCATGTCCCCTGGCAGAACAAAGTAGAAACTATTTTGCTTTCGAGTGGGAAGACCCTGAAACTCACAGGAAGCAACAATTAAGGTGGACTGTGCTGCCACAGGGGTTCACAGAATCTCCCAATTTGTTCGGACAGGCATTAGAAGAATTATTAAAAGAATTTCAAGTACAACAGGGAAATATTTTGTTACAATATGTAGACGACTTGCTTATTGTAGGGGAAAGTGAAGAAAAAGTAAGAACAGAAACCATAAGTCTTTTAAATTTTCTTGCAAAAAAAGGCTTGAAAGTCTCACAAGACAAATTGCAGTTTGTAGAGAAGAGAGTAAAATACCTGGGACATTATTTGTTTAATGGGAAGAAAATATTAGACCCAGAGCGAATTAAAGCTATTGCAAACTTGCAAATTCCAGAAACAAAAAGACAAATTAGACAAGTATTAGGATTATTCGGATATTGTAGACAATGGATGGAAAACTATAGTTATAAAGTAAAGTTTCTGTATGAACAATTAACAAAGGAAGGGCTCCCTAAGTGGACCCCCAAGGAACAGGAACAGTTTGAAGCCTTAAAACTTGAATTAAGTCAGGCTCCTGTTCTGAGTCTACCAGATTTAAAGAGACCCTTCCATTTATTTGTAAATATACATGAAGGAACTGCTTTTGGAGTGCTTACTCAAGAATGGGCAGGGCAAAGAAAGCCAGTAGCATACCTTTCTAAACTACTGGATCCTATTAGTAAAGGTTGGCCCAGTTGTTTACAAATACTTGTAGCCGCTGCATTATTATTAGAAGAAACAAATCGTATTACCTTCGGCGGACAAGTAGTTTTATATGCACCTCACAATATTAGAGGAGTTCTACAACAGAAGGCAGAGAAATGGTTGACTGATAGTAGACTTCTGAAATATGAAGGTATTTTAATTGAGTCCCCTAAATTAATATTGAAATCCACTGCAGCAGTCAACCCAGCCGAGTTCTTATATTCAAAGGAGCCTTCGCCTCTTATACATGATTGTTTTCAAACCATTGAACAACAAACACGAGTACGCTCAGATTTGGAGGAAGAAGAATTAGATGCAGGAGAAAAATTATTTATAGATGGGTCATCTAGAATAGTGGATGGGAAGAGAGTTTCAGGATATGCAATAATCCAGTTAATACATGGAGAACCTAAAACTCTAGAATCAGGACCCCTGAGTGCCAGTTGGTCAGCACAAGCATGTGAATTATATGCACTCTTAAGGGCCCTAAGACATTTATCTGGGAAGGTTGGAACAATATATACTGACTCCCGGTACGCATATGGGGTAGTTCATACTTTTGGGAAAATATGGGAAGAAAGAGGACTTATTAATTCTCAAGGCAAGAAGCTAATACATCCAGAGCTTATAAGACAAATTTTAGAGGCAATAAAAAGACCAAATCGAATTGCAGTTGTACATGTAAAAGGGCATCAAAAAGGAATGGGCTATCAGATTAGAGGGAATAATGCAGCTGATGTAGAAGCAAAACGGGTAGCTGGGAATAAAGCTCTTATATTATCCACATGGGTTATGGGGGAGACCTCATATCGGTTCGGACTACAGGAAAAGGAGAAGTTAAAAGAAATTGGAGCTATAGAAAAAGATGACAAATATTTCTTACCCGATGGTAGAGAAGTGATACCGAAAGCAATTGCGATTGAAGTTTTATCTAAAATACACGCAAAAACTCATTGGGGAACCCAAGCACTAGTGGATCATTTTGAGCAATTATATTCTTGTATAGGGGTATATAATATTGCAAAAGCAATCACTGCCACTTGTGATATATGTCAAAAAGTGAACCGTACTAGAACAAGAGGAAAACCTTTTGGAGGACGTTCACCTGCATACAAACCATTTTCAAATATTCAGGTTGACTTCACAGATTTGCCTAAAGTGGGAAGATATAGACATCTATTGGTAATAATTGATCATTTAACACATTATGTAGAGGCATTCCCAACCTCAAGGGCTACAGCAAACCAAGTTACAAAAGTATTACTAGAGCATATAATACCATGATATGGTGTAACTGAAATTATCGATTCAGATAGGGGACCACATTTTGTGTCAAAAGTCATTAAAGAATTGACAGAAACTTTGGGTATAAAGTGGGAATACCACACACCCTGGCACCCCCAAAGCTCGGGGAAGGTAGAAAGAATGAATGGGGAATTAAAAACAATACTTACAAAATTAATTATTGAAACAAAAATGTCTTGGGTGAAATGTTTACCTATGGCCTTATTAATCATTTGGACGAGACCTCGGGCAGACTTGGGCATATCAGCCTTTGAGATGATGTATGGAATGCCCTATAGGATAGAGGAACCCCAAAATCATGTGTTAATACGTGATAATACTATTAATGAATATATCTCCCAACTTTCTAAACATCGCAATATGCTATGGAAAAAAGGACTTATTGTACAACGACCACCTTTGGATTTAAAAATCCATAATGTCGAACCAGGAGACTGGGTAATGGTAAAAACCTGGAGAGAAGAGACATTAAAGCCTAAGTGGGAAGGACCTTATCTTGTCTTGCTTACTACAAAGACAGCAGTTCGAACTGCAGAACGCGGATGGACACATGCTAGTCGTATTAAAGGACCAGTGAATCCCTCGCATTGGAGAATAGTCAGCTCTCCTGGGGACACCAAATTGGTCTTGAGAAGATAAGTGATGATAGAGACATTGAACAATTTTTTTATTGCATTACCTTTTGGAGTTAAATGCTTATTGGCATTCATTGTGGCGTTTAGTATATCTGTACTTATATATTATCTGTGGAAAATTGCGAAGTGGGGCAAAGGAATTTGCTAAAATATGCTAAAGGGTAACATAACATTTAGAAGGCAAGTAGATCCAGAATATCTTTATAATCAAGATATAAGAATAAGGTGTAATACTCCAGGTTGTGATTGCTATCCATTTGTTTGTTTTAAGTGTAAAAAGTGCCAAGAGAAATGGTGGAAGCACTGTAGATTCGGATATCCTCCTAGGGGGGTTTGTGATCAGTGCTATATATCAGAACGAAATTTTACTCTTTGGGCACTAAATCGATTGGAAGAAAGAGGAGTCCCGAGGGACTCTCCTAGGTGGTGGGTGCATTTCCTATTTGGATTTAACCCTCAAAATTACTGTTTTCACCCAAACGAACCAGCTCCTTTTGTAGTGGAAATTATCAAAGTCCAGTGCCGACGGGATATCCGTGCCTTGCAGTGTGACGGGCGTATAGTAAAGAACGCCTCGTGGTCCGCTTACACGGCACGACTTGCCAAAAGAGAGCGTATTCCCTCTTGGGACCCCTGCTGCCGAGAAGATGGAACACCCTGTGGCTTGAAGCAATCGCGTCGACAGGCGAGGCAGAGGAGGAAATCCCGGAAAGAGGAAAAACTTGAGCTGTGGGACACGCAAGCTGCAATGGCCGAACTCCCCCAGGGCTGGTGAAGGTAAAGGAGCTGGTAACATCCAAATTCATAACAAAGTCATAATCAATCAAGATCGAAGTTTTTCTCTAGGCACTATTTACATAATTGCAGTCCCCATTGTACTATTGACAATACCTACACACGCGGGAAACCCCCATGAACCTATGATGTGGAAAATTATTAATTTGCAGGATTCAAAGGTAATACAAAATCGTACTACGTCAGGGGCGAATTGGAATTTTACAGTACATCTGTATTCCTTAATCTCTTTTGAAGCTGGAGGCTGTTATGGAAAAACCTGCTCACACGTAGCCAGGAAACAGGCCCAATGTAAAGCTTTTTATATCTGTCCAGCCTCAAATCCTGGTAAGAATTATTGTAATTATCCGGGAGAATACTATTGTGGATACTGGGGTTGTGAAACAATTGCCTCTGACTGGAAAACATCAGGAGATAAATACATACATGTAGTTTGGGGACCTCCTGGATGTAAAAAACCAAAACACGACTATTCCGGGGGCGTGCAAGGATCTTGTAGTAGCCCCGTCTGTGAAAGACTTGAGATAACAATTAAACAGCCAGAGAGTGATGAATGGCTGATTGGGAAAATGTGGGGTATTAGGTTCTGGGAACCCGGGTCTGATAGGGGGAGCTTTTTCCAAATCATTAAAGAAAGAATCCCTCATGATCCTCTCCCAGTAGGACCAAATCCAATTTTAAATCCTCGGGTGCCCCAAAAGGTGAATCCAAGTTTGGCCCCCGAGAAACACAACCCTTCTATTGCTGCTCAACTTGATGCTGCTAAATCTTCTCCCAATGCTATTAAGCCTTTTACTGAAACCCCTATATCCGAGCTGTCAAAACCTAGAGACCCTTTATGGGATCTAATGCAAACTTCTTACCAGGCTCTTAATAAAAGTAAACCGAACCTTACAATAGATTGCTGGTTATGTTACAACGTCAGACCACCCTATTTCGAAGCAATAGGAAAACCTAATAAAGTCCGATGGTCAAATGGGTCGAATCCCCTAGAATGCAAGTGGGAGGAACAAAGAAATCACAGTCAGGGGATAACAATCCAAATGGTGACAGGCAAAGGTAGATGTATTGGGACTGTTCCTGCTAGGTACCAACCCCTATGCAATGAGACTATCTCTAGATGGGCCATAGGGGAACATAGAAAGAAACGTGACAAATGGATAATACCTTCAGGAGGAGCAAAATGGGTATGTTCAGACATAGGACTAACTCCATGTCTATCTCTTAATGTCTTTAATGAAAGTATGTTTTGTATCCAAGTAATTATCGTACCTAGGATCATGTACCACACTTCAGAGGAAGTATTTCGACATTTTGAAGGAGGACTCCCCCGGCAGGTTAGAGAACCAATCACCGCGGTAACTATAGCAGGATTGTTGATTGCAGGTGCGGGAGTAGGAACTGGGGTAGCCTCTTTGATAAAGGGGAAAGAAATACAAGACTTACAGGTAGCTGTTGACGAAGATTTAACAAGAATAGAGCAATCCATACAAAACTTAGCTACATCTGTCAAGTCATTGTCAGAAGTGGTTTTACAGAATAGAAGGGGACTAGATCTGTTATTTCTAAAAGAAGGGGGATTATGTGTAGCCCTTAAAGAGGAATGCTGCTCCTATGCTGACCATACAGGAATGGTACAGGATGCTATGGCAGAATTAAGGAAGCGGTTAGAACAGAGAAAGAGAGACAGGGAAACCAATCGATCTTGGTATGAGAACTGGTTTAATGTCTCACCATGGTTAACCACTCTACTTTCAACCCTAGCAGGACCAATAATCATGATCATACTGGGACTAATGTTTGGACCATGCATTTTAAAATATATTTTACGCTTTATTAAAGAACACTTTGAAGTTGCAAAACTATTAATGCTTACTTCGGGATATAGTGTTATAGCCATAGATGAGCCTGATAATGAGTGTGACAATAATCATGTTAAAAGAAATAATGCTTGCTCTTGGAGGGAACAAGAAAGCAATGTTTGATAAACAAATAATCATAAAGATAAATAGGGGGGGATTGTAATAAATTATAGTAGGTGGTTGTTTATCAAACAGGATGTACTTGCTTAACCGCTACGCTGAAGCTGAAGCTGAAACAAAGGCAAGTGCAAAAACCACAAAGAGCTGTGCTAATGCTTAGGCAAGACTTATCTTAAAGGTCGCTAAATTTTCCAAGAAATATAAGGACAGCCCATATAAGGAAGATGAATGCTACATGAGCCAAAGGACAGACACCGGAGGAAGACGTCTTACTTCAGCCTCAACGACCACCGGGAGGCAGAAAAGACCCCCTAGCAACAACCTAGACATGCGCAGAGTACTATGACCACATCAAAGAAAGCGGAACTAAAAGTATATAAAAAGGGACTGTTTCAACACGACACTGCGGCAGTTGGCGGAGCGGAGACTCCCCTGTCGCCCAGCGCTGCGCTTTGCTCATATTCTCTTGCTACAATTAATAAATTCTAATTGATACATTGATCCGTTGTGGTCCAATTTATGACAAAAATCACTTGGAGAACACCTCTGTCACCTCTTGTCTGAACTACAAAATAGCCATAATTGAATTAAAAAAAAAAGTACAAACTTTGAAGACTTGTTTTGAAACTGCCTTGAAGACAATTAAAGGAAGGCAAAGAGATCCTGAGGGATTTCTGGATTTTAATGAGCCCCATGGTGTGTTTGCAGCCCAGCCCATGATCCTGAGGTACTGAGAGAAGATTGAAGAAGCTCCTCAAGAGTCAGAAGCCAAACTGCAAGTGCCTTGAAGCATTGCTGGGCCCCACTGAGGGCAGGCCCTGACAAAGCCTCCCCAGGGACTCCTTGGAGCAGCTCCTTGGAGGCCAGGAGTGCAGGCAGACAAAGGCTCTGGGCAGGCCCCTGCAATGCTGAGCAAAGCCTGCCTTGGTTTTGTGGAGCACAAAGGCCAAGGCCTGAGCCCCAGGCCATGGCCCAGCAGATCCTGTCCCTCCCGGCTGGCTCAGGGCTGTTTGGGGGGCGCTGGGATGGGAGGGGGAGGAACAACAAAGGCCCAAAACTGGGCAACCCCTGCCAGGCTCCTGAGGGAGGGGCGAGGCAGAAACCAAGTGCAGAACCTGCCAGGAAAGTTGCTTGTGGTGGCCTGAGTGGCAGAGGTAGCTGCCAGAGGCAAGGGGACAAAGGCCTGGGTGCCTTTGGGCCTTGCAGCCCTGCCAGAGCCCTTGGCCATCTCTCCTGCAGGCTGTCCTGCCCTGGCCCTGCTGCTGCTCTGGCCTTGCAGGCTGCACACACCCCTCCTGCTTTCCCACCCCCCTCCCAGCAGCATTTCTAGACCCTCCCTGATGTCTCTGCACCAGCTCTGGCTGTTCCCTGGAACGCAAAGCCATGGGCTGATCCTGACTCCCTCTGGGTGACATCTTGCACCACAAGGGTCCCCGTTGAGTGACATTTCTTTTTCCTCACCTTCAGTCTGAACCTTCCAAGCTACTCTTTGTGGAGATTTCATTCTATTTCCAATATGGACAAGAGCTCCATCCTGACAGATCTCCTCTAGACCCTCTCCAGCTCTTCCTCATTCCTCCAGAATGGGGAACCTCACAGACAGACAGACCAGTCCTGATGTGGTGAGCCCAGGGCTGAGTCCAGGGGTTGACAACTCCCTTGTCTGGGTGCCCACACTCCCCCTAAGGCAGCCCCATATGCAGTTGGCCTTAAATCAAGGGGCCATTCTGATTCTTTGTAACATCACGGAATCAAGTGGCACCGTGACACTGCAGGGCCTCATGGAACCAAAGGAATGCAGGGACACTGTGGAATCTCATGGAACCAAGAGACCACTGTGACATGCGGGGTCTCTTTGGAACAAAAGGAACCTTGAAATATCTCAGAACCCTGTGGAACCAAGTGGCCATTGTGCCTCCCCAGAACTCCATGGAATCAAGCAGAGCCGCTGCCTCCCCCCCGCCACCGCACGGACCGGAGTCGCTGGCTCTGCCCCGCTTGGACACCTCTGGAGTCAGTGTGTTCTTGGGCGGCACAACTGATCTCAGACCAGAGAGTTTCCCACATTTTGCTTCGCCCCCTCTCTCCTCTGGTTTTCTTTTCTGTTCTTGGTTCATTTAGGGAGAAAAGGGGGAAGGGAGGCACGTGTTGATCCCTGGTTTTATCTGTTTACAAAAGGGAGTTGGGGCAGGAGGGAGAGAGGAGGCAATTTCTCTCTCTGTTGTAGCTTTGAACTGTTCTGTTGGTATTGCTGGTTTTGCTGTTATATTTCTTGTCAGTGAACTGTTATTTTTTTTCACTTATACCTCCTTGTATTTTGTTTCCCTGTAGTGGTGGGGAATGAAAATAGAATGAATTCATTTTATTGGAGTTCCCGCCCCAATATGTGTCTTTAAACCCGGACAGGTTGCTCAAGGGCTGCCTGAAATTTGGCATCATTCACAAAGGATTCGAAAACACATTTTGTCCCATTGTACAGAGAGATAATAAAGATGTTCTCCAGTGGTGTTCAAGGGCTGATCACTGAGGGATTTCATCCAGAAGTTGCTGCCAAGAGAACTTTGTGCCATGGATTTTATTGAACACTCTTCATTCAGCCAACTTCCCACCCACCACATCTTCCACTTCTTCAGTCCAGCTCTCACCAGTCTGGCCATAAGGAGACCACAGGAGACCATGTCAAGGGCCTTGAAAAAGTCTGGGCACACAACATCCCCTTCTATTCCCTCCACAGGGGTTCTGCAATCCCTGCCTTGTCCTTCCAATACCTGGGAATGGCTGCAGGAGGATTTGCCATATCCCCTTCCCTCCTGAGCAGCCTGGAACTCTGCCAACCCTCCTTGCTGCCCTGTTTGAAAACTGGTTCCATGTCTGCCTTTGCCAAGGCCCCAGGAAGCTCTGGGATGGCTCTGGCCTTTCCAAGGGTTTGGGAGAGGTCTCCCAGTGACACTGCCCAGCCTTCTCAATAGCCCTGACATCAAAACTTTTGCAATATCTCACACTTCCAGAGGAGTGCCCAGGACACAACACAAGTTGTCCTGGTGGTTCTGGAGAATGAGAAGGGATTTCTTCCTCAAGGTCAACCCTTCCAATTGGATTTGAGTGCAGGCGAAAGGTTTTCTCAGCATTTTGCCCAGTGCCTCCCTGCCCTGAAGGTTTCTGGCCCTCAGGCTGGAGCTGAGGGGGTTGGGCAGGTGCCTGAGGAGGGGGTAGAACAAGGGCTGTGTCCAGTTGTGCCAGGAGGGCTGTGCTGGGCAAGGATGAGGAGGCTGCAGAAAACAGTGGCACTGGGGAGGTGAGAGGAGCAGCTGGAGAGACCTTGTGCCTGCCCACGCTGGGCAGGAGCTGCCCCAGGATGGCAGCTCTGAAGCACTCCCAGGATGTCCCTGTGAACAGGAGGGGAAGACTGGATCTAAAAATGAAACCTGGAAAGCAGAGAGCAGGAGTGTCATGGTGACACTGCAGGAGAGTTGCAGCCCTGGAGCAAGGTCACAGAAGAAGTGACCCAGTACATGCAGTGGCCTCAGAAGATCCCACAGCATCCTGGAGATGCTGTAAGGGAGCCCAGCTCTGCTTCACAAGTTCTCAGGGCCTGTCCCTGCCTGTGCTCCAAAGGCTTCCAGCCCACAGGACTGTGCTCAGAGAGCACTCAGGCCTTACAGCGAGAAAGGGGCTCAGGAGGACAGTGTGGAGTGGCAAGAGAGCAGCTCTGCAAAGACCAAGCCCTGCTGCTCCCTGGCAGTGCTGCTGGGCTGGGATTATTGTCCCCTTCCCGTTTGCAAAGACACCCTGTCCTGCAGTGTGCTGTCCTTTAGGAACATCTAAGAAGAAGGGTCTTGGACAAAGAAGGTAGTGCAGGGTCCTTTATTTTGTTTAGATACTCAGAGAGCACAACTGATCATTTATACAGTCTCTGTGTCAAAATCAAAAAGTGGACATAAAATTAGAAATGGAGTGCCTAAGAATATTTAATTGCACAGGAAATTATTGCAAGAAGAACTGGATGACCTTCACGAAAAACCACAGCAGGAAGGCTGGGCCATTAAGGAGTCCCATTCTGAATGCTACGTACCGGAAACCAGGCACTTTATTGCACCCGAAAAGCATACAGTCATCATTTTTCTCAGGGCATCCTTGAGCTCCTGGTTCCTCAGGCTGTAGATGAAGGGGTTCAGTGCTGGAGGAACCACCGAGTACAGAACTGATAGTGCCAGATCCAGGGATGGGGATGAGGACGAGGGGGGCTTCAGGTAGGCGAACATAGCAGTGCTGAGGAACAGGGAGACCACGGCCAGGTGAGGGAGGCACGTGGAAAAGGCTTTGTGCCGTCCCTGCTGAGAGGGGATCCTCAGCACAGCCCTGAAGATCTGCACATAGGAGAAAACAATGAAAATGAAACAACAGAACACTAAATAGGCACTAACCACAATGAGCCCAAGTTCCCTGAGGTAGCCTGAGTGTGAGCAGGAGAGCTTGAGGATGTGTGGGATTTCACAGAAGAACTGGTCCAGGGCATTGCCCTGGCACAGGGGCAGGGAAAATGTACTGACTGTGTGCAGCAGAGAATTGAGAAAGCCAGTGGCCCAGGCAGCTGCTGCCATGTGGGCACAAGCTCTGCTGCCCAGGAGGGTCCCGTAGTGCAGGGGTTTGCAGATGGCAACGTAGCGGTCGTAGCACATGATGGTGAGGAGGAAATACTCTGTTGAAATGAAAAAGGCAAAGAAAAAGAGCTGTGCAGCACATCCCATGTAGGAGATGGTTGTGGTGCCCCAGAGAGAGTTGTGCATGGCTTTGGGGACAGTGGTGCAGATGCAGCCCAGGTCTGTGAGGGAGAGGTTGAGCAGGAAGAAGCCCATGGGGGTGTGCAGGTGGTGTTCACAGGCTACGGCGCCGAGGATGAGGCCGTTGGCCAGGAGGGCAGCCAGGGAGATGGCCAGGAAGAGCCAGAAGTGCAGGAGTTGGAGCTCCCGCCTGTCTGCGAATGCCAGGAGGAGGAAGTGGGTGGGGGAGCTGCTGTTGGACATTTCCTGCTCCTTAGGACAGGGTCTGTTCAGAAAAGGAAAGCACAGGGAACAATTAAGACAGCCCCCTCTTGGCAAAGCCAGTGCAGTTTTCAGGGAAGTCCCCTCCAAGTCAAGGCATTTCTTTTCTCTGGTTT
Organism: Pseudopipra pipra; assembly: GCF_036250125.1. Taxonomy (NCBI): domain Eukaryota; kingdom Metazoa; phylum Chordata; class Aves; order Passeriformes; family Pipridae; genus Pseudopipra; species Pseudopipra pipra. The sequence goes on from NC_087580.1 coordinate 41,682,452, forward strand.
GTGCTCTCTGAGGGTGCTGTGAGGAGCAGGAGCTCTGGCCATGTGCTGCCAAGGACTCAGCCATCCAAGTCACTGTCCTTGCCCACAGCCCTTCTGCCCCAGCCCTGGGAGCAGCTCCCCAGGCCAGCTGAGAGCTGCCCCTGGCAGGCAGCAGAGTCCCTGCCCAGCACAGCACCCTGGGCTGCAGGACCCTGCTCTGCCCCACAGCCCTGGGCACCCCTGCCTGCACCCCCGGCTTCACAGTTCTTCCAAAGTGCCCCAAAACAGCCCCCTGCTCACCCATCCCATCAGCTGGGGTTGGGCCAGCTTTAGGAGATGCCTCCAGGAGCTGCCTCTGTACTGCCCTGCAGCCACAGACTCACCATGTGCAGCCCTGCCAAGATTCCTCCTGCAGGGAGTTCTCAGCCCTCCTGCCAGTGCTGAGCCCCTTGAAGCTCTGTCTGTGCCCTGCTGGTGTCCCTGAGCTGCCCTGGCAGTGCCCTCAGCCCTGCTGGGCTGTGCAGAGGAGCTGCTCACCAGCAGAGCTGTCTCTTTGAAGCTCTTCTTGCTTGCCAGGAGCTCCCTGTGTGCCAGGAGCCCAGCCCAGCTCAGCAGCACAGCAACAGCCCCAGGCATTTCATGACCCTCTGGGGGATTGATGTTGTTTACATGAGACTCCCGAGACTCAGTCCCTGAGAGTAAATTCAAACAACTTCTCAAGAAGTCAAAGTGAGATTGAAACACTAAAGTTTCTTGTAGTGCTAATGAGTCTCACTGAGGGACACAACTGAGAACTTGTCCCCAGGTTCCAGTTAGAGCAGAAAACTGCAGACAGTGATGACAAGGATGGACAAGCAAGGGAAAGGTGGCTCTGATGCTTTTTCCTTAATCTAAAGGGCCAAGCCCTGAGCTTCCTTTATAGGCAGATTGTCTCCCTGCCTCATTCCTCAGGGCTCTTCCTGGGGCACTGGGATGTGGGATGTGCAATGCCAAGGGCAGGACCATGGGGTGGCACCTGCCAGGTTGCTGAGCAGGGACAAGGAGGCCATGAGGCCCCAGGGCTGCAAGGGCCACTCCCCTCCTCCTGGCATCAGGGGCACAGACAGCAGCCATGGCCAAAGGCCTGCAGAAGGTGGCTCTGTCAGGGCCTTTCAGCTTCTCCCCATCCCTGTCTCCTCTCCAGCCCAGGCTGTCCTACGGTGTCCATGCCCTGCCCCTTTCCCTGCAGGCTGTCGTCATCCCCCCGGCTGCCCCACCTGGCTGGCACCTTCCTGCACTGACATCTCTGCGTCCTCCCTGGCTCTTCCTGCACACGCAAAGCCTTGGGCTCATCCAGACTCTTTCTGGGTGACGTGTTCCAGCACAGCATTTTCCATGGAGTGAAATTCCTTTTTCCTCATGTGTACCAGGGGGAATTTATGCTGATACTTTTGGTCTGTGTTTGGCCCTGCCACCTGTGAAAGCTTTGCTCTTTCCCTGCCAAGTTATGGGAAAACAAGCACTGATAAGCAGGAAAGTTGTCCTTGAGAGCTTTTTGTATAAACTGTTTAAATTGATGTTCTATGATTGGTTACTTTTCCGTCAAGGGCATTTGGAGGAGAAAGTGATGATGAAGTGAGGAAGGCTCGACCCCAGACTCAATTAAGATAGACCCCCAAAACACTCTGCGCATGCGTGTGTGGATTTCCGAAGTTCTCACGTGTGCACAGAAGAGATGCACTGACATAACCGGGAGGTGGGACTGAGGGCATCTGGCGGGGCGGTGCTGGCCACACCTGGGGAGGTTGTGGTCTCTCAATTAATTGTTTAAAAAGCAGATAGTACTTCCTTGGCGAGAGCTAGTTTACTTCAAGGACAACGTTGCCTTTTGGCGCTTACCAGCTTGTTAACTTACTGACTCTCTGAGGATGCTGCTTCTGCTCTGGGTAATTATAGGTATGCTAGGTCGGTAAGATAACTTTATGGGCAACAGCTGGGTAACTGGGGAGATCGTGCTGGGGGCTTATTCCTCTCCTCGTTCCTCCCTTTTGGGTTTGTTCATTTTCTTGGCCACCTTTTTGTAATAAATACTGTTTTTTTCTGTTGAACTAGCAACGGTGTCCGTTTTTCATGTCTGTATATCTTGGACCTTTTCCCTGATAAAGTAACCCCTCCCCGATACACTCATGTCTACTTGGGACCTCCCCAGCTGCACTTGGCATTAATTCTTTCTTTCTCATGCTCTTTTCTGCTCTGACAAAAGGATCCACCATCTCTAAATCCACCCTTGAAGCCCTCTGAGGGCTGTCTTGTGCTGTCCTCAGTCTCCACACCACTGAGGCCACAGCTCCTTAGCCCCTCTCTAGTGCTCATGTGCTTGAGACATTTAAACCCCATCTTGGGAGATCTCTGGACACTCACTAATGTTTTTGCAGATGAAAATATCGTGCTCATAGTCTAAGTAAATCACAGTTGCCATGACAACCAGCATGCATTCCCATTGCTATGGTCAGTTACCATGGCAAATAGAATACATTCTCATTGCCACAGTCAGTTACCATGGCAACCATAATACATTGTCATTGCTATGGTCGGTTACCATGCCAACCATAATACATTCCCATTGCTAAAGTAAATTACTGTGGCAAACAGCATAGTTCCCACTGCTACAGTCAGTTACCATGGTAACCATAATACTTCCCACTGGTACAGTCAGTTACCATGGCAACCAGCATACGTTCCAATTAATATGCTCAGTGACCATGGCAACCATCACACATTCCCATTGCTACAGTTGGTTGCCATGGCAACCATCATACATTCCTGTCACTACAGTCGGTGATCATGGCAACCATCACACATTCCCATTCCTACAGTCAGTTACCGTGGCAACGATCATACATTCCCACTGGTATGGTTGGTTACCATGGCAACCAGCATACAGTCTCATTGCCATGGTCAGTTACCACGGCAACCATCATACATTGCCATTGGTACAGTCAGTTACCTTGGTAACCATCATACATTCCCGTTTCTACGGTCAGTTACTACAGCAACCGTCATACTTCACACTGGTACAGTCGGTGACCATGGCAACCATCACACATTCCCATTGCTACAGTGAGTTACCATGGCAACCATCATACAGTTGCATTGATACGGTCAGTTACCATGGCAACCACCATACATTCCCACTGCTGTGGTCAGTTACCATGGCAACCACCATACATTCTCATTACCAAGGTCAGTTACCATGGCAACCATCATACATTGCCATTGGTACAGTCAGTTACCTTGGCAACCATCATACATTCCCGTTTCGGTTACCATGACAAACATCATACATTCCCATTGTTACACACAGGTACCATGGCAACCATCAGACATTCCCGTTGCTACGATCAGTTACTATGGCAACCATCATACATTACAATTGCCATGGCTGTTGCCATGGCAACCATCATACATTCCCGTCATTGCGGTCGGTTACCATGGCAACCATCAGATAGTTCCCTTGTCATGGTCAGTTACCATGGCAACCATCATACATTCCCATTGCTACGGTCGGTTACCATGGCAACCATCATACATTCCCATTGCTACGGTCGTTTACCACAGCAAGCATCAATCATTCCTGTTGCTACAGTCACCATGGCAAACATCACATATTTCCATTGTAACGGTTTGTTACCATGGCACCATCACAGATTCGCATTGCTATGCTCAATTACCATGGCAACCATCATAAAGTCACATTCCTATGGTCGGTTACCATGGCAACTGGAATACATTCCCGTTGATACAGTCAGTTACCGAGGCAAACATGATACATTCCCAGTGCTATGGTCGGTTACCATGGCAACCAGCACACATTTCTGTTGTTACAGTCAGTTACCATGGCAACCATCAGACATTTCCATTTCTATGGGCAGTTATCATGGCAACCAGCATACATTCCTGTTGCTATGGTTGGTTACCATGGCAACCACCATACATTCCCATTGCTACAGTCAATTACTATGGTAACCTCTTGGTTCCTCTTGGACAGAAGCAGATGCAGATGAGCCTCCCTCTTGTCCACCAACCTGGCAGCTGTGCTCTAAAGGCCTGTGTCCCAAGGGCTTTCTTGACCAAGACTCTGCACAAACCTCTGGGACTCTTCGCATCCTGTCGTGGTGCCTTTCCAGTGAATTCCAGGGTTATCAAAGCCAACTGGAATGGGCTCTTTGTCTCACTCCACAAGGTCACCCAAACCACTCTTTCCTCTCACCCTCACCCACAAAAGTTTACCCAAGTTGTTCATCCTCCAGAGCAGCTCCACAGCTCCAAGAAGCTCCTTCCCACTGAGGACACTTCTCTCCTGCTCTTTCTCTCCTGTGTCTCCTTGGCCTTCTCTCCCAACCCATCACAGACCTGCAACCTGGGAACTGTCTCAGCAGGCCTGGGCTGTTATTGCCTGCAAGTGGAATGAAGAGAGACTTGGGGCTGCAGCTCCTCCTGCCTGTGCCCCACACGCAGGGCATTGGGGCCTGTCTGGCTGCAGCCCCTCAGCGGGGGCACCGGGGTAAGAACAGACTTGCAGTGGGGAAAGCTGCTCTGAAAGCCCCGAGAGCTGGGCTGTGCAGAGGCTTTGCTGACAATGGCCTTGGGGGTGGACGTGCTGGGACTCAGGCCCAGGGGGAAAATCCCAGGCCTGATCCCTGAGGAGATCAGCACATGCTGCTGAAATGCTGGGGGAGAGCAGAGCCAGCAGAGGGAGGAAACAAGTGTGGACAGCCTGGGCTGATGTGCTTTGGACTCGTGCCTGGCCCGGCCCTGGCTGGGCAGAGAAGGGACAGCCTTTGTGTCTCTGCAGGGCTGGGATTCACTCCCTGCCCCAAAGGCCCCCAATGTGTCTGAGAAGCCCTGGGTGGTGCCTGTCACACAACTGCTGGAAATGAGGACAGGCTTCCTGCACAGGCCCTGTGCTGTCCATGGCAGCTGCTGCACTTGTGCTGCAGAGCCCTGGCACCTCCCCTGGCACTACAGGCCCCTCTTAGGCTGTTCAATCCAGGCTCAGCTGCCCTCAATTAGGTTCAGCATTGAAGGGATGTCCAGGAGACAACTGCCACTGTACTCCAAGGACATATAGAAAATACCCTGATAAAGAACAGGAGAGAGACCTTGGTTCAGATGACCAAATGCCACCTGACTGCATTTGGTCATCTGAACACCTCTAGGGGCTGCCCTGGACAGAAGGAACAGTGACAGGTTCCCCTGTCCCACCTGTGGGCCCCTTCTGCCACTGAAGTTGGCCAAAGCAATGTCCCAGCAGCCTCCAAGAAGATCCCACAGCTGCTGCCCTGTCCCTAAGAACTGCTCCACTGGAGCCTGCAGTTCCCAGCAGGAATCTCGGTCACCTCTGGCCCCTCAGAAGGAACCAGGGGTTTGTGTCCCAGCAGGTCACTCCTGGCTTTGGTCTTCATTCATTCCCAGGGGAGCTGGGACAAAGAGTCACCTGCAGGTGCCTGTTTTGGGCCCACTGAAGTGGGGCAGGAGGAATCCCAGCCCATGGGGGTTGTGGAGGGATCTGTGTTCTTCTGGCCCCGGGTCTGCAGAGCCACAATGAGACACCTCTGTTGACTCAGCTGAGTCCCTTCCCTCAGTGCAGGTGAAGGAGATCCCTCCTGGGCACTGTCTGGGTTTCCTGTCTAATGATGGGACATGAAAAGGGGCCTTTTGGACTTAACTCTGTGTCTGTTTGGAGAAATGACAGTGCTGAAAGAAGTGTCTGTGCCCAGGTGAGAGAAGGAACATCATTATTTCCTTCAGCTGTGTGCCAGCAGGTTCCCCTGGAGCCCCAGGGACAGCTGGAGGGAGCCCAGAGGGGCAGAGAAAGGGCTGCCTGGGGCTGTTGCTGTGTTGCTGAGCTGGGCCGGGCTCCTGGCACACAGGGAGCTCCTGGCAAGCAAGAAGAGCTTCAAAGAGACAGCTCTGCTGCTGAGCAGCTCCTCTGCACAGCCCAGCAGGGCTGAGGGCACTGCCTGCAGAACCCAGGGCACAGGAGAGAAGGCAGAGAGATGAGAGGCAGCCTGGGCTGGGAGGTGACTGAACTCTCACTACAGGAGAAAGCTTCCCAGGATTTGGATGAAGAATTCTCTGGCTGTAGGAAAGTTCAGCTTCCCTTCCTGGAGGCATCTCCTAAAGCTGGCACATCCCACAGCTTCCAGGATCTTTCAGCACAATTCTCCCAGTTGCTGCAGTGCAGAGGAAGTGGCCATATGGCAGAGCAGGGCAGGAGCTGCAGGCAGCAAGGGCGGAGAGGAGAAGGGAGCAGGAGGTTCAAGGGATCCTGGGGTGGGAGGACAGGGCAGAGCTGCTCAGGGCAGGAACCTTGCCAGCCCTTTGACACGGTCAGGCTCTGGCTGCAGAGCAGTGCAGATGAGTTCCTGCAAGTGCCTGTCCCAGCTGCCAAATGGCAGCAGTGGCAGGAGCTGTCAGGATGGCTCTGCTGGATTTGCTGGGGTGCAGCAGGAGAAGCTGCTGCAGAGCAGGACTTGCTGCTGCCCCCTCAGAGGCCCAGGGCCAGAAGGTTCCCTGTGCCAGGGCTGGCTGTGGGGTGGGAAGGTGGGGGTGCAGCCAGGGGTGCCCAGGGCTGTGGTGCAGAGCAGGGTCCTGCCCCCAGGGCTCTGTGTGCTGGGGCAGGGACTCTGCTGCCTGCCAGGGTCAGCTCTCAGCCCGGCCAAGGAGCTGCCACGGCGCTGCAGGGAGAAGGGGTGGGTGGAAGGAGTGACCCCTCAGGGCAGGGCAGGGCTGGGCAGGGCCCTTCAGCTGCAGGGTCAGGGCTCCTCACAGCTTCAGCTCCACCTCCTCCATTTCCAGGGCCCCTTCTCAGGAAGCACATCCCCCCAGAACACCTCCCCCTTCCCAGCCACCACAGGCTGTCTGGGATCTGCTCTGCAGCCCCTGCCCAGGCAGAGCTGTCCCTGGGCACTGGGCTGGGGATGGCTCTGGCAGCACTGGCAGGGAGCTGAGCTGGGCACAGGCAGGGGCTGCTGGCAGGAACAGCTCCTCACCCAGAGACAGGCAGGCAGGGAGAGGCAGCTGCTGCCACAAGTGCTGGGCAGGGGGATGTGGGCCCCTCCCTGCTGTCCCTGTGGCACAGACCCCTTCCCTGAGCAGCTCCTGCCTGGGCTCCTTTCCCAGCCTAAGCAGAGCCTGTGCCCTCAGGCCCACGGGGGCTGGGCTGTGCATTGCCCTG